>NC_135872.1:14269537-14869537 GCF_031162955.1 Sander vitreus
CCTCCTCTGGATCATCCAGATGGTCATTGGCAAACTTCAGACGGGCCTGGACATGCGCTGGCTTGAGCAGGGGGACCTTGCGTGCGCTGCAGGATTTTAATCCATGATGGCGTAGTGTGTTACTAATGGTTTTCTTTGAGACTGTGGTCCCAGCTCTCTTTAGGTCCTGCCGTGTAGTTTTGGGCTGATCTCTCACTTTCCTCATGATCATTGATGCCCCACGAGGTGAGATCTTACATGGAGCCTCAGACCGAGGGAGATTGACCGTCATCTTGAACTTCTTCCATTTTCTAATAATTGCGCCAACAGTTGTTGCCTTCTCACCAAGCTGCTTGCCTATTGTCCTGTAGCCCATCCCAGCCTTGTGCAGGTCTACAATTCTATCCCTGATGTCCTTACACAGCTCTCTGGTCTTGGCCATTGTGGAGAGGTTGGAGTCTGTTTGATTGAGTGATGTGGACAGGTGTCTTTTATAAAGGTAACAAGTTCAAACTGCAGTTAATACATGTAATGAGTGGAGAACAGGAGGGCTTCTTAAAAAAAAAAAACTAACAGGTCTGTGAGAGCCAGAATTCTTACTGTTTGGTAGGTGATCAAATACTTATGTCATGCAATAAAATGCAAATTAATTATTTAAAAATCATACAATGTGATTTTCTGGATTTTTGTTTTAGATTCTGTCTCTGTCACAAGTGTACCTATGATAACAATTACAGACCTCTACATGCTTTGTAAGTAGGAAAACCTGCAAAATCGGCAGTGTATCAAATACTTGTTCTCCCCACTGTATATGACACATCTTCACTATGAGGACAGAATATCTGAACATATTCAAATAATAAAGCAGAAGTACCACCCGGTAAAATGTCTTACTTGAAAAGATTTTCAAAACAATGAGATGACAGCTCGTTATCAAAAGGGGAACTAAACTTTATCTTTCATTAGATTATCACACTGTGGCTGAGCAGGTAAAAAAAACTAAATAGTGAGTATGATGATGGAGTCATCAGTAACTGACTTAATACCTCAGAGGGGAAGAACATTGAATTTCCCTTTTCTTAGACATTGAAGACAATCGGTTTTGGCCTTGCTTCCCTCTCAGTAGAACAATGAACAACTCCCAATCCTGTTACAATCAGGTTGTGTCACACTGTCACTCAACAGCTTGTTTTTTTTTTTTTCTTATTAGAGAACAAAACATTAGCCATCTGATGTTTATCAATAATGATAAAATGGTGAGAAAGTAAATAAGCAGAAGTGCAGAATAAATAGATTAATACCCGGCTGCCACTGTATTTTCCGAGTCCACTCCCGTGTTTTTTGGGTGTGAATGTGTGCGTTTTAAAAACATGTTTCCCTCCGTCTTACACAGCTTACACACGCACGTACACGCACACACACATACACACACAAACACACACACACGGTCACAGCAGGCCCCCTGCTAGCTTTCTGGCAAACAGTCATAAATCTGTCATCAGGAATGAAACCATCGCTAGAGCTGACCCTGTCTGGATAAACAGCAATACATAACAAGGGCAGGAGAGACACACACTCACTAACCTCTGCGTTAAAGTGTGTGTGTGTGTGTGTGTGTGTGTGTGTGTGTTAACAAGCACATACATCTACAGATGCATGCATGTACCAAATGTAGGGGTTTGCAGGTATGAAATAAAAGCATGTAGTAGTTGATAGCCATTATTTAGTAGTGTGTGTATACTGAAATTGACAACAACAACAAAGAAAGGTAGACAGAAGAGACACAGAAGAGAAAGAGAAAAAGTTATCAGTGTTTGAGCAGGACAATGGATGTGGAAGTGATATTATTGCTCAACAAAAGCACAACACACCCCCTGCTGGCTGCTAATATGTATTACATCCATTGATCCACATGGAATTAACAGTTGCTTAACTAAGACATTTCACACCTGGGCTGAGGTCAGTTTAATTCCAGTGCATTTTCAGTGCTGGCTTTTATCTCCAATATATAACATGTCTTGGCGTGAATCTCTTTTCTTAAAATATTTTTTATTTGTATTAGCTGGTTAGACTTTGATTTGTCTTCAAACTAAACTACATTTACATTCTACAGTGCTGAAAAGACTAGTCTATTAACTTATGGATGTATTTAATCATTTACATAATTTGTCAAGTAAACAAACCAAAAGCTGCTTACAGCCTCTCAAGTCTGAATACTTGTTTAATTAAGTAATTTAAAAATGAATACCTTCCAGTTGTTGACTGCTGGTCGGAGAAAATGTGATGTTTGTGTACAGCAATTAAAAAAAAAAAAAATCAATAAATAATTTGATGGTGAACATAATCAGTGGTTGCAGCTAAACATTTTTCTTTTACTGATCCAGAAGGGGCTTAACAGTGCCGTTATAACTAACTGTAAGTCAAGTGTACATTTAGTCAAAATCTACCTTTTAATATTTTTTTATTTGAATACTAAATTCATTTTTGTTTGTACATCACATGACAGGTGTCCTTTCAAACCTACCACACTCTTAGACAGGTATAAAAATCTCATGCTGCTTATATAAAAAAAAATTTAAAAAAAAAATAAAAAGATTTTATGCTACATTATGCATAAAGCTCTGAGTGCTGAGCTTCACTCCTGTGTCTCTTTAGGTCATCTACTGCTGGTCACTGAACATATGCTTCTACGTGCTTCTAGTTCCATTAGTAGGCTTTTAAACGAGCCGTTGCTAAGGGAAAACAAATGCACACTTTAGATATTAGATAGAGCATTTGTTGCTTTCAGATTTATTATAACAGTGGCATACTGTATGTTGTCGTCACAAGGAGGATTTAAATCTGAAGTGACCTTCCTGGCTTGAGAGAGAGGATGAATATGAGAGAATAGCTTAATATAAGTAAGTGGGAGAGTGAATGGGTGCGAGGGTCATTGTGTATGTCTCGGAGTGCGTCCGGTGTTTTCAGCAAACAGTTATTCATCCTGTATATTTAAGAAAGATGTAATCAAACACATCACACAGAAATCTATCCAGCAGCCTAAGTGTGAAGCGATACAATTATAGAAGCAACATATTAGAAAAGGTATCCACCCATAGATGTCTGATGCATGCACGCGCACGCACACGCACACACACACACACACACACACACACACACACACACACAAGTGCTAAGTAGGGACATGGTGCTGTAGTCTAGCAGCAGTTTGTTTTAGGCAGCTTGTAAACAGCATGCCAGAGCTACCACAAGCCTGCTGAAGGTAACACATGGGGTTACCGCACGGCTGGCTCACTGTTGCACAACAGCACACTCTAGAGGACAATAAGGGAACGACTAGAAGAGCCAGCCTCTCAAAACTGTGACCGCAAGAGTAAAAAACACACAGATATTTCTAATGTATCCCCCAGCTATAGACCAATATAAGTATTAATTAAAATGTAAAATAATACATATGATGTACTATATGTAGCATTTAGATGCGGTGCCCTTAATGGCAAAAAAGCAAAAGAACAGAATGGAAAGAGCACATTTGCATGTGGATTTCTGTTGATGTCAAAGTCGAGAAGAATCAGTGTTCATTTGTTTCTACTCTCTATTGTTTATTCATGTCTGGCTTTAAATGAAGGTTTTGTGACCATGGGAAAGTGGCCTACTTATGGCCCTGCATAGAATTAACCCCACATAAAACCTCCCGACACGCAATGGCCCCCAGGATAAAATGAGTACATAAGAGAAATCAGAGAGATAAAGTTTTTTTTAGCATGTACTGTATATGTATGTCTCACCTGGTGCACAGTACATATTGGCAATGGCCTCTTTGTCACAGGACTCCTCCACATCATTCCAGCTACAAAAGTAGGTAAGCTGAACATGACCTAAGGAGACAGGAAGAGGGGGAAAGTATTCAGCTCAAAGTCTCAGTAGAAACATTCATCTAATGCTTAACCTCACGCAGTCAAGTATCACTCCGACTCGCTACTTTTCAAACTGTTTACTCACACACAGAGCACTTCCTTCCTCCATTCCTTTCTGCCTCTCTACATCTCTCTGCGAGCTTTTCAAGCACACAGCCCCAGCGATTACTCCTGTTTAGCGGCTACCCGTTAACGCCATCATTAGAACTAATGGTGTCATTAGGTAGCCGTGGCCATTAGCCTGGGCTAGCCAGACTGATGCACCACACTACGCCGTTGATGGGCCCTTTAGAACAATAATTACCACCAGGGAGACGAAAACAGCCACTCAGCTAATTAGACGCTTGTTGATAACGAGGTGGAGAGAGACGATTGTAGGACGACAAAGGAAGAAGTTGATAGGGAATCTGTAACCTCCTGGTAAAACAACACTTTCGCTTCTGAAAGAGCCTTCATTTTAGTAAATAGATTACATCATCGCTGACTGACAGAGACAGTCCCTTAGTCAAATATTATCTGCTCTAAGAGAGGAATAAGCAGAGATCTCAACTTCCTACAAGTTTTTTGTTTGTTTTTTTGCTTAAGAAAAACAATATATGATAGGACAGCAGCTTCAGAAGGATGTGATTTTATGCTTGCTGTATGAGAAATATGAGCAGATGTCACCAATGACCACCGAGCCTATGGGATTTTCATTAGGTCTTTATTAGTCTCGCATTGCCAGACCTTCCTCCACAACGCTGCGGAGGAGGGTCTGGCTAGTCCACATAGCATTCTGGGATGGGAGAAAAACATGCTGTGGTTTATTGGCATTTCTTTAAACCAATCACAATCGTCTTGGGGATCGCTAAGCTCCACACAGAGCCACTGCAAAATAGCCTCGGGAAGGAACTTGTTTTGGTGGAACGTGTACGTTCAAAAGTTGTTTTAGTCGTGCGAGAGAAAACTCAGATTGGACAGTCTAGCTAGCTATTTCAATTTACCCTGCAGAGATCTAAGGAGCAGTTAATCATAGTCCTCATAAAATCGACCGGAGTTTAAAATTCCAACACAAAGAAAGCGGAAGGTAACGGACGGTGAAAAGACATGCATCCTGCGGAATTTCCTGTGGCACCGGTGCAATCCCGGAAGTGGAACGTTGTAGATATAGACTAGGTCTTTATTGAACTACTTACGTCTGAAATATCTGTGATGAAACTCTTACTAGGCCACCTAATAGTAGTAAAGTATTAGTCCTGCTGCAGCCTCTGTTCAGTGCGTGGATTGTCTAATTCATGTTTCTTGGAAGTTGACATTTTAATTTTCTTCCCTGGTATATTGATTTGGTGCATTGTTGTCCATCTTTGCTTTAAAAGTAATCTAGATGGCTTGTTATCCCCATCATGAAGTGACAGGAATCATGTGTTAGGGTTTAACAGCAAGTAGATGTTTGCATTCTCTCAGTCCATTCAAGTTTGATCTTACTTGCAGATGTATCTTGCACTAAAATAATCTACATCTTTTTCTAAACTTTCTGTAACTAAACTTCATTGTAATGCTGTCCTGATATTATTGCTCATAGGCAGTTTTAAAAGTATTGAAGCTAATATTGTTAGAACATAGTCTAAAAGTAGTAGCTTAGCTCATTTTCCCTACATTTTAAGACATATGCTGGCACCCCTGTGTGCAACAATCTAGTACAAGATTTAAGAGAGCTATGAGATAAATGACAAGATAATGGGATCTTGCTGAACAAAACTTCATAATAATCTGTGGTAATAAAGCATGTCTAACCTTGGTGGTTGAGCAGGATGTTGTTGGGGTTAAGGTCCCGACAGATGATGCCCTCTTGGTGCAGACAATCCAGGGCTTTAACCATCTCTACCGCGCAGCATCGTACAAACTCCTCCGGGATACGAGCTTGGGATGCAGCCAACGACAGCTCGTCCAGCTCTGCAAACAGCTGCGATACTTCTTTATCAAATTTGCTGCCACCTGTAGTACTATTAACTCTTGATTCACCATCAAGACCTAATAAACTCTCAACCACAGCGCATGCCTTAGCCCCATTTGTGGTGGGGATAGAGCCTGTGTTGTTGCTACTGGGGTCTGGAACTAAGTCTGTATTTACTCTTGTACTGGCCTCTGGTTTCTCATTTAGAGGATCAGTAACTGGAAGGTCAAGGGGAAGTTCATTATTTTGGCATGAAGAATGAACCACCATTTTGTCAGAGGCTTCTTGCCCAAACGCCACGCTGCAGTCATCCCACAGTGAGTTGAAGGGAGAGGAAGATGTAACACTAGTGTCATATGTTGCAGAGGCTGTACATAAAGATGAAAGGTCCTGCTCCAGCAGCTGCTCCTCCTCCTCCTCTTCCTCAGGGTGAACGGGAAGCTGTAAAACATCAGGCTGAATGAACTTCTGAGGAGAGGCTGTGGCCTCGAGGCCAACACACCCACCCAAAGTGTCTAATTCCTCCTGTAAAGAGTCTACAGTCCCACCCGTTATAGGCAGGTTGACCAAAAGGTCTGGCGGATGTCCCTCATCCTCCACTACTGCCTCTTTAAAAGAGATGACTGGCACTGACTCATTGGAGCCTTTATCACTACAGTCCAACTCCCAAAGCTCCGAGCTGTGGTACTTGACCTCCTGAGCCAGCTCTGGAAGATCCTCAGTGACATCCGAGCCCAGGTCTGATGTAGAAAAGAGGGGAACAGGTTTATGAGAGGGGCGCTGCTCTCCGGAGTCAAGACAGGTCACCTCACTTGCACTGTCTTTGCTGTCAATACGGAAAAACTCCATTGGTGTGTGCTTGGACTGATCCAAAGACAGAGGCACAGCAGGTGAGGGCAAAGGACTGAATACTTCACTGTGGTCCCGTCCCTCGCCGCGGTATTGCTCATTGTCAAAGGTGTGGCCACTTTTGTCAGACAACTCGGTAAAAAAGCCAAGTTCTTGAGAGCTGATAGGTGATAGGCTGTCATTGCTAAGCAGTGAGCGGCTATGCGAGGAAGTAGTGGTCGTCGCAACGGGCACTTCCAGGGACAGCATTTCATGTTCACTCTTCTCCTCTTCCTCCTCCTTCTTTTCTTCTAGTGCATCTGGTTCTACTTTGTCTTGTTCATACTCATTGCAAAGTGTCAAATAACTGTTGGTGCACTCTTCCTCAGACGTGGCTCCAGAGTCTGACTGCGCACCAATTTGTTCAATAAGCCTGGGAGGGAGAACACTTTTCTTAGGAGACACGATGAGTTTCTCCCCTTTGTTCTGAAGCCCTGAGACAGAATCGGAACAAGCAACTGGCCCAGAACCAGAACTGGCTGAACCTACATCCAGCTGTGGTAAAGCATGTTGTGGAGAGTGTACAGCCGCTGTGTGGCTCTTCTGGATGAAAGGAATGTCAAAGCTCTCTTCTGGGCTGGAATTACGCAGGTACTTTCCAATGTGAGACCACAGCTTACCACCTAGAGATGAAGAAAAACAGGGCATTAAAGACAATGTATTGTGGTGTATTTATCACAGTGGTAAGCAGACGTATAAAGAGGACGAATGAGGAGTTAAGAGAGAAAGCAATGTCTGGATAATTACAGCTTTTTCACCACATTAACTTTTTCAGGAATATTTTTAGCCACCTGTGCTTCAACCGGAGGAACCTTGGCTTAAATTTAGGCCATAGATCTTCCAAAAAGTCTGATTTATTGATTATGCAGTAGACTTATAAACCACTCTTGAGTAAGTTGATTCAATGGACTTACCTTCTACAGCAGAAACAAGGCTAAAGTAATCCGCTATGAGGCCCGCGGCAAAAATGACCTGCAGAGCCCCCTGCCTATTGCTCATTTTGCCCATTTTGGAAAAATAACCAGAAACGTCGTCACTATTTCAGAGGCGTGCGTCTCACTTTTCTGTACATGATTACATTGCATCTAAAAAAAATATATTTTTTAAATATATATATATCGCTCTCTGCCATCTATTGAATTTACCTAATATTCACAGTCACTTTTAGTTCCTGACTTTGGCTTCTGGGGCTCCTTAGTTTCTGAGACTATTTGGTAAAAAGGGTCATTAGTTTCCACTTGATGAGTAACCAAGGCAAACAAGAACAGTTATGACTGAACCCAATTTGGCTAAATGGGGATGTCTGTGTGTTTTAGGTTCCCAGTGTAATGTTAGCATTTTGACATTTCTGTGAGACACACAGACACACAGACACACACACACCAATTGGAAGCCAGCATCTGTTGTGTGTGATGAGAATGAATAGGGAGTTCACAGTGATGATAATGATAGCGGGACAACTCGATGGCTTAGAAAGTAAAACCATCCACGTTATTTTGTCCAATGTCACTCAGGTCACTGCCTCCCTCCGTCTGCCTGTCTATCGTCATTCAACCCATCAGCTGCTAACAGCATACTTAAGAAGCAAAAGTAGCAAGCCTGGATTTTGTGAAACAGATGTTACTGTGGTGAAACTATGCCTTTGCTGGCATTTGATTAGCTTTATTAGATCATGTTCATATGATATTTAATACTGTCCACTAATATTAGTGCAGGGTGGTTATAGAGTGCACCAGATTGAATAGGTTATAGGGCATTAAAAAAATATGGCTGCATTTCATTGTACGCACTCACCCACACACACGAGCTACACACACATCGGAGAGTGAGTGGGATGTAAGGAGGCCCAGGTGTTGGCATAGCTAATGAAGCATGGCGCCACCTGGTATTCAGAATAATGACCTGTGACACACACCCATCTCTATCAAACATCTGTCTAGAACAAGGGCAGAGAGAGGGGTGGGAGAAGACAGGAGGAGGAATCAGAAGGAGGGGAAAAGACAGTTAGAGGTAAAAAAGACAAAAGAGGGAAGATGAAACTAGGAAGCATGAGATGTGTGTGTCTTACCTTCAGCATACTGCAGCAAAAGGAAAACTGTGTCTTCAGAGACGATGAACTTTCTCAGCTGCACCATGTGTGGCACAGAGTGAGGCATGATTGTCCTCTTAGTCCGCCCACAGTCACTGCTCTTCCTCAGACCCTGCAATAAGAAGTGAGAGGAAGAGGAGGCGAGTAGTTAAAGGTGAAGCAAGGAAATCTGAATTTAAAAACAAGAGTAGAAAAGAAAAATGTACCCCAATTTGGAGGGCATGAATGGTATGAGGTAAAGGAAGCTGAGTTTAGTTTGTGTGAAGAATAAGGTGTAAAAAAAAAGAGAAGAAGATGAGAAACGGAGTGTGGCAAAGGAGAAACCTCCTATTAACGAGGAGCCAGCTTTGCCCCTTGGCAACCCAAAGTCACTGGATTCATCAAGCCACATACAGCGCGTGACTTTTTAAAAGAGCCACACAAATCTATCAGCGCTACACGTAAAGTTCACATTGGCTGCGTGTGTGTAGGTATGCGTGTTTGTGCGCGCACATGTGTGTATTCATCTGTGCTTGCGCTGTGCGTTGGCATCTGGCACACGTCTCACACCTGAGAGCAGAGGAGCTGACAGGGACAGGCCCATTAGAATCAATTACACCGGTCACACACAGGGGCTTCTGGCACACTTAACACCTACAGTCAGGACGACGAGGATGTGGGGTGCACACGCACAAAAAAAACTTACTTTCAGGATGAACGTCTCTTGTGTTCTCTTGTCCATGACCAAAAGAACCTGTGATGGAAGAGTGCCATTAATTGCCACATATGAACAGACATACACAGTCTAAGATGATGTAGTGGTTGTGTCCTCTAGTGCAGTGTTTTTCAATGACTGGGCCAGGGCACACATGAGGGTCCCTGCAAGATAAATGGAGGTCCCTAAATTATACTAGAAAAATTGGCATTAACACAATGAATCCTGCTGTGTCGACCAAACCAAGTACCAGCCACAACAATGACTAAAAGGGATCTATAGAGTTCTGTAGTGTAAGAGCAAAAAAGGGGAAACAAATGCAATACTAGCTGCTAAAGAACCCCCAAAACAAAGAAGAATGTAAATGTGATAGAATTAACACATATCTTTAGAAATACATTATACCTGAATCAATCGATCGATTAGTTGATTGACAGAAAAAAAATCCATGAAAACAACTTTTGATAAATTCATCATGAATTATAATAATTTAACAATCCAAAATGTTATATAAAACTTTCATGTCTTTCCCTTTATTTTTTTCCATTTTATTTTTTTTTAAATCATTGTAATTTAAGTATTTTTAGACTTAGAATCTGAAGAGGTTACTTCTTTGTCTCGGAAACTTTTTTTTACTATTCATTTTATAGATTTAAAAACAGAAAAAATAACTGGCAGATTAATAATTATTGAAAAAAGTCAGTTGCTAATATTACACCCCCCCCCCCCCAAAAAAAACAAAAAAAAATCAACATATGAGCAACCTGCAAGCCAGTGTGGTTTTTCACATTTATTATTATTACATTCATATATCGGATGCACACATTTCTTTCCTGTGCGCCTACATTTTTTATTATTATTTTGGAGCACATGAAATATCTCACTACAGATGCATGCAATTCTTCATGGCAGACACGCTCGCTAGCAGTGCCGTCTTCAAATCCCTACCTTTCTTTCCATCTGTACCCAAATTCCAACAAACAAAGGAGCTCCTACTATCTATAATTTCACTTTCCTTTATTTTCTCCCTCTGGCTCTTCCTAATAACTTTATTTTCTCCCTCCTTTATCCCCGACATCTTCATTGCTCTTCTGCTCCATTACCATCTCAGGGGAGAGCTTGAGCATATGTGTGTGACCCGGTCTGTGTTTGTGCGTAGTGCACTGCAGTGCGTATGTTTTGTGGGTGCGTTCTCTCCATGTGACCCTGGCTGGGACCAAACAGGTGCAGGCTAAATGGATATGAATGGAGCTGTAAGTAAACAGAGTGGCAGTGCTAGCCAGGGCGCTAATATAATTAAGACACAAACATCAGGGAAGGGGGGAGGTGGAGAGAAGGGGCAGGAGGGTGAGGAGCTCTCTCCATCTGTCTCCTCTGTCCCCATTAAAAGTGAAAGGAGGAAGAAGGAGGAGGAGGAGGAGAAAGAGGAGAGGAAAGCCAGGTCGTTTTTGGATAGCGTAGTTTCCATTTATGGCGTATCTTTTTTTTTTTTTTTGTCCGATTTGTTTCTGACATATTGTGGATTTTGCATGCACCTCTGTAGAGTAACACATGTTAGTATTGTGTCAACATTTTCCTTGGGGTTTTGTGTGTGTATGTGTGTGGAGGACGAGCATCATTGATTCAATGTTGTGTACCGCTCTCTGCGCTGCTTGCCAAGTCATTTCATGGCTGAGTGGTGAAGTTGCTTCGCCGGCAGCTGGTTGAGAGGACCAGCAACCTAAACTGACCTTGTGGTACTCATAACTGACGCTGAACATACACACACTCAGCCCTTGCCGTACCATTCAGTAAATCTATTACGCTTTATTGCTTTGGATAAAAGAGATGGTCGAAGAAGGAAAGGACACAAGGACATCCATATTTATCTGGGCCAGGGAAATTAAATTAAAGAGTGTCTGCCGGACCTAAGTGTAATTATTTTGTAAGGACCTCAATTATTATTTTGTTTTCACCATAAGAAGTCTCCCCTTCCATATTTACTATAATATTCAAGGAGAAAAATTCTGACATCAGATCAAACAAAGTAAAACTTTTTGTGTCTTTTACTCACTGTCTTGGTAGAAAAAAAAGACATTATTGATTGTGATTATGAAAGAAACAAAATCATAGTAAACTCACAAAATGCAGCTGCAAGTTGCAAGACTTGTCAATAGTAAACTGACCTTATCTATCACACCCAACACCCTGTAAGCTCTCAGCTCCTCGGATGGACTCTGCTGGCCTCCTCTGCTGGTGGATGGGCAGCACTGTGCCCCCAAAGCCTTTGACAAAAAAACATTTCATAGTGCTTTAATGTTGTGCTTTTTTATCATTAAAACATGGCCACATTCATTAGGTATCTTAACCCCTTGCAACATGTGACCCAAGTAATATGAGAAGTAAAGCAACAGTCAGTGTCTTAGCCAAAAATACTCCAGGCTCCAGTGGGTTTTTAGAGCTTTTTGAAAACAGCTGCTGCCTTCTGTGGCCAAAATGTATGATTTATTATTGATTATTCTGGTCAATATGTATTATGATGTATTATTATGATGATGTGTTAAATATATTTTTCAACACAGACTTTCTGTGATGTTTTCATCTGTAATAAACCCGACTGTACTCCGATATACTGCCTCAAGGGGTTTGAGGACCTTGGTGGATGGACACATATAAAGTACATTTGCATAATCTAACAGAGACTCCCTCCCACTCACCACTGTCTGTGTTGACCCTTGACCCATGTTGCTTCTCAGATGCTGACTGGATATCTGTTCTGCACGCATTAGATACTCTGCAGTCTTCTTCTTCACTGCCTCTCGCCGCGTGGGACTGGGCTCACCTGAAAAGGGGTGAGGGGGATCAATCAGTTTTCTTTATCAAGCAGTTTTTAAAGTGCAGGGTTAAAATTTTCTGTAAAGCTTTTTACTGAAAAAGCAGCACAGTATTACTGTGGCAAGCTAATAAACCACAAAGTAAAAGTGATGTCTAATTGGCAATGTCAAGGCCAACTAAAGAACAGCAACCCTGCTGCTGGTACGGTCAGTATCTGGCTTATGGACACTTCAGCAGGGTGGATGCTGACACAATCACAGTCTTCATAAACCCAAGGCCAACCATCCGAGCAGATAGACATCCATGGTTACCACTTGGTATTAAAGCTATAGCGCGTAGTTTCTGTCGACCCCATGAGGAATTCTAAGTAATGACAACAACACTGTCGGCACGTCCACATGATCCAAGCCTTCCGTGATCGCACACAGCCCCACCCCTCTCCTCCACACAGTTGCTAGTAGCCAAGGAGGACACGGAGGATTAAAAAAACATGATGACTATTCAGAAGAGGTAATTCTCTTCACTCGATTTTCTGCGCACGAAAGTCGCCGGACGACACAATCTTCTGAAGATAGCCATACTGAGAAATACAGAGAGAGTTGTGTGGAGCTGATTAGTCTTAATTAGCCTTGTAGCAACTCATTTGGCAATGGCTTGAATGTAACGGACCTTCATTAATATCAAAAAGGTACGCACTAAAGCTTTAAGTAACGAGCTTAGGTATCGGTCCGCACAGTGTATCTAACAAAAAACTGGTCCTCCATCCACTCTCTTTACCCCCACTGCCATCTGCCGGCCAGCACGAGCAATGATGGCCATTACATCAGGAATGACTTTGTGCACAAATAGGCATTCGGTTTAGTGTTGTCTCGTAATTTTTGCTGAACATCAAAGCTGAGTATCCACCCTCTGTCTAACACTAGGGACAACCTTACTGCTCCTCCCAAATTCATACTTCCATGAAGCGTTTCTCCACTGTGTCACACTATGATGAGCTAGTTGTGGATATGTCCAAATTTCTCATTGAGTGATGAGTTCAATTTTGAATATCTAAATACACCTGCGTTTCAGTTTAACACTTCTCTCCTTCTGTCACCCTTGCTTGCCCACACCAGCTCTTCAATAACGCCTGTAAAACACTTTTGAAGTATAATTAAATGAACTTGTTGTTAACTCACTTCATCAGGTAATGATGTTTACTAAAGTTTACTAATAGCCATGGTGAATACAACTCTGTCTGTCAGTCTGTGAAAAAATGTTTTAGAATGTCCTCTGTGACTCTGGTGTGAGCTTTATCATGTCTGACTCTGGACTTGGGCTTAGAGACTAAAATGTTTTAAAGGTCCTATGAAATGCTTCTTTTAGATGCTTTTCTATCCCCTAATACTGTATCTGAAGTCTCTTTCCTGAAATTCAGCCTTGGTGCAGAATTACAGCCACTAGAGCCAGTCCCACAATGAGCTTTACTTAGTATGTGCCATTTCTGTGTCTGTAGCTTTAAATGCTATTGAGGAGGAGAGGGGGGGGCAAGGTGGAGGGTGTGGGTGTGGCCTTGACCAACTGCCACTTTGCAAGCCATGATGTCTCTCCCTCATGGGTGGACCAAATTCTCTGGGTTGGCAAAGCAGAGAAAGGGGAGGTAACCTTGCTCCTTATGACCTCATAAGGAGCAGATTCCAGATCAGCCCATCTGAGCTTTCATTTTCTCAAAGGCAGAGCAGGATACCCAGGTTTACACCTATCGCCATTTCTAGCCACTGGGGGACCATAGACAGGCCGGGGGAACTCATTAATGTTAAAAAAAAAACTCAATAAAGTGAAATTTTCATGCCATGGGACCTTAACAGGTAGCCATATATATATATATATCTATATGTGCAGCAGTGACATACATATATATATATATATATATATATATATGTCACTGCTGCACATTTAGATACCCAGCTCTCTCCCAAACACACCTTGCACTCCTTGCAGCAGCAGGTCCACTCCGCTACGATAGCAGGAGAAAGCTGCCTGGAAGTCCTGCTCTTCCTCCTTCTGTACAGCCAAACAGATGAGCTCACTGGCTCTGTCTAGGTAGTCTGACTTCACGTCCTTCGGGTTGCCACCACTGGCTTTCTTTAGACTGCCGGGGAAGAGTGGCGTTCGGCCTGACCAGCTGACCTCTGGGTTAGGGCCTGAGGAGGCAGGGACTGGGGCAGGAGATGGAGTGCTGCGACCGTGCAGGGAGGGCAAGCGAGGGCTGCAGCTGCTGCCAATGTTGGTGGCTCCCCCCTGTGTCTGGTTTGGGGAGGTGCGGCCTGAGGCCATGCCATCATCTAGCCCAGCCAAAGAGTCTGTATCCACAGCCAGGGAAGTCAGGTCGCTGTCACTGGACGGGCCTAGGGAGGAGAACAATGCTGGGGTCATGATCAGGGTTTTTCCTGCATAGAGGAATTTTTGGTGCACCCCAACGAGGTTTGAGCCAGCCCCAAAACAAATTCACAAGCACCAAAATGATAAAAAATTGGGAATAAAAATATCAATTCAAATCCTCTCCAAATGTGTTTATGAGCAATTTACCCGCCGTAAAACAACCGTTGAACAAGCAGAACATAAACTTGAATATGAAAGCTAATCTCAGTTTTATCGTCCAGAGTCAGTCTGTACCGGTTTTGTTAATTGGTTCATTTACTCAAGCATAATATATATTTTTGTTTATCAAATTGTCAGAAATAACAGGAAAATGCATAGATTTCTGTCAAATAAGGTAACACAAATTCCTTGTTCCTCCTATGCTGTATGACCGATCATGCTTACTGCTGTGCGTAGTCAACCCCCAAAGGCTCATTCTGAGCCAGGAAAAGCCCTGATAATGTGTCTATGTATGAGCTCTATGTAGGTGGGTGTTATTTTGATGCATTAAAAAAAACACCTTACCTCCATACTCTGATGTGATAGTCAAATCATCTGCACCACTGATGTCTCTTTGAACTGAAAAACATGTCCACACATCTCTGAGCAAGTCATTGTTAATTAAGAGGGAGATTCAATCTGAGGAATAGTAATTGTGTGTAAGCCTACCGTCAGAGCTGCAGTCTGATAAACTGTCTGCCAGGAAGTCAGAAAAGGGCTCAGCTGGTCCAATGAGCTCCGAGCCGTCGTGGACCTCACCTCCCTTGAAAAGAATTAAAAACATTGCAGTCCATAGTCTGGGAGGATGTTTGTATTTGCATGTGTGTGTGTGTTTGGGTACCTTGAAAAAATCTTGGATATGCTGACTGCTATAAAGAGCAGGGATATTAGCAGAGAACTGCAGCAGATCCTCGGAGCACTGTCTTCTTTCCTCAACTACTGAATCATCAAAACGACCTGTATGCATACATGGATAGAAGGGGACACACACACACACACACACACACACACACACACACACACACACACACTTTAAGCAAATGATCATGTCAAGGAAGAGTAGTGCTTAGTAATAACACTGAGCTGCCTCAAGGGGGCAGAGTCATCACTACAATATTATTGTCTGGTATTACAGCAGTCTGTCACTTAAAGGACAATTCCGGCGCAAAATGAACCTAGGGGGAAACAGTCATGACCAGTCGAACCACGAACGCCCTGCTTGAGCTATGTTAACGATTACTGGTTGCACGGCGTTCGTGGTGGTTCGACTGGTCATGACTGTTTTTCCCAAGATGGCGCCTGGCTGTATACGCGAAGGTAATGTCATTATAAACTATCTTTTTAATAAACTGTCTGTACTCTTACAAAGTTCTCAATGCTTCGGTTTACATGTAGGGACCCTCATTATGCTACCGTGGAAGTGTGGTGCTATTTTGAGCCTTGTTAGTGGTATGAAATAGTGATTTATTTTTACTCTGCCAGTGCCCCGAAAGCCTAGCGTTAAGCTAATCAGCGGTTCGCGCTAGCTTGTTTCAAGCATGAAACACATTTGATTACCATGACAACATATCCCAGAGAACAGTCGACTCGGTACACGTGTTTTTAACCCCTAGGTTAATTTACCAGTACCAGAATCAAACAAGAGAAGAAGGCCACACACACACACACACACACACACACACACACACACACACACACACACACACACACACACACATTATCTGGACAAACGTTTGCCACAGGGAAATCAAGGGGATTAGTTTCTTACCAAAGACTTTGGCCTTGGCAAATGGAGGAAACAGCTCTGACTGGCTACATACATTCTTGTGCAGCTGCCAGAGGTTTTGATGAAGCTTCCGGAAATCACTGTATCTCTTCCATACTGTTATCTACAGACGACAGATGGATGAAGATAGGGAGGAGTAGTTGGGGAATGAATCATTTTCTGTTTAAAGACATGTGCAGCTTCCCCAAATGGATTATATCAACTGTGTTTATCAAACACTGCTTGAAGAAGTAACCTGATTTTGTACTTGTCTGTTAAAAGCAATCTCAGTATCCCTTTTTATTTTAAAATTTCTGAATTAAAATATATTGTCTTGTTAAAGACGACGTGCATGTTATGCAGCTATTGCTCCTCTGCCAACACATTAAACAATCTAACGCATATGACAAGTTAAATTACTCATCTTACCACCATCTTTTGCAAAAAAAAAATCTTAAAACACAAGTCACAACATTAACACACAAACATGGATAAAGTAGTTCCTTACTCTGTGGCAAAAAGAAAAACATAATGTTGCCTAATGTTGAGATGAGAGTTCTGGACAGCCTGCTGGTGTGAGGGAAACACCACTCCCAAACAGAAGCACTGCTTAATAATGGAGTATGTGTTTCCAGGCAAAACGTTTTCACTCTGTCCCAGACACACATGCAGTAATCAACATCATGCCTGCTGCATTAGCGCTGGTTTCAGGCTAGACTGCATTCTTCAGTTTGTGACAAATGTAAGACAGCATGCATGTGTGTTTTTACAGCATGTTCGTAGATACATTATGAGATACGGGAACACTTAAATGTTCTCTAAAACCTTTTAAAATACAGAACTGTTTTCTTGGGCAAAAATTTTTTAAAATGGTCACACTGAAGATGTGACTGTGTGTGTGTCCATAATATTTAGACTGTTGACAAAAAAAGCCTGAATGTCAGTATTCTAAAATAAAGACAGGGAGTTAAAACAGTAAAGAAAATGATCCTGATGTGTACCTAATTCTTGACTTTTTTATAGGAATTACTTTTCACAACTGAATTTCTGGCCAGCAAAATTAAGCTTTGCCTTAGGAATCTTGTCACTAATCTTGTTACTAGTACAAGTATTTCAAAAATCATTCTGTTTTTACATCAGACATTTTTCATCATTACTCTTATCTTATTGTTTTGCAAATATATAAAGCACAAACTGAAAAAGAAATAGTATAAAGCAAAATAATACATAGAAACAAACAAAACAAAATACAATCAAGCAAACAATTCAAAAGGAAAAAAAACAGATTGGAAAAAAGACAACTTGTTTACAGCATAGAAAACCTTACATTCATTGATTTCCTTTGTATGACAATGGTAGGGAAATTACTTAGTTCATTATTTACACCCTAAAATTATACAACAAAATATCCGGGTTCAATGGCATTAAAGTATTGTATCCATTTAACCCAGTATGACTGAAATCTGCTAACTTGCAGCTTTGAAGAAAATGTAAATTTCTCCATTACATAGATTTGGTGGAACGTGTACGTTCAAAAGTTGTTTTAGTCGTGCGAGAGAAAACTCAGATTGGACAGACAGTCTAGCTAGCTGTCTGGATTTACCCTGCAGAGATCTGAGGAGCAGTTAACCATAGTCCTCATAAATTGATCGGAGTTTAAAATTCCAACACAAGGAAGGAAACGGACATCGGCGAAAAGACATGCATCCGGCGGAATTTCCTGTGGCACCGGAGCAATCCCGGGAAGTGGAACGTCGTGGATATAGACTGGGCTGCAGGTAACCATTTTCCTGTTATAGTTTTCTTAAGGCCCTTGACACACCAAACCAATTTTTGACCGTTGGGACAGTCTGACGAGGTCAGTGACTTGAGTCTGTTCGGTGTGTCCCGTGCCGTCGTCAGCCGGAGGAGCCGGAGGCCTTCATTTGGGCCGATTTGACATGTTGAATCGGAAAGCGGGCAGTCGGACTCAATGACCAATCTGATTGGTGGAGCGCTAACCCAGAAATGACGAGCGGGATGAGCCTGACGAACGCCTCTCAAAATCTGACGAAAATCTTTTAAACTGACCTTTGTCGATCTGAAATGAAGACAGATTCAGCAACGGCATTGCCTATTTCTCGCTTAAAATGTTTTCAGAAACACGTTTCGGTGAACTATTTTGGTAAAATATCAGATCGTATTCCGAAAGAGCTGCCATTAGGGTCGCCAGACCCACGTGACGCATTCGTCCAATCAGCTGGCGGTTTTCATTTTTTTGGGCGACAATACAGATTAGCGCCGCCTGCTGTTATGGAGACGTATTACGTCTCGCGCAGAATGTACTCTCAAGTCGGCGTCGCTACGGTGTGTTCCGTGGCACTTTTTTGTCAGTCCGACTGCCTTTTCTCCTGACGGTTGACCGCCGGGTTGGTGTGTCAGAGCCTTTACTTAAATTGTTAAAATTATTTTAAACAAATACTATGTATAAACGGAATCTTAATATGAAGTACCCTCTCTATAATATTATGTTTGTCCTGCTAAAAAGGAATGAATTTACATTGCAGTCCCAAAAAATATGATAACGATTTAATAACAAAACCACATTGTCTCCAGCAAGTAGAGTCTCCTGAAAAATGTTTTTTTTCTCTGAGCTGGTATATCACAAGGCGTATCACACATTCTTCCAGCAGAATTCTCTCCACTTAAGAGAGGCAGTTGTTTGCCTTTTTAAAATCTCTTAACAAAAATGTATCCGTCACTTTAATCTTGTATTTTTTGTACATTTTTATATACTATACTAAATACTGTAAAACTGCAAATTTTGAGATGTGATATTATATTGGTCTTGGAAGATTTCAACCAACTTAGTCTGAGCTAACAAACAGCTTATACTATATACAGAAGCAGTGCTTATCTTCCAACCCTGCAGGGGAAATTCCCTCCAAAATATTTCATCAAGCTTCTGTCTTTCAAGAAAGTCAACTCTCTGCAAATGCTTTGCACACTCACAAAGTCACAATATAAAAATAATGGCTTACCTCTTGGACATCTTCTGGGTTCTTCCTGGAGATTATCTATGTGGAAACGAGATATGAAAACTCAAAGATTTAAATACTTAATTTGAGTGATTCCTATAAGATGCCAGTGCTGGTTTAAGACTTTCTCGTGAGACTGGCACAAGTATGAGCAGGGACACGGCTCTGAGTGTGACAATGAGTACATTATATAGCAAATGACGGAAGTCTTGAGTGTAGGAACGAGACATCCCCAACAACCATAACAAGCAGAATAGCAGGCAGGCAGAGACAAAGAGACTCAGCCTGTCCTTATTCTAACTTATCGAACTGGGAGTGTGCCCATGCATCTGTAAAACCACTGCACAATCTGGTGACTGGAGATCTGGCAGAAGTTTGGATGAATATTAGGATACTTGTCTATTCATTTTAACATCAGAGGACTTACTTCTCTCTACAAGCACTTGATCTGTGAGTTGCAGTATATTATCAATGGGGGCATGAGCCCATTCTTACAAATGAAAGCCTGATTTTTCAAAAGTATAAGTGAATTTTGTCTAGGGGTTTTCTCCTAACCTGAAATAGTTTCAGAGTATATCAGCACCTTACAGGGAGTTTAAGCAATTAACATGTAGGTGAAGTTAACCCAGGCTTTGACATTTCACCATCCAGGTCAATCAGAATAACCCAAAACGTGAATTACTTCTTTTAAGGCATTTCTCTGAGAAATAAAAAATATAATGGCAATATGAACCAGCTATCTTGTTGATGTTAGAGTCTAAACATGCTTTTTTTCTGCTTAAACATTATCTCCTTATTGTTCGTCCATTGTAACGCTACATACTCTATAACACTAAATAAGTTAGCTATCTAACGTTAGCGGTTAACACAGCATTTACGTCGAATTCAATCAGTCTGGCTAATATTGCTAATGTAGCTAAGTTAGCAAATAGACAATCCACTGCCAATAAGGGTAAAACCGCCACATTTTCATAACATAAGCAAGTCTGAATGTGCATATTAGCTACATCTACGGTGTTCACAAAAGCCGTTACCATTGCGAGCGATTCCTTAAAAGGTTAAAGTAACGTTACTTGTGTTTGCATCATATTAGCTTGGTTAGCACATCTCAAGCTAGACAGCTAGCTAGCTAGCTAACAACACCTAGCATTAGCCTTGCTGTCAGAGTGCCCATCCTCCCTTTACTTACTCTTGCGGTGACTTTGTACACAGTATAGCCTTTCAGGTGCTTTTTGGGATCTGTGACAGTATAAAACCGAGCCAGTTCTCCTCTGTCCCGCTGCGATATCATTCTGATAGTGACAACATTGCCAAAGCTACCAGTCGGCTAGCCATTCACATTCATTCCCTGACAGCACAGTGACAGGAGGCAAATAAATTAGAGCCCCTCCTGGAGCAAAGCCCATGTAACTGCACTTGCATCCAATTTTTTTTTTTTAAGATTGTCATAACACCAGTTTTATATATTATTTGAGGTGTATGTATTTTATTAAGTGAGAAATAATCAAATAATTTGGCTCTTTTTTTATTACTGTATACATATAAATACCAGCAATTAGGCCTAAGTGCATGAAATGAACACAACATGTACACAAACAGAGATAAGTGCATATAGTGTTAGTGCCATATAGCCATGGCATATGCATAGACTAAATGAGAAATTGTTGGGCGATATGGATAAAACCTTCTACCCCAATGAATGTAATTTTGTATACATTCATTGTTACATTATATATATATATATATATATATATATATATATATATATATATATATATATATATATATATACACACATTTGAAAGTAATACAATTACTAATAATATGACCCAATCTGTAATTAATAATCAATACCAAAGACAAAAGATGAGCTATGCATGGAGAAAGATAAATCATAGAAAATGTTATACACCCTGTCCTGTAAAGTTTAATATAGGCGGTTGATTAGAATAATATTTTATCAACTGTGCCTTTTTTATAATCAAGATTGCAATGGTTTGGAGCTGTTGCTCATAAAACCATGTTATATCATTGCAATCCAGAGTAGCAGTAGCATTCCTGCTGGGTTCATAATCCAGGAAGTGCTGAGTCTGCTTGCCGCGTTTTTATTCCCACAAGTGTCAGTCGGTGTCTTCATCATCTCCCTGACTGTGCCATATAAGTTAAATGATGAGTTGGTCTGTGGAAGAAGAAAATATTATATTATATAGAAATACCTCTTTTTATGATACCTGGTGGAAGCAATGACCTCAATTATCAACACATATGTATTTATTAGATTGTAGGCAGAAAAGAAAATACACTATCAAACAATTCAGACTGTTACTTACATTGTCATCCGAGATGTACTGAATTTGTGGAAGTGTCTTTAGTAAACTCTCCTGTGCAGCTATGTCATCCTGGTCCTTAGACATGCTGTCAGAAATAAGTATAGAGTTCATCAGAGCATATCAAGATACAGCTGCTTGAAAAAAATTGTATGTAATGTATAGATGTATGTAACCTGTAAGCTGTTTGTTAACCAGCACTGCTGCTGCTGATTCATTCAAGACTGCATTGGGTCTTATTGGTAGCTTGTGTTTCATCGAAAGATACCTTGTATTTGGGTGGCTAACACATGTGTTGATCTTGATTGCAGGGTAGTAGAATAGGAAGGCCAGGCACATCTCATCAGTAGTTGCTAATCCCATCTGAAGGAGGAAAATGTGATTAAAGACATGAGATTCTCTTTATACAGGCAGATAGATTTTTACTCTAATAGTATTATGAGTTGTATATTCTATTGACCTGTTTCTCTTAAGGAGTCCAGCCTTAAAAATGATACTGTATTTCATTTGTACAGGATGTTAAGATGCCCACGTCATTAGGTTATAATTCTACACAGTTTGACCAATACATATTTCACCAATCTTTCAGGGCAGATACATACAATATTGAACTGCTCATTTGTTTCATCAATAGTCGTCATGTTACTTGTGTTTCTTTTTATGTTTCTTGGACAACACTGATTTCATTTAAAGTACATTGTATGTGAAATGACATGAAGTCATACAGTATTTACCTTCGTGACATTGGTGCGATTGGTAGTACTGTAGGTGCACTCCACTGCAATCTCATCACTCTGTAATGGTAGACAAGTAATACAATAAATTATAGAGAACTATTAATATTATAGTATAGTTTTTAAAAGCCCAAACAACATATGGGCATAATATTTGGTCATGGAGGCAATGGAGACTTACCTGCTTAATGGTCTTGATGTTTCCCAAACTGATGACCTGCTGAAACTCAAAGTTGAAGTTTTCATCCAAACCCAAGAAGTCTATCTGCTCTCCATTTCTACAGAGACATATGAAATAACACTACGTTTACAAGAAAACAATGGCACAATGATAATCAGCATCGAAATTGGATTATTTTCCAAAACAATTACCAACTATTTGTTAGTGTTTTTGCAAAGCCAGTCAAATTATATAAATCTCTCTTTTTTATTCTTCAGTTTTGATATTGAAAAAGCAAATCCCCATTCTCTCTTTCTTACCTGTAGTGGCCAACTCTGACCTTCCTCCCAGCCAAGTGAGTGTGCAGTATCATAGCGAACACTTGCAGTTCAGGCACAGGATTCAAAAGCTAGAGGTGTAAAGTTAACACTATCAGAAACACAGTCATAAACAACCCACAAAAATAAGATCTTAACTTTTGAAATCCATACTGAACCAATACAGACCTGTGAAAAGAGCGTGGTATTACACACGCCGTAGGTGTGGAATTGAGTGGCATTTGGAGGGATGATGTAGTGCAACCGGACAAGTGGCAGCATACCTGTGGTCAGGATGCCCGCATCATGCTGCCGGAGTTGGGCTGTATAGTGTAGTTTCATTCCTGAGCAGTCTGTCCTACCTTTACAGAGAGACAGAAGTTTAAAAATGTTGCATCTTGGTGTGAATAAGAGAGAGTATAGAATAAAGAAGACATCCTCCACTACTTTGTTTATACAATCTGTAACACTGTGATAGTATGACTCTATATTATTGTCCAGACAGCAACCAAAGCACATGTTTTTCATTAAGTAAATGGCCTATATTTATATAGCACTTTTTCGAGTCTTAACAACTACTCAAAGCACTTTTACATAGTACAGGTCTTAGTAGCCAAAGACGGCATGGAACTGCAGGGCCAGGGATCAAACCACCAACCTTCCGATCAGTTGACAACTGCTCTTACCACCTGAGCCACAGCCACCCACGCAAGCTATTTCAAGTCTGAGTCATAGGGGTTACTGTATGGCAGTTGATTTTGTTTGGTGCTTAGAAAAAGTGGACATTTAGAAGATAGATGCTATTGGTTACATCGTGGGAAATGTAAGACTCAGCATTTTTGGAATATGATCCACACTAGGGAAATTCACGATATCTTGGCCTCAATCAATATGTGTCTAAGCTGTAACCAATATTATATGTGTACTTATCATAATACAAAATATCAACATTCAAGAAACAGTCCAGACAGATAGACAGTGTGAAAAGGATCAACAGTATTTACCGGCTTTACTGTTTTGATTATTGTAGTGGATTTCAAGCCGATAGAATGTGTCTTCACCTCCAACAGGAATACCCACATTTTCTGGAAGCTCATATGCCTTAGGTTTCAGGAATAAAAACTGCGGATTAGCTTGCACCAGCACAACACTGACAAGGATATACACACAAGAATATAGACAACAAAATGAATCTTAGCATTCAGAGATAGACACTTGATTCTCCATCACCCCTGCTCCCACTCCCCATGCAGCCACCACCCCGAAGCAGGCATCCCCCATGTCGCCCATGAAGCACGGCTTGTCGTAGGGCTTCGTCACAAAGGTGGGGCAGCGGTGCAGCAGAATGTGATGCACCATGTCAACGTTCTCAATCACTGGTTCAATCTGAGGTAAAGTTAGAAGAGATTAGGTACAGGTTTAAAAAATGGTGAATAAATGAAGACAAATTATTATTAAAATCATAATGCTTGTAGTTCATTTTCATGTTCACTTTTTAGCTATGGGACTAGTTACTCTTCCACAGTTAGGAATTCATTAATGACAGTTATACAGCATCAAAGTATTAATATACATATACAAAAATATACATATTCTAAGTATTTTCATTGTAACTACTTTTGTTCCAGGTGTTTTGCATTTTAAAACCCATGTGTGTAAATCCAACATACTGTGTGAAGAACAATTTCAATTGCTGATTTCGATAACAGGTGACTGAAGAGAGATGACGGTAACATGAAAAAAGACTGATGATTGGTGATTACCTGATATATATGATGTTTTGTTTTTAAGTTTGGAAACTGCATGACCTTGCAGTGGTAGTAGGTACGACTGTGAGGGATAGTGATCTGCAAAGAAATAATGATAAAGGTAAAAACAACACAGTTTGTCTATGTCTTAGTTTGGACGACTACTTGTGTTAGAATTATTTTAATTTGCTTGTATTTTTGAAGTGTTTTCCATCAATTCATCCAAACTATGTTGAACACTTTGAGCCAAATTTACAAATGTTCCCATAATACCCATAAATATGCCTTGTCTATCATTGTCATAACGGTTGTTTAATTATTCCTACATTCTCCACTGTTGCACTGAGATAGTTGAGGTTGGTTGAGGTCGTCCTGGGCTTATAGTTCAGCAGGTCGACTTCCTTGGTGCCCTCACGATCCCCATGGTAAGCAATCTCATCTGTTATTCCATAGGCATAGATTAGTTTAATGGGTTTATCCTGTAAAAGAGATGGCAATTTTAGACAACAAATATAATACAATACATGAGCAGCAACATGAGAGGGCTTTCATTGGAGGAAGAAAAGGGATGTGGGGTGTTCCTGTGTTTTCAAAACACTCAAAATACCTTACAAAACTACTTATTTTTTCAAGTGATAAACAGCAAAAGTTTAATATTCTGGCTTTGACCACAAATGTCAACACACATAGCAAGGTGTCATTACCAAAATTGTATAGCATTTCATGTGCTCGATGCAACAAAATATATTGTGTGACTCTTTCTTTTGTTGCTATTGTCTTTATACCTGAAAACACCCAATTCAATGCATGGTAAGAACACAAAAGAAATTGTATAATGCCCTTTTACATGGATACCATCAGGAAACTTGAGCTCTACATAGAAGAATTAGTTCAGCAATACAAAAGACTATAGCATTAAAAGAAAATGAGCCACAGAGAAAAAGTGAAAAGATGGTGGTTCAGATTACAGCTCCATGTTGTAAAACAACAATCAAAGTTTAAGGTAAGTGAGGTCTAATGAGTTAATGAGGGATGTTGGCCTGTTGGCATTGTATTGTTCCCATTCATCAGCAGCCTCTTAAAGTGGGTAACCCAACATTCTTACAAGAAATGTT
The DNA here is from genome assembly GCF_031162955.1 of Sander vitreus. Taxonomy (NCBI): domain Eukaryota; kingdom Metazoa; phylum Chordata; class Actinopteri; order Perciformes; family Percidae; genus Sander; species Sander vitreus. Next base: position 14,295,435 of record NC_135872.1, read on the forward strand.
TAAATAATCAATTATTTCACACTGTATAAAGTTTCAATCAGTCTGACATGAGGACATATCCAATCTTACCACTTATTCAGTGTGATTTAGCAATGAAACTTGACCGGAAGAAATTAAACACTATTAAAACCAAATAATTTATGAATCATCTATTTTCTATATTAATGGTAACTGAAGTTGATATTTTAAGCATGCAATATTGCTGCAGGTGCTTGTCAGCTATCTATCTAATACCACAAATAGATATATATCTGAATGTCGTACAGTGATATGGAAGTCTTGGCCGTCACACGACTGAATTGACCTCCGAAAGGTCATGATGGTTTGACCGTCGCTTTCAGTCATAGAGAGGAGAGTGTAGCTCTGCTGCTCGTCTACCAAGGGCTTGGAGTTCCCTGTGGCATATCTATCCTAATGGACAAAAAGACACAACTTTCACACAGCAGAAATATATTGGCCTAACATTGTGTTATGTTTGCTATTGAACATGAAAAATAACATAACATAAAACAAACTGCTACACATGTTAAAGTTCTGGTGATGGCTTACTGTGAAGTAGATTCCACTGGGTCCAACTCCCCCTATAACAATGTCTGACCCCTTCATGCCTCCGTTTGGACTGAAGCCAAAGCCCACCCAGCCTGTTGTGTTGACTACCAGCTTGAATGTAATGTTTCCTTGCAGGTTATCAAAGCCCCACTTCAGGCAGACCAAATTGTTCTGGTCCAGATACTCCATGAAGGGCAAGGTGGGGTCCACCGCCCTGGCTCCTTTTGTCCAGACCGAGAACAGGTAGAGGAAAGGAAGCAGAGAGCGCATGATGTCTCTGTGAAGTTGGAGATTTTCAAACTGAGCCCACTGTCTGTGGAGCTGCCAAACACCCTCCCACCCTCCTCCGGCACACCTGCTTTGCTCGATGAACTCAAGTGATAGGCTACAGGTGAAAAATGCTCAGTCATTTCTCATTCGACTTTGTAGAACAAAAAAAAACACACTGTGTATCACATTGGCTGTGGCCTCGATCAAATTCCAAATCTGCAAGATCACTGTCTTTGATGTCATAGCTGTGAAAATCTTCAGCTTTGAAGTCAAGTCTTTGGACAGGTGGGCTGCAGACTTCAACTACTTACAACCCTCTCACAGCTCCTCTTTCATCGATATCAACCCGTTCCACCGGTTCTTTCACATTGACAGACAAATGAGACCACGCAGGTGTTTGATATATAAGGAGGTGAGGGAGGGAGCAGGAATAAAAGTTGCAGGCCTTTCATTTGGCCAGAGTCAATGTTATATATATATAATATATTGACTCTGGCCAAAATGAAAGGCCAACCCTTTTTTCGCACCTCAACTGACAGTTCCACTGCTTTCAGTGCTTACATACCGTAGGCTACATACTGAAAATTCAACTGCCTACAGGGCTGAAACTTGACATGTTAAATAATTTCAGCAACTGTGCTTTAACTGATTCCAATGGCTTTCAACTCTTTCAGTGCTTCAACTTCAATTCCCATTCAACATCTCAGATGCAAACAATTAGGATTTTAAGACATTTTAACCTGATAACAGTGTTTGCACTTGCAAATTTCAGCGTAAGCGAGCAGCCTTTTCTTGTTTTAGGGCAAAGAGTGATTAGAAAGATGTGAGCTGGACAAAATAACCAGACAACAATATTATTACTGCTATTGTTGTTTTGTTTTTGTGTTTTAACTTGATGGCCAATTCTGACCATAGAGATATAATGTAATAGCACATTGAGCCCAGCAGAGGCCGACTTCAGCATACGAAAAACGTTTAGGTCACTCCCTTTTCAGCCGTTGAGCCAGCTGTGAGCTGTCAACAACAGTAAACACACTACAGTAGCCGTTTTGAGATTACGATAATTCACCACTTTGACCATTGCTTGGACTCAGAATAACACCAACTAAGCCTAATGTTGTCGGAACCTCTGAGCATTGTTTATGTCGCCTATTTTAGAAAATAGAATATATTAACCAATGAAACACGAATTGGACTTAGAATATATTTTAAAAAGGAAACATTTAAATGACTTGTTTTATTAGGCAGATTTCCAATTTGACTGATGATATTATTATTTACATGTATTACTTATATTAAAATGGTTATATTATTATTATTATTATTATTATTATTATTATTATTATTATTATTATTATTATCATTATTACTAGACCTATTCATTTTTCTTTTTCTGATTTTAACATTAACCATTTTTAATGTATAATATTTATGTTTATTCGTTTCTTACGTTTGTAAGCCGGTTTCAAATTTTATTTTTTTATATAGTCATGTCTTCGAGGGCCATATGTCGGACCGAGACTACCTTTCCGGTTTCTCTCCGTAGCGGGTCACTCCCTCCGTGCTGTCAGCAGCAACTCTCTGAGCGGTTCAAACTTGTAGCCACATTGAACTAATCCATTCCTACCGTCTTTTTCCAGGTTTTGAGTTTTAAAGTAACAAACTGTTATTCGTAAGGTGTTAAAAGTCTATGGTGCGACGGCTCTTCACCGGGAGGAATTACCGTTTTGTCTTCGCTTTTAGTTGAAAAGCAGCGGGGGAAATGTCCAGCTGAGGATTGGAAATCCTGAAAACCGCAGGGCCCGTTTTTGTAATGATTGATCAATGCTTCGACAATGGCGCTAAAGGTTAGTCTGACAACTTTTCTAGGCTGTTTTAACGTCAACCCGGGTGTACTGTCTCCTCCAGCTGTATATATATTTTTTTTACCAATAACACGGGCTGTGGACTTGTACAAGCACAGACAGAGTTGTAGTTTCTCGCATTAGGTTTATGGTGAACATTTCACTCGATAAGCTACATATTAAAAGTCAAAACGTAATAATCTGGTTAAAAAGCGTGTAATGGACGCTTACGACACGTTGGTATGCAGTAAATGTGACAAGAATGTTTTTGTAATACATGGAAAATGTGTCTCATTAAGAAAGTGTCTTGTGACATTTTACTACCTTCCCAGTGCGGGTCAGTTCTACCTCCGTGGAATTCTGGGAAATGTAGTCGTGTGTGTGTGTGTGTGTGTGTGTGTGTGTGTGTGTGTGTGTGTGTGTGTGTGTGGTTCACTAATCTTTACCATAGATCATCATCATTAATACAGTTAGTTGTAGTATTATTATTAATACAATCACTTGAGTTACTGTGAGTATTAATAGTATTAGCAGCCTATGAGTGTTACTATAATAGGTGGTTGGGTCTGAGGTTTATTTTGATTACAGTTTTGTGTTTGTGGTTCCAGATAGCAACCCATTATAGGTAATCATCCCCTCCAAACAATACATATAAATTAAAGAAATAAAAAATAAAAGAAAATACGTCTAGTGTTCAGAATCTATAAATATGCAAATATTCTTCATTTCAAAAATGTTACTGCTCCACACAAGATGACTCATACTAAACTGAAAAGGGTTAGGTTTCCACATCACTTTTGTTAAAGTGGCATATTGGACCATTATTGGTTTCCAACTAGTTGTGATGTCATTAAACTTTAATGGTGGCACACATGTTAAAGAGAAACTTCCCCGTTCTACAGCTGCATGTGAAAGCTTTCTAGTGGCAAACATCCAAGTAAAGTAAACAATTAGTTACATTAAAATAATACCTGAGGCTGAGGCCAGAAACATTCATGACTCTTTCACTTTTGTAGTCCCTGTTTAAAAACATCATCCTAGGAGGTGGCAGGCCAACACTAAAATAGATCTCTGTTCAGCCAAGAGCAAATAGCCTCGAATTCCATGTCATTGGTTAATGAACAAGTTAGTTAGATAGTCTGTGAAGTTAATATTGTTTTGATAACATATGGCATGCATACCTTTTTAGTATAGCTAGGAACTGACAATCCAAGTGAATTTGGATAGTAAAATTTATGAAAATAAATGAGTGGGTAGGCCTTAAAATCAGCAATAACGTGAACTGTGAAAAGTGAGTCATATGTAGAGTAATTTTCACACTGTTATCGTGTGTGTGTGTGTGTGTGTGTGTGTGTGTGTGTGTGTGTGCCTGGGGCCAAGGGGGAAGTGTAGATTAATAGATGTGGGTCAGTGTGAGAAGAACTGCAGGCTCCTGTGTTAAACTGAAGCAGGTAATGTGATGGGTCTGGTCTTGATTTTGGTTGATACTGGTGCCTAGAGTCAGCATAACATGCCCAGAAGAACTAGTTTGGCCTGTTTCACAGCCCCTAATTTACCTAACTCCACAAGAGTTATAATCCTGAGGGTAATATTGGGTGTGTTGTATATGTGTGTACACTACACGCACACAGACGTAAAAAAAAATATATATATGGTCACAAAAGTGTTCATCAAATATGCACGTCTGTTGTGTTTTTTCTTGATTGTGTTCAGGCACAAGCTTTATATGACTTCATTGCTGAGGCTGGAAACAACGAGTTGACGGTGAAAGAAGGCGAGACACTTATTATCACCAATCAGGTAAATCTATACCAGCACATCTCTATCTTCCTTCTATCTCCCCTATGCCCAGTAGACACTGGGTTCAGGATCCCACTGCCTACTGCTGTATTGGCAATTGTCTTCTTTATTACTTATTCAGCTTGTTTACATGAATAATGTGTGGGTTTGTTGGTGGTTCCTGTTTTGTGTACATCATGTAAAATCTGTATTGGGTTTGATGTAGTTTGTATTATCTCATCTGATTATGAAAAATGAATCTAGACCTAATTGTTTGTCACCACTGACACTGGAAGAGGAACACATTTAGTTTTTCAGTAAGTCATTATTTAAGTGGTCGTATTTTCTGCCTAAAAGTTAGGTATAATAGATTTGTGTGTTGTAGCCTCAACATATTAATATTCAGGTGGCTCTTCCGAACACTTCTATTGCAAACCAACAACCCTATAAAGGCCCAACTCACATGATCTCAGGTTGTATATAAACAAGGAGTGTCACAAACGCGTACAAAGAAGGGAGTAAACATGATGTCACAGCCAGTTTCCCCAGTCGCCAACAGTTCAAAGGTCACTCACTGTGTGCTGATCTACATTGTTTTCTAATCAAAGTCGGTCTTAAGCCAATCAGAAACTATAAGGAAAACAGGCTTTTTTTTTCTTCTTCTCTACATCAACTGTCTGTGGAGGAATTTATTTATTGTCAACTAGCTGACATATACATTTTACATGGGAAACCTGGTTTCCGTAATTGCAGTAGTGAATTAAGAGAAACACAGTTACAGTAACCCAGCTTAGTTTTTCTGGAGTAACCTGATTTCTCCACTTTTTTTTTTTTTTTTGCACAAGTGCATGTGCCTTTCAAATACTTCATACAGTATAAGTAAGTATTGCTGTGGCAGCAGGGATCAAAGGGGGCATCATTTACTCGTAGCAATGTGTCAATGAGATCCATAGTGTGACCTTAACTGAAACTGAGTTGGTGTCAGTGGACGACTAATTCCACGGCATCAATACAGGGTTAGCGCTCTCATTTTTACTGTCCTCTCGCTATCACCCAAATGCTCCAAAAACGTCAAGGCTACAGCAGCATTCACACATCCTGTAGAAATGAAATGAGAAATCTGATTACTGACCAGCTGCATGTAAATGTGGTTTTTAGAGTAATCAGTTTACTGCAATGCATTTAAACACATTCTCAGATTTCCTTTTTAATGTGTTTTTTCTCCCAGCGCGCTGGTCTTTTGTTAGCATGTGATGCAGACACCTAATCTCTGCTGGTCTGACTGATGTTTTTTGGTCTCACTCTATTTCAGAGTATTGGAGGCGGCTGGATTGAAGCACAGAACTCCAGAGGGGAGGTTGGACTGGTGCCAGAAGACTACATCGAGGTAAGATAGACAGTCGCTCAGTGTATGATGGGGATTTCACAACAGAAAATCAAGCCGGAAAGCCATCTGCTATCACACTTTGAGGTCAAGATGCAACTATGTACTGTCTATATCAGAGTAAAACCAAACATTTAACATTTCAACCATTTAATGGCTCTATCAGTTAGATATGTGCCATTATAGTCACGGATAGGTTTCTTCTTTGACTGTTGAATGTGGAGCTGTCTCTTCTGCGAAACTAAAATCACAACAGGATATGCCTCCTTCAGGGTTTTGCTGATGCTGTTTTTTTTTGTGTGTGTGTGTGTGTGTGTGTGTCCAGTAACTGACCTCATCATGGGGATATGATTCACTCTAAAGACATTCAGAAAGAGACACAGAGAGAGTGTGTTGTATGTATGTTTAACAGTTTAGCCTCACTCTAAACAACCCTCACTGTAACATCTAACAATGTGGTTTCTGTGTGTACAAGAGAGATTGATATTATCCATCTGTTTTACTTAGCAAACAAGCAAGCTCATGTGGATGTGTTTGTCTGACCTTAAGTTACCTCCCCAGCTGCCCCCAGACTGTTTTACTTTCTTCGTTTTTTCAAATCATATAAACCCACTGATGACAATTGCACTTGTAGCTTATGTAACATCTAATGAAAAACATCAGGACACAGCCTGTTTCTCAAGCAACTATTTTCTATTTCAGTGCACTCTACTGGTAGGAATAAGATCTGCAAAAACAGAAATAGCCAGAATAATTAAGTGTGGGATCTTCATATTGACAAGTGGTAGAGCAGATTTAAATGTGTAAATATACTGTAAGTATACCCAGCCAGTGCGATCACACTTTGGTTAAACTGAGAACGTTTAAAAACCCAGTTTGCAAAGCCGGGGAATGCCAAGCAGACATGATCACATTACCACAGAAGAATGTACCTTTTAAAAGTAATTAACTCACCCTAGAATATCTGGATTTGCTCTCCTAATGGGACTGTTTTCTGTCTCTCCCTCTGTCTTTTATGTTTTCATTTGTAGTTCAGTAAGCCGGTACCATCGTTCCCAGGAGCAGGAACCGCAGCACCTGCTATAAGTGTAGGAAATGTTGCAATTCCAGACCTCTCCATCTTTGATTCCTACGCTCCCGCAGCAGCACCTGCACAAACCCAGGTAATGCACTCATCTAATGATGGTTTGGGAATATTAAATTCATACTAGTGTCATATCAAATGCCTGCCTTTTTTGGCTATTTACGGACCTTCAGTCAGAGTTGTAGATTCATGTCCATATTTAACTTCTCTAAATGCAGCAGCCCAGACCAGTGCTGGAGAAGACGTAAGCGTAAATACCTACAACATTGCCATGCACAGAGCACCTGCCGCGTTCCCATTTGTCCACCCAATAGTATGTGTGATGCGGTGATGTTGAAGAAGAAGCAGAAGTGAGTGATGACAGAGTTTTACTGACGTTCGTGCAGCCTGTGTGATCCCCAGAGATGCAGAAGTGAGAGCAGCTGCTGTGAAGGATATTCATCGTGGTCAAGTCATTTATAACAGACACAGGTTTTTGCTCTAGTAAAATAGAACCAAGAGGAAATAAGTTCAGTGAAATCTGTTTCTGGGTAGGAGGTCCAACAAGTATGAGCGTACTGCTGGATCAGTAGAAATTTAGGCACAGAAATGGGTTGAGTCAAGGCCGGAAATGTGTCAGCCGTTATCCTATATGCTCTTTTTCCTTTCACCCACACTCTCACACACACACAAACACATCCATGTTCAGCATCACTTTAACTCATGCTGTGCTGAATGTAAACCTTCACTGCTGTCGCTTTGTGATGATGTCACCTTCTTTTCCCCTTAAGGTGGATGCTGGGGGCTTAAGTCCCCAGCCGGACACCCCCGACACCCCAGTTTCCCCCTACCTTTCGTCCCCTGATGAGGTAACCGCCACATACGGGTGGTGGATAAGGCCTGTGGCATGAAACCCATTCTCTGCCCCAAGGCCCCTCCTCTCTGATTGGTCTGCTTTGGCAAATTCCCCCTTCTACAGTACTCCCACTGCCTGCAGAAAGCATGATCTCACCCTCTCCGTACACCTTGCACTACAGTGCACACTCGCACGTCACCAATCGACTCCCACAACCTTTATCTCAATTGTATGAATCAGCACTACAGCAAAACTTTAAAAGCTTAAAGATCAGAGTCAGTGATCCTTGTATCTCACATATAATTGACTAATTACACAGACGAATCATCAGACCAGAACACAAGCATTTACTCAATGATTATCAGAATCTCATAAATAACCTTCAAAATGTTTTTAATGCCATTTTGACTGACTGTTGTTTAAAATGTTATCTATTCATGTACAGTTAGATGGTGCTAAATCTGGGAAATGCTGTTGGAGTTTTGTTCCGCGCTGCACTGCTGTGATTATTTGTCATTGCAGCAATTGTTTGTGAAACTACTGGTTCATTTACAGTACATTTCTGTATGTCTGTGCATTACGTGGTGTTTTAAGAGACCCTGCACTAGTTCTGTGTTCAGGCAGCTCAGTACCTAGCATTAAGCTAACTGCAGCATTAAGAGAGGCACACATTCACTCCATTGCATGTCTATGCCCACAAGTTGTCATAGTGGTTTACAGTACGCCCGCCTTGCAAGCATGGCATGTAGTTGCATTTTCAGCTTGTAAGATCCTTAAAAAGCACATTCATCATTGTAAGCAAGTGTCTGCATTTTATATTATTGTGATATTTGTAGTTACTGCATGTGTTTACAAACTACACTGTCAAGTTAAATATCTTAACATATTCCCTGTTAGGGGCCAGGTCTGCATCCTGTGTTTGAAAAAGCATTGTTTAAAGACTACTGTCAGCTTTTCATTAAACAGACTCCAAACTAGACTGGACTGTGTTCTCTCTCTCTTCCCTTCCTCTCTATACTTGGTCTGTCATTCTTTCGTCCCTCACATTTTTTCTCTCTCTGTCTCTTGCAGGCTAGTAACGGTAATGATCCCTGGTCGGTGTGGAACGCAGACCCCTCGGGGGGCTCCAACAATAACTGGGCGTCCAATCCAGAGGGCACCCAGACTGGGAAGAGTCCTGCTGACCCCTGGGGCTCCGTATCACAGGGTCACCCTCAGGCTTACCAGGGCCCAGGTAAGATCAGCTTAACTTTGATTTGATGTTTGAAACACAAGATGTTACAGTAAAATCAATGTCTATGATCTTGTGCAATTTATAAATTGTACATTTGATTATATTATAATTAATTATTGTGGTTGTACTTACACTACTCGGTAGTACTGCTTTTAAAAACCTTATGATAATCGAAATTAGGAAACAAAGACCATGCTGCATATGACATTCTGAAGTGCTTCTGCTTTCTTTTCAAGTGATTATTTTTGTTTCCTGTCTAATGTTTAACAGGATCATTTAAGTTTATTTGAATCTAAGATTTCTGAAGGAACAAACATAATGATCCAGAAATTGTTGGTGCGAAAAACAGAGATTAAAACCTCTACATCATGATTCCACACATGGGAAGGTCACACACTGTTTTTAGCTCTTGGCGTCATTATCTTGCTAAACGGTTAAACTTACTGTTTGCAGATGGTTTTCTTTTTAAATTGTAATCGTGGGAACAGGATACAATATGTGGCTGCAATGGATGAGGTTCTGGAAAGCCAAGACTTACTGTGGATCCCTCTGGAGGCGTGAGCAAAGTTTGTAGTAATAAGCAGGCTCGTTGTAACACTACACTGCAACCCAGTTAGGTAATGTGGCTTGTGAATCGTGTTGTACATTTATAACAGCCAAGTCAGACTGTTGTCAGAATCAGCTTTCTGTTGGGATGCATGTTTTGTATTATTATGATAGAGGTTGCTACGTCCCACATAAATGTTGTCATTTTTTTTTTTTTTCTACAATCCACTTCTTCAGGCATGTGCTAAAAGTTTTCTGTTTGGGTGGAAAAGGAGACCTTCCTAAATGTTTCAGAAGAGTAAGATTATCTGCAACTATGATACATGTCTTGGTCTTAAGACAGAAGATGATTTAGGGATTTTTAAAATGTGCTTAATGTTTTGCTTTTCCCCCTTATTTTTACTTTATATGTATATTTGAACTTATATTTTATGTATAAAGTAGTCATGGCAAACAATACTGAAAATCAACTTCCTTGGAGTACCAGATGGGGTTTGCATCATAGAACAATATAGGAAAGAATAATCTTTTTACTCAGAACATAGTGCCGTTTCCTGATACTAAGTGAAATACCTTGAGAATATACAGCAAACTCTCTAATCTGGAACTCCAGGTAGTTTGATCTAGTGTTTATTATTTGCAAATACTATTTTGTCCTGGTCTTTACAGATTTGCATTGACTTTAACTCCTAGATATGGTTCTGCTCAGTCGCCTGTCTCTGGCCAGTCCCTCCACAGAGACGCTGCAGCATGTGGACAGGACAATCAAGTCATGACTCTGTTTTTGCCAGACTATGGAAAAGTTAGACTCACTCATGATTTAGGACAAATTACTTGACTTATTTTTTTTTTATTTTTTATTCTTCAGTTGTTATTGTAGAAAGAGAACTGGTTGAATAAATGGCAAGGAGAATAATTAACAGACTTTTTCTTTCTTTTTCTCTTGCCAAAGACATCTACCCGTATCCTTACCTTATCGATAACACAGGTATCCCGTGCATTGCCTGGTGGAAGCTTTTTCCTCATTTTTGTGTGTGTGGGCTGGCAATAAATGCTCATGAAGACCAGCAAATAGTTTTAGGAAATGATTTACAGACTAAAAAGCATGTGTGTGAGGCATTCCGTTTGTATCTTGATATTAACACTATATTAACTTTATTGTGATGTGGGAAAGTGTCAGTTGTAACTGACTTGAGGATTGTGACTGGATTATATTGTACATCTGATACATGTGATGTATTTCTGCAGTTGATGAGTTTCACTGCATGTCTGCCCTACAAAAGACACAGAGTAGAAACTAAAAACAGAATGAAGTTGACAAAAGAAGGTTTAAAGTTTTCAGGCTGGTTAGCCAAACTTTGTAACAGATGACGGACAACTCTAACTAGGCTAGGCTAGTAATCTTTTAGCAGGACATTTAGTTTTGCTGTTTGTAAAGGAACTCTTTGGTTTATCCATCATGGTTGGATTTAGCTTTGCCATCGTTTTATCTTGGATAACATACTGAATTGATATTGGATCATCATTGATTCTTCAGTTACAGGAAACTGGTAGAAAAGAGTAATTACATTTAGATTTAGCTCAGGCTAGCTGTGGCTTTCTCATTAGCATGTTTTGTAGTTTTGCAAAGTATACATGCTTTTTTTTCTCTGAAATGTTTCTATGGCATTATAAAAGTATATATGGTAAAACAAATGTCAGAAAATCTGATTCTGGTCTTAACTGAATTTTGACCAAATATGTAGTGATTGCATCTTAGCTTTGTGGGGCAGGTGTGATGCAGCAGTGCACTTCCTAACTTGCCTGTTGTGCATTTGTGTGGGAATGTTTTCTCTAATAGCTTGAGGCCATATTCCAACCTCAAGATCTGCCTAGCACCACAGTGTCTTAATCACACTCTATATATAGTATTTGTGTGCTTTCACGCCTCATTTTGAGAGTGCACGGCTGTTGAGAAAATCATGCTGTGCAAGTTCTGTATTCATATTTGTAGTTTCATTTAGGGACTGAAAGTGAGAATTGGTTCCCATTTAGAAACAGGTTCAAATTGTTGGCTATTTATGTGTCTTTAGCTGTACCAAACTTATTTTACACCAGGGTGCATGCAACATGTATTTGTCACTCTAACAGCGATCGATAATGGAAGCAATTAAGAATTGGTTTAATGAACATCATTTTAAAGGCATACTATGTAACTTTTCCCTCTTCGGTCCCCCTATAGGTTGTCTCATTGGAACTACAGCTTGCGCGGCTATAGTTCCAATAGGAACCAGTAGGTTGTTGAACCTAGAATATGTACTTTCTGTGCCTAAAACACAACCATGTGTGCATGTGTCTTCTCCTTAGGAGCGGAGGATGATGAGTGGGATGATGAGTGGGATGACATGAAGTCCACTGGAGGTTACGCCGAGTCAGAATCTGGAGATGCCGGAGCAATACAGAGAGGAGCTCATGCGTCTTCAATGAAAATCTCCCTCAACAAGTAAGACCTAATAAGGGAGTAAGGCAACAAGGCTTTGATTTCTTGAGTTTCATAAAAAAAAAATGAAGCAGCAGAACAGTGTTGATGGTGCTAAAAATCATTGTTAAGCACAGGGTACAATACAGCACATCACTGTCTGAAAGGAAAAAATGATGCAAATGGTTTGCAATTAGATTGAGCTGATCTGAGTTGGTGCTGAATAATGTGCTTAAGCTGAAATGGGCCTTTTTAGAGATTGGTTTATGGCTCTCTGTCGCTCCCAGAATTCCATGCACAACATCATGGTGAATTTTCAAACTTCTCTTTCTCTTTGAGCAGGTTTCCTGGCTTCTCCAAGTCTGGCCCAGAGCTCTACCTCCTATGCAAGCAGATCGCTAAGAGCAAAGAAAAGCTGCCAATCTATGTAGGTTGTCTCTAAATATCCACCGACATTGTTTACAGATTATCATTAGATGTCTTTCCTTGTTATATCAGTGGTTGTGGTAAATCAATTTAACCTACATAACTAAACTAAATACAATATGCTGTATCATAACAAAAGAAACACAAACAAAACAAGGTTGATTATTGCAGTAACAGATGTTATACTAACGGTATATTCACTAGTATTATAGCATGGTTTCCTCTTATTGCCAGTGTGAATCTATGTTTAAATGCCATAAAATGCAGATCAGCAGGTTTCTAAACCTTGTGTTTTATACTCAGATTGGAGAAGTTGGTCCGGTGTGGTCTTACCCAGAAACTCAGCTGGACTGTGTGGTGGCTGATCCCAAGAAAGGCTCAAAGATGTACGGCCTCAAGAGCTACATCGAGTATCAAATCACACCCAACGTAAGTACCCACTACCATCTAAACAGTTTTTTGTCATATTCAGTCCAATAAATATGATATAATATGGTTAAAATAGTGATAAATGTTTTCCTCAAGTTTATATGACTTGCAGTGCCTATAATTCCATGTTATTGGTTCGCAGACCACAAACCGACCAGTCAATCACAGATACAAGCACTTTGATTGGCTGTATGAGAGGCTGCTAGACAAATTTGGGTCAGCCATCCCCATCCCCTCTTTACCAGACAAGCAAGTGACAGGTAAGTGCCCAACTCTGTGACCAAGACATAAAAAAAGACTCCTGACGAAAACATGAATATATAAAATCTTTTCTGTGCATCCTCCCTTCTACTCCAGGGCGATTTGAGGAAGAGTTTATTAAGATGCGTATGGAGCGGTTGCAGGGTTGGATGACCAGGATGTGCAGGCACCCAGTTGTTTCAAGCAGTGAAGTATTCCAGATTTTCCTCACCTACAAGGATGAGAAGGTGTGCTATTCCTCCTCCACTTCTTCTCCACTCTCCTTTTATTGCTGAAGGATAGACAAGTCTTTTGTTATTATTATTATTATTATTATTATTATTATTATTATCATTATTATTATTGTTATTATTATTTCTTAATTAAAATGGTTCATTGGTACAGGACTGGAAGACGGGGAAGAGAAAAGCAGAAAAGGACGAGACAGTGGGAGTGATGGTCTTCACCACGATAGAGCCTGAAGCTGCGGACCTGGATCTTGTGGAAGTGTGAGTTTCCTCAAACTTTACTCTAAACTGCTACAAATAGAACCTGGCTCAAAAAGCACCAACATCAAGCATGTGGCTGACTGTATGTTAGCCTGCTTACGGTTTATTGTATGTAAAATATGTCTCTCGTCCACAGAGAGCAGAAATGTGAGCAGTTCAACAGGTTCACCAAAGCCATGGATGATGGAGTAAAGGAAATCCTCACAGTGGGCAACGAGCACTGGAAGAGATGTACAGGCCGTACGTACACACATGTTTTACCACACACAGGCCACACCTTTACTGTGCTGTAATTACTGTTTATATTAAAGAATGGTTCTTTGTGCTGAGTATTTTGTCAACTCAAGACAAAATTCATTCACACTGTGTGTGTGTGTGTGTGTGTGTCTTCAAGTTTCATTTCTTCCCCTCCACAGCTTTGCCTAAAGAGTACCAGAGAATCGGCAAAGCCTTCCAAAACCTCTCTGCCGTCTTCAACAGCAGTGGATACCAAGGTACAACAATGAATACAAATATGAGGTCAAATGTTAATTCGAGGGACACCTTCAAAACCTCAACACATGTAATCATCATCATAGCAGAAGTAGATGCAATTTACTATGCAGCCATTCATTATGTGGAAGTCTGTTTTATAAACAAACTGGCACACAGATAGGGTTAAGAAACACGGTGACGACATGTTTCAACCCCTTCTCTGCTGTAGGTGAGTCAACTCTGACTGATGCCATGACGGCAGCAGGCAAGACATATGAGGAGATAGCTCAGATGGTGGCAGAGCAGGTTGGTACTGTTACTTAGAAACCTTTAGTGTTTCCTTCATGTGTTTTTATTTTCACCCAAACAATCTTTACTTTTACAGTTCATGCCTTAAAATTCACCAATGGTCCTGGCAGGGCTGTTGAATATACTGCACTTGTTTTTTCTTCACGAACAAGGCAGTGGAGCAGAACTTAAATGCCTCTGTTTCCTGAAACTTCTTTGAGTTTATTTTAGACCGGTTCACTCTCTCAATAATATCTCAGTATCTCACAATGTCTGTGAACATTTCCTGCTCGCATTCAGTGTTTACATCCTGGTTGTGGCGTTTTTATTGACCCCTTTAACCCAGCGTCCTGTTCGTGAAATCTGTATCTGTAAAGGAAGAGACCACGGGCAAACCTATCTCTAGTATTTCATAAATCTTGTTTTAACCCACTACCAGTATTTGTGGCTTTTCTGACCGTGCTATGTAGTCTGATTGGTGTGGTGTGTAATAAAATGAAACTTGGGCCTTTTTTGATGTCCCAGCAGCTTCCAGAGGGACGATTCATCTGGTAAGCTTATGCTGCTCCAGACAATTTTGTCAGTGCTACTGTGGAATTGTTGGCTTTAGTTTAGCTATAGCTATATTTTGGACATGCATTCATCTTAAGAGCCAAAAGTCTAAAACAATGCAGTGTATCTGTTGCATTAAGGGTGCATACAGCGTTCCATTGATAAACTCAAGCATTTTACCAGATGTACTGCAGGATACGTGGATCTATCAGCTAAATATTATTGCCTCATTCATTACTATACTTGTTTTTAGTAGTACAGCAACTTTTTGTTAAGTGTCTAGTTCTGCTGGATGCTCAGCTGAATCCGTGGTCAGAATCTGCACTTATAAACTTGAATCTCCCCTTTTTTTTTAGGCCATTAGGCAGTTAAAATTAAACTTTGAGAAGTTACTCTTGTGATGTAATGTTTCCCTGTGTTCTTATCACTTTCAGATTTGTGTTATTTCCTGTTTTTGATTTCAGGTTACATTTATATGTTTTTGTCTCTGTCTGTGCTCCCTTTACAGCCCAAGAAAGACCTCCACTTCGTCATGGAGACCAACAATGAATATAAGGGTCTTCTTGGATGTTTCCCGGACACCATCGGAGTCCATAAGGTACACTGGGAAATAGTTACACAAAGCTTTATAAGAAAGCTAATTTTCTTCAGGGGGCAACTGTTTCTGCAGCCATAGCCGGTTGCACCAGCTGCTCTTGAATTCAATCTCAGCCTTAGTAGTTTTTACTAGGTAGAGAACCTGCTTGAATACTACTAACTCTGAAAGACATATAATTCTCTACAAATAAGTCAATTCGATAAAAATCATACCTACTTTTACAAAGCAATGACAGTTTAATATATTATAGATTTGGAAGCTATGTTACAGCTAATGATGCTACAGTTACTTCCTATTTACATAGTTGATGCTTTTGATTAGACAGCGTTACAGATGTTTCCTAGCAGCCGATTAATAATAACGCACGTTATTAAAGTCTGTACTAGCTAAGACATTCCTAAAGCCTAATAGTGCAACTCAATTTAGTGGATCACTAGTTTAGAAATTAGCTGGCAGTTGGTTAGAACTCAGTAAGCCAGAGTCCAGAGGAGTCAAAAATATAGTGAACATGTACAACTGTCCATCACCTTATCTGGATGCAGGTGAGTTAAATGGTATTTTGTCTTCATACAATGTCACTGAAGACCTTGCGTTGTCTGCCTATTTTTCAAATTCTTGCAGGCAGCCATAGACAAGGTGAAGGAGGCCGACAAGCTGGTGGCCACCAGTAAAATTACCCCTCAGGACAAAGTCACCATGGCTAAACGAGTCAGCACCATGTCGTACGCATTACAAGGTAGCACACTCACTCAGGAAACATTTAAGCGGTGGAGTTTATCTTACGTATCTACGTATCGAATCTGATATCTGGTTTTCCCCGTGTCTCCCACAGCTGAGATGAACCACTTCCATAGCAACCGTATCTACGACTACAACAGGGTCATGCAGTTGTACTTGGAAGAGCAAGTCAAGTTTTACGAGACGGTAACGCATTTTTATCGACCATCTATCAGCGTAAATTGGAGTCTGTAACAGCCTGTCCTTTTTGTTGCCTTATTACCTGGTGAGCAGTCACATAGTGCTCACCAGCCTCTACTTTTGTATTCATGCCAGTTTTTTCTCTTCGGAATCTACAGATTGCTGCAAAGCTGAGACAAGCACACAGTCAGTTCACTACAATGTGAAAGCAACTGCCTTCAGTCTCGCACTACAAGACAAGAAAAAAACCGCAAAACATCCAAAATATTCTTTCTTACACTGCATTCTCTTCCCTCCCTTTAATTTAAATTTCACTTCTCTTTCTCTTGCTCTTACCTCATCTCTTCTTTCTTATCTGCTCATGCCAACAGTCCCAGCTCATGGTGTTACTTTTGTTCGCCGCTCTCAGAACTTTATGAACAGTTAATGAGCATGTGCAGCAGTTGAAAAGTCTTTTAGGGCCAGCAATGATAGCCAAACAAGACACACTTGTTACACACACCCTTTCCGCTGTCCAAGGTCTGCAGCTTGTGACACATAAGTAAACACCATGAATTGCTATATTGCATTGAGTTTCTCTAATGTGGTGTAGGTTTTGTACATCTATAGGTGCCAACATGCCTTTGCCCACATTACATCTCCGTATTTTAAAGCAATTCTCTGCAGTTTTTCATTTTTTCCAGGTTAGAAATGGTAAAGGATACAATTTACACATGTTGTCTGCACAGTGATGTAGTGATATACTGAAATCGAAAAACCAAAGCCACCATCCCTTCTGTCAAGGGGACAGCAGGGGGTGTTGATTTTTGAATGCAGCATTTGCAACAAATCAGAGCTTTACTGTTTTTTTTTCTCAGCCAATATTTTGAAAATGTTTGCCTCGTAATAGTACCGTTAACATTTGAGAGAGTCCTAACATCTTCATGAAAATTAGTGGAGCATTCCTTTTATGAATCCAAGTCTTGGAAGAGTTGTCAAAGGCAAAGTGTGTCTCCTCTGCATGTCCACTGCTGGCAGTCTCTAGCCCCCTTTCACCCTGCTCTTCCTCAAGAGCTAACAGGAAGCTCCACCTCCTTCCTGACTTGCCCGTTTGAGGAAAATAGAAATGTTGACCCCAGCATGCGTCCCATGACACTGCGGTTTACATTTCAGGAAAGACGAAGTGGGGGATAAATGATTTTCAATTTGGGTTCATTATATTAAGAGTTGGACATTAAAGCCAAAAGTCAATTAAATAATACCTTCCTCCTCTCTCCCAGTTCTCCTGAAGAATATTTGTCCCTTAATTTTACCGGATTATAGTGTTTTATATGAAGGTGTAACAACACATTATCTGTAAGAATCTGTACTCTAAAAAGAGTTTGGGACAGAGCCATGGATTATGTCATGTATGCAGTTTTGCTTTTGCTTTTCACCACCCACTTTTCAATCAGTCTCTAATCTTGTTCACTCTTTGTTTTCTTATCACTTGATACATGAAAAAATATACATATATATATATATATTCTATCTAACCTATCAGGTGCTTCTTGTCATTGAGATACTATTTTATGTATAGGAGTATTTGCAATAAAGTGTAACTCAAAGAGGGGCAAACTTTCATTTTGATTTATTAAACAATAATTTGTACTCATTGGGAGTTTGTTTCTGTGTGTGTGTGTGTGTGTTTGAAATAAACCTTGTCTTGTTCTCTGCACAACACACTACACACTGATTTACTCACAGTAAAGCCCTTATTCGCTTCGGCAGATTCATGCGTAGAGATGGATAGGAATGAGAATGAGTCGGCAGCTTGTGCGAAGGGTCAAAGAGTGTGTTTGTGCAGTCTTGTAGCAAAGGAAGTGAAAGAGCTCTTTTACCCCACATTCAGCTCTCGGCCCCCATCAAGTGCAGCTGGATGTGCAGGCCACATAAAGTAGAGATCTTACGCACCACACAGTACACAGTACATTTTTTTAATGTGTTTTAGAGTGTTTAGGGCTTCATTGGAGCTTGGAGCACTCATTCCAGTTTTAATAGATCATTTTTTAAATAAAAATACTCATACTCTGTAAAATCTCGTAAAACATTTATAATTATTTATTTTTTTTAAAGTTGTATAAGAGTTTAAAGTGACCTGATTACAAACTTTCTGTATCCTACGTGTAGCCTACAGACTTTACCTCTGCTCAACACATGCCTGCTATATTGACACAAACTTGCCAATAGGCTAAAGGTCTGTGGAAACCCATGTGTGAAGTTATTTGAATGTAAGTAACACTTACTGGATGCCACAGATAAAAAAAGTAGTGTCTGTGTGTGTACTTTGTGATAGGCGTTATCTCTTATTTCTATCTGTCAGAAATGTACTTACTTTTCAACAGTGCTCTTGCAGAACTTAAACCTGTAATTTTATATCAAGTAGTGTCACATTTTTTGTGTCACATTTTGTATATATAGTGTTTATTGTACAGTCCATACAGTATGTATGTACACACATCTTCTCTGCCTGACCCTAGACTGTGATACAGTAGCACTTTTTAAATCAAAGGGTTATTATATCTAATATAATTCAGTGTTCTTATGTTCTGACTTGTTATATTAATAAAACCCTTTTTATTTCAATAAACCTTTTACACAGTGGATTAAACTCATAGTTGGCTGCAATTCAAAATGAATAAAATTGGATAATAGAGTAATCATAAATATGCAATAAGCACACATTCAATAAACAGTTTCACATGATCGTCCTGCCAGTTGCACAAGGCCCTTCTGTGAGCCCCATTCACTTGTCTGTCAACACCTCATACAAATGTAACTTGTTTTTGGCTGGGTTGCTAATAGTGTGTACTGTAAGTGTCAAAGTAACAAACTAAAGGTACAAAATAGAAGTAGAAAATATGGAAGAACTCACTTCCCTGTGACTGAATGAAAAATGTCCGTGTCCCAAAAAGAACTCCACAGTATAAAGTTTGTGTTTTCAAAAATATACAGCAGATAATGAGTTCAGAGTATTGAGGATATTGAGCTTACCGGCCACATTTGCACATACAGTGGTTCGAAAATAGGAGAGAGACCGTTGTTGTTGACATAAGAGACAGCATTCAGTCCTTGATGAGCTCTGTCAATAAAAACATCACTGGATGTCATCATCACCCTGGTGTCCCAGTGAGAGGCCCATGTGGGTTACTGTTGGGATTCTTCCTGTGTCCTAACCAATGTCATGGTCACAGTGGGTCATGGTGACACCCGAGTTCGGAAAGAGCGTGGTCGGATCATCATGCTGACTTTGCGTAGGGAGTAATAGTCAGAGTCTCTCCAGGAGTACCAAACGATCCCATCAGGACCCAGCGGCCCCTGGCCTTTAGGGGTGTAATGTCCTCCCTGCAGGATCAGGAAGTAGTAAACAATCTCATGACTTTAAAGCTATAGTGCGTAGTTTCTATCTCCCCTATTAGGAATTCTAAGTAATGACGCAGTTGCTTGTAGCCAAGGAAGACACGGAGGATAAAAAAAACATGATGGACTCTTCAGAAGTCAGAAATAATAATATATTCTCTTGATTTTCTACGCGCGAAAGTCGCCGGACGACACCAGTTTCTGAACATAGCCATACTGAGAAATACGGAGAGAGTTTTGTTAAGTTAATAGTCTTAATTAGCTTTATTTCAACTCATTTGGCAATGGCTTGAATGTAACGGACGTTCATTAATATGAAAAAGTTACGCACTAAAGCTTTAAAAGCATAAAGTGAAGTCATGGCTATCTGTGAATACTAACCCTGTAGTAGACGCCATTAAGATTGGCGTAGAAGCACTGGTTGTACCACCAACCGCCGTGGGAGATCTCAGCACAGATGTTGCCACTGTCTGGCGTGCTGAAGCCCTGCTTGTCATGGTACCAGCTGAAAGAGTCCTGCACTGTCCCACTGAAGTCTGACACATGGAGCCGGTACTGATGCTCCTCATCTTCCACACTGCCCACACACACACACACACACACACACACACACACACACACACACACACACACACACACACACACACACACACACACACACACACACACACACAAGAGGTAGAGATGGTTGTGCATTTTTTCCAATAACACACAAGTAAGTGCATGTGTTTGTCAACTGTTTGTGCACTTGTGCGTGCCACCGACCTGAAGCTCTGGTAGAGGGCATGTTTGTGGTTGTTGCTCCAGTCCTCCAGGTCGATGCGGAGGCTGTAGTCTCCCTGGGTGCTCAGGTCATGTATGTGGTTATTGCCCAGCCAGAACTCTGAGTGCAGGTCACCAAAACCGTCCCTGTAGTCCCTCCAGTTGCGGTCAAAGCTCAATGAGCCGTCAGCACGCCGCTGAATCACAGTCCAGCCACCACCTGAGGCATAAAAAGGTATGACTATTGGAAGAAAAAGCATATGTGATGTCTAATGGGTTATTATACTTGTTCCTATCTGGCAAAAGGAGGAATACAGGTAGACTGCATCACAGCAAACTTGGAGTTGATACTCCAGGTTGTGTTTTGTGCATTGATTGAACTGGATTGAAATTCAGCTGGAATACAGTGGCCGCTTGCCAACTTTCTACCCTTGTATGATTGTGTATGCAACTCACCATCTGTATCCATATCACAGTAGACCTCCACAGGCATGCCGGCCATTGATGGCACCACTGTGTAGAGACCTGATCTCCTCACTCCATTGTAGTGGATGGAAGCACAGTCTATGGGACAGTTCCTCACATGCTGAATCTCTGAGGGAAGAGAATGTGAGACAGGATGGATTAGGAGTAAATCAACAAGGGGAAATTGGCGCCCTCTGCTGGGAGGTTATCGCAGGTGACACTACACATACTGTATGTTTCTGAGAGAGTGTACCTGGGTGCAAAGCTTCTTGAGCACTCATCAGCGGGCTGGGACGGACGATGTTGACCGAGCAGCCGGGGCTTCTTTTTACTTTATCCACCAAAAGTGTCACATTATGGAGTTGGTTCTTAACAGAAATACAGTAAAAAATGAAAACAATCAGTGCATATAGGTTCTATTGTTTATGTTATGTTCCTTAAACACTGAAAGTGAAATAGTACTACTCATGAGTATACCTGGAGGTCTAGGATCAGAGTGCCCTGTAGGTGCAGCAGGGTGGTGGCTTCAGCATAGTGATGCTCCAACTCGTGAAAACGCTGTTCCAAGGAGTTATTCAAGTGGTTCTTCCCTTCACTCTGACACCAAACATGAAAATATCCAATCACACACACATAAGAAAACATAGGCAATAACTGAGAACTGTGTAAGCCTTTGAAATGGGGGTAAAATATCTTAGAACGTGACTACTACATTTTTCTTCCTGTGCCCTCCAGACAAAAAGCAAGAGCCCTCTCTTATAAACTTAAAGCCAGACACTTTAGTGTGTGGTCTATTCCTAGCCTGGACATGGAGGATAACACTAACTCCCATTACCACAAACCCTGGAGCCCTCTCTCTCGTGCCCTGTTCTCATGTACAACACACACAACACATGAACCCTCTCCACCACCTTTGGCCGCTGACCGGTCCAGCTGAGAGTCTCTGTTTGTATAGGCTCTCTGCCTGAGACGCATGAAGCAATACGTGGAAGAGTAGGAGGCCAATCCTGTTAGTGACTAAGGTCAAGGACATGCTGGGGGGGGGGGGGAGAGAAGCCAGCTTGATGACCAGGCACAACATTACAGGGCAGAACTGTTTCCTGTACAGTGCTAAAATACAGCTCAGGATAGTATTTATAATCGTAGTGACAGTTCCACCAAATTGCAAACCATGATTTTTAACAGCTACTCAGAGTATACACAGAACACATTTAAAAAAAACTCCTTCCTTTGAAATGAAAGAACATTTTTAATTAAACCACATCCAAGACTTATTTGATCTTGATATTTGAAATATTTATGTCTGAACTGTCTCTCAACCAAAAGGCCCTGAGCAGAGAGAAAAAAAGTTCATATTTAACAAAAAGTCTGGCTCTGAAATGCTATAATCCAACCCAGTCTCACGGCAGTTCGTGTAAATGTCACGTTATTAATGCCCCCCTCACACACAAACACACACATAGAAGAACAGAATAAGTTTACTTTCCAAATGAGTAAAATAGTGAGTTCTATCACATGTCTAGTCTGTAGAAAAAGAAAGGAGCAGTCACATTGTCACAACATCCGGTGAGCTGCAGGTGGACTAAAGCAAGCGCTCAAAGCAGTTGAAAGGATTGTTGCTGATAGTTGACCCAGCTCTGCTAAGTCGATATGGAGATCTCACCTGCAGCTCGAGGACTCTGATGCGGTGCCGGTGGTTCCTCAGCTCCTCCTGAAGCTCAGAGATGGTCTCCTTCAGCGCCACGATCTGTTGCTTCCTCTCCTCGTTCTCATGCAGCCAGTAGGAAACCTCATCCGTGCAGCGAAACATATCCGGACATTTCTGCTCGTCCAGCTGAGGCAGTGTGGCCACCAGCCGACACATCCCATCCCTCATCACCTGTTAGATGACAAACAACTTCTAACTTTCAGACCTGCTGTTGCTCAACAGTGTCATAATATCTGTTAATAAATAATGTAACTACAGCCTCCAATAGCCCAGTTGTGACAGGGATTTTCTCTCTGGCAAATCAATTATTTCCACGTGTCAGATTCAAGGTTTAACTGCAGTATCTTGAGTCCTGCGGATAGCGGAGTGAGTTTTTATTTTCAATGTCCCCACAAACCAGCCACAAGCTGATCTCATGCCTTCAAACCTTTTGCAGGTCAAATACTTTATTTTGCAGCTGAATTAGTGCGGATATCACGTGTTATGTCATGACTATATACATCTTGGTACATTTCTCAACGGTTAGAGATCTGTACTGTTTGTACTGTGATAGCTATCCCTTTGATATCCCTGTGTGTATGAGGCCAGTGTGCAATGTTGCAAGTCTATAAACAGGGCTTTTTTAATGGCAATATTGTATTGAAATACCTTGATTTTATTATTAAACTCACTGTATTAGGCAAAAACATACATTCCTATCTGGTTAGTCCATTCCTAAACTGTTTCTCAATTGATTTTCCAGAAAGTTGACCTAATCCTGATATATTTCGAAAATGTGACAACTGCATATACCATGACAGAGGATTTCCAGGATATCCATATCACCTAACCGTGTTTACAATAAAAACATGGATGGCTCTAGTTTTTGGCAGCTGATCATACTAATACAGGGACAGTATTTAAAGACATCATTCTGGACTAGTTGATTATCATCATTATCATTCTAGGTGATTTTCAGATTACGATTTTAAATAAAAACATATGATCAGTTTATAAAATACAGTATGTTGCAATGCTATAGATTAAACTACTCAACTTTCCAACTGCATTTGTTATCTCAAGATCCCTCCTAGTTCTCTTTTAGACCTTTGGAGGGGACCTGAGCCATACGTTGGTAACCACTGGACTACTCTAGCTGCAACGTGACCAACTACATTAGTAAAATGCTTCTTGATACATCATTGTTAACCATTTAATAATGTAATATATAATAATATATCAGTCACAGGGGCCAAATTGCAGAACACAACCTTCTCCCACCGCTGTCTTGCATGTTTATTTATGTATTTCTGGCAGAGCATTACATTCATGAAGTTCTTTCTGATTCCAGCAGAGCTGAGCTGCTCTTTCACAAAGCTGACACATCTCTGGAGAAAAAGGAGGAAACAAGCTCGAGAACGTCACTTTGGCTTGTAGCCTATATTCAGGTAATATGTTTACAGTAATTACCTGGTTAGTGTACTCCCCGCACTGGGATCCCCCGCCATTGCGCTGAGTGGTAGTGTTCAGATCGTCTGCTTGGGCCTCTGGGAGCAACACAATGAGGATACAGAGAGCAGAGCACACGCTCCAGCCGGGGGGGTTGGTTAAGGACAGGAGAGACATTGCTGCTACCCAGTTAGTCTGTCCCTGCCTTGTCAGTGACAGCAACGAGACACGGGAGTGTGTGCTTCACCATGTGAGGCTCTGCTGGCTCTTCCTACCAGGAGGGAAACTGAGAAAAATCAGTGTATTATGCTCCTACAATAGAGTTTTGTCTAATTCATTAAGCCACCAAGATGAATTTTGGCACACAAAGTTCTCTCTATCTCTTACAGTACACACACCTTTGTCTCAGTACAACTAATAGGACATAAACGAAAGTGAGATTAATTAAGAGGGAGGTGATCCCGTCAGTCTATTACATTAGTTTGTCCTGCTTGCGCACGTCACCTGCTCTTAAAGCCAAACTGAGGTTTGGATTTAATTAAGCTTAATTAGGAGGCAGGTAATAGTTATATGGTGTATTCCGTCTAAGTCTCTCTCAAAAACATACACACATACACAGATATCATGACATGTACTGTACTATTGTACTGTCCTTTTGCAGAAAATAGATTTCTTGAATTACTTTCGTCTTGTAGCAAATGTAGATAAGGTGGTGTACTCACCCCAGTTACAGACCATCTTCTATCCCATTCCCGGCCCATTTCAGGCCGAGGGGTCCTCTCCATTTTCTTCCTATCCTTCTCTATATCTCCTCCTGTATCGCTCTCTCTCTCACTCTGTGTGCCTCATGCTCTTCTTCTGTCCCTCCCTCTCTCTCTCTCTCCCCCTTAGTGTAGACATCTTAGTCCCATAATCCACCTCTAAGAGGATTCACAACGCCCGAGGGATGAAGGAAGGCAGGCAAATAGGGAGGCAGAATAAAATTATTGGTAAAAGAGAAATAACAGAAAAGGCCACACAATCTGCTACAAAATGCTTTTCTAATTTACCAGCAATATCCATATTTTTTCAAGATGTATCTTGAGTACAAAACAACTTGACATCAAATGCTGTTGCAAATTATACTGAATTGTATTTCATGGTAATATTTGTAATATTGTGAGGAATAACCTGATTATGTTATAGACATACAGAGTTCTAAAAAAAAATTAAATATAAATTAAACTTAAACAGAGAAAAGAAGAAATAGAGTCAGTGCAGTTCATTTAATTTTTAATTGAAATGGAATGCACCCATCAGCAAATCGCCAACACACATCAGCACCTAAATAAGCATCACCTACAGGCACAATAATCCTGCTCAAAGCTAGTCGTAGTGAAGGCTGATGTGAGTGGAAGTATGAGGGGTGCTGATCCTATTACAGTAGCCAAGCTGCTCTTTACATCTTTATACTCTGGAATATGGCTCAGCATACATGGTCTCTTTGTTAAAAGAAAAAACGAAATGTTATTGAAAGCCAAATTATTTGTTTTTATAGAATTATAATGTAACAGCTATTCAATAAACTGTTTCCTAAAGCAACTATCTGTACTGTGACTGTACTATATCAATTCACACTCACACAAAACACTGCCTCAGGGAACTCTCCCGCATCTATGGAGCCTCTGCAGAGAAGAAAGTCTGGGCAGCCATCTTCCTGCTATTCTCAAAAGACTCTGCACATCACACAGAAGACAGCAATGTTTTACCTGGCCTAAGCATTCCAAATATAATGCATACAATGTCCACATATAAACTCTCAGAAATGTAAAACATTCCTAAAAAAAAAAATGTTTTGCTGTTGTACTTGGTGGTGTCTGCTGTAAGCATGTTAGAGAAGCCATGTGTGTGTGAGGCCACATGGTGGCACCATGTAACAACTTAATTACCTGCTGGCACTTGACTATGGTGAGAATAAGCTTCCCTACTGAAGTGCAAAAGAGAGACAATACAGACAACAAATAAGTAGACAGAATTAAAAGACAAGAAGGGCTGCTGCTGATTTCTGACAGAAGACATCAAAACCAGAAACGAGCAGGAGGCTTAAAGTCTGCTAACCTGATTGAAAGTGGAATCTTGGTGCCAGAGCCAAGTACCCCAAGGCTGTTTAGACATATGGTGCGTTTAAAGAGAGAAAGAGCTATCCTCAAGTCCTCACTAAATTTTAGTTCAGTACTATAAGAACACTCAATTTACAAAACGTTATGGTGCTAATTAGGCATTTTTGTGTCAGAAAAGAAATCATGATCAATTTGATCATCATAAAACATTTCATCAATACACTCACTGATTTTCAGTAGTGATACACATTCATGGACATTGTGTTTGATAAACTTCTGTTACCCTTGACAGTGTACTTTCTCTGCAGCAACAGATTCCCCTTTAAAGGCTTGTCATAGTAGCACAGGAAGAGTAGAAGCTCTAAAGGAAGCAAACTAACTCATTAATGTCACTTACACAGCAGCTATCTAAAGCTTGCTAACATAAGCTACTGATCGTATCAGACCAATTAAAGCAGGAAAACCTGCCAGCATTTTGAATTGAACAAAGATGCCTTTTATTGCTCATGAATTCAACTTCACATTTGAAAAAAAATAAGCAGTTTAGTCAGTTTGGCTAGTTCTTTTATTATATGTTTACCTTATTCACCACTTCTAATACAGCCTTTTGAAATTACTTCATGTCAGTGACAAGTTAAATAATGAAAGTTGGATTATTTCATCTTGCTAAATTATTTGTTATGCAAAAAAGGCAAGTTAACATTTGTTATGATGTCAAGTGGCTTCTTTCAGCAAAAGCTTAGGCTGGTTGATGCAACAGGTTGACAGGATGCAGGACAGGTGCTGATGGTTTAAGGAGGAGGTGGGAGGTATTTCACTCCCTGTGTTGGAAACATGACGTGCGTGTAGAGCACGATGAATAGAACTGACGACCACAAACTAGTTTGAACTTATTTATTGACCTTTTGTTGAAAGGCTAATGCCTGCATCTACCCAGAGACAAAGCATGTGTAACTACTGTAAGAGACAAATGTCCATCATGCAGAGTGAAATAACTGTTACTAAAGGGTCTACACTGACCTGAAATGAGGATGTTGTAGTTACTGACACTGAATTTGAATGTAAATAAGTTCTGAGAAATATGTCTGTTTCCTAGAAAAATGTGTGTGTGTGTGTGTGTGTGTGTGTGTGTGTGTGTGTGTGTGTGTGTGTGTGTGTGTGTGTGTGTAGTTTAGAGAAAGAGAAAGAGAATAATTATATAAACCCAGTGTACTGTTGTCTAAACTCACACACAGTATGTTACTCTGATCCGACACAACTTGCTCTACATTTACTAGTGACTGGAATATTAATTTTGTGGAAACAGAAAGACAATCTTTTTCATTCTTTATAGAGGTCCTGTCATCTCTCACTCACACACAGATGGGTGACATATTAAAAGAAAAAGAAATGAGCAAAGAAACATAAGGAATGCAGATGCTTCCATACAGGGCACGGGTCACTGGATGGCTTGATTAGTATGAAAATTATGTGAGTCATAATGATGCTATGGCCTCTGCAGTCACCACATCTCAGCCCTATTGAACACTTATGGAATTTTAGACTGATGTGTTAGACAGCGCTCATCAAAACACCAAATAAAGAAATATATTTTAGAAAGAAGGGCAGTTAATCACCCAGTAGCTTAACAGATAATTAGATAATCTCTGGCAAGGAGCATTTAAAGTTGTTGTTGCCATTTGTGGTGGTCTAACACTTTTTTTTTTAGTTTACTGCGTAAAAAGGCAGGTGGTGTGGTGGTTGGGTCAAACAAACACAGGAGTTTTTTACCCAGGAGACTGGCGTTCGTATCCCTTTTGAAAATAAAACTAAACGGAGAGTTATTTTAATTTTGCGGAACTAAGTCACGTTCTATGTCACATGCATTATTATTATTTATTTTTTGGGCTTTTCCACCTTTAATTTGACAGGACAGCTAGGTGAGAAAGGCGGGGAAGACATGCAGGAAATCATCACAGGTCAGATTCGAACCCTGGACCTCTGTGTTGAGGTATAAACCTCTCAGTATATGTGTGCCCGCTCTACCCACTGAACCAACCCGGCCACGTCACATGCGTTATTAAGTCATCTCCGTATGCACGGAAGATGAATTAACCCAACAAATGTACTGATTTGAACCCAAACCACGATCCTTTTCTAAACCCAACCAAGTATTTTTTTGTGCCTAAACACAATGTGTTTAAATGTTACGTTTAGGTATGAGGAAGCCTGTGGGTCGTATTTCCTGCATCCGCTAGGGGCGCTAATTTATGAAATTCTCTCTACCTATGTGGTCGTATGGTTTGGAGGATTTATTGAGATTACAGTAATGTTTACAGAAGGATTCATTGTTTCCAAGAGCCAACAGCACTGTGCTTTTAGTCTCCCTCATACTAAACACATACACACACACACACACACACACACACACACACACACACACACACACACACACACACACACACACACAGAAAAAACATACATTTCTGGCTGTAATAAATTTGAGGAGACACCAGACTTCATTACTGTACTCCACTCTTTGTATCATATATTATGTAAGCCTTATTACCTAAATGCACTATAGGGACTTGCTGGCCTTGAACTAAAGTAAGTAAAAGGCAGAAACAGCTACTGTAGAAGAGGTGGCGTAGGTTAACACAGACGGGTTCTTTCTTTGATGATAACAGCTTCAGGTATCATCGCCTGAGGTTGATGGGGGCCAATGGATGAGTCAGTGTGTGGTGGTGCTGGTGCATTTTATTTGGTAACTTAATGTGGTACTACCTTCTGTTACTGACAAGTCGAATATAGGAAAGTCATGACCTGCCATTTTTCTAACCAAGCTTACTGTAAATGCAATATCTGATTTAGAAGAAAAACCTGAGGGCTTCACCTTCCTCTGCAGTAAGCACTAATTACAGTGCACTTCAGAAACATCATGTGCCCTCATTTACCATGTTAATGGCGTGTTAGCAGATTCATCAAGCACACGGCTGCTTGTCTCATTGCCTTGCCTGAAGGGAGACCTAACATTTTGCTTCACATTGCACCGTGGAGAAGTATGTAAACTCATGTCTTTTGAATTATACAGAATGCACTATGCATTGAACTCTGGCTATAATCAGTTCAGGTATTTACAAAGCTACAGATGTTTAGTCAGATATGTCAAAATATGTCATCAAAACACTTCTAACATCTTGGAAATGAACCTTTTCTTATAACATGATACATCATTATTTATGTTATTGGTCATATGCATAACAACTAGCCTATGTCAATTATTCTTGTTAACACTTTTTAAGATGACCGCAAATTTAAACCTGCTTTAACTGTTTTTCTAAATTGAATTTTATTATCAAAGACTGCAGCAAAAATCATAAAGCTGTCAACCGGACATCTTAGGGTAAAAGCTACTGTAGTCTGTTGTGTTTTACATTAGGCTGACAGATGTATCATAAACCCAGCAGGATTTCCTCTTTCTCTATCCCTCCTTTCACTCATACAGTAGTTATGCTGTTCGTGTCTCCAGAGGACACAGCCCCCTTGACCTCCACTTCACAGGACAGAAAGAAGCATTTTACACATAGAGTAGTGCTCATGCTGATCTGCCAGACCACAGGGAGTACAAAGCATGTGTGTGTGTGTGTGTGTGTGTGTGTGTGTGTGTGTGTGTGTGTGTGTGTGTGTGTGTGGACAGGTTTGACAAACAGTGTGGACAAACAACACTGGCTTCACACATCACATTTGATTTTCCTGTTATATGTTGAGTGGTTTGACTTGTGACTGGTATCTCCCTGGAGTAAGAGATGGGCCCTTAAGATTAATTGAGTTTTATTATTAGCATTAAAATCAATTCATCCGTTTTTTGCAAAGCACTCTTGAAATCTCTCTGAGAGAAGAAAAAAGTAACAAAAACCAAAAATGACTAAATAATAAATAAAGATCATCAAGGGGGTCAGATTCCATTTACTGCTGTCAAAATGAATAGATGTCAAAAGAAAAACATTATGAATATTTAAAGAGTCTGAATTTCCTTTGATTAATTACTGTTTGCAAAGTGATTTAGCAATGTTTTCCCTATCACTTCTCAAACATAGAAAGGAGAGAATATTCTTCTTTTTCACTATGATTTGAAATTGAGGTCTACATGACGAATGAAGATACACATTTATTTACTGATTAAAGTCAACTCATTGTATCCTAACGTGTTCAGTGAACAAA
This sequence comes from Sander vitreus, assembly GCF_031162955.1. Classification (NCBI taxonomy): domain Eukaryota; kingdom Metazoa; phylum Chordata; class Actinopteri; order Perciformes; family Percidae; genus Sander; species Sander vitreus. The sequence continues at coordinate 14,325,892 of NC_135872.1, forward strand.
GCTCCAAAGTTCTGACAAGATAGCAGATAACACTCCTCCAGCTGTTTTTCATCCTTATTCCAGATGTTGGTCATCATATTGTTTCTGTTCAGCCATGCAATTTGCTCTGACATGCACCGAAGCACAAAAAAACAAAAGAACTTACACATAATTTAGTTTAGCTGTTGCATCTCTTACAAAGAAACTACCTCAATAAATCTTTTTAGTCTTTCTTGAGAGTTCTCTGGAAGAAGTGCAAATCAAGAGAAACAGGACAAGAAAGACATTTTTACACAGTTAGAAAGCAGCAGCTTATGGAGGCAAAGCAAAACGAGACTAAGAGTGTACAGCCATAGCTGCTTTCCGACCAAGTAGTTACAGGAACGTAGTTATAGGAAAAGTCCACTTCTAAACAGATCTACTACTCTAACTACTCTCCCCCAAAACCGTTTTTTCAAATTGCATTCGCACTGGCCAAGTGGCCATAGGGACTGGTAGGACGGGTAAGGGAGTGATGTAAGCACAGCAACGGTCTTTATAGCGTTAAAATCAGAAAACAAATACACCAAAACAAGTATGAACTAAATACAAAATCTAATGTATATAGCATATTTGTCATAATTTAAATAAGTCTCCCGAAGAGAAACGGGTATCTCTCTCTCCCCCGCCTCTGCCTGCTGCGCTGTGGATGTGTGTGTGTGTGTATGTGTGACGGCCGGCCAGCCGCAGGACACACTTGTGGAGTTTAACTCAGGTTCCCGTTAATCTTATGATGGACATGTGTTGTGATATTTAAACAAACGAACCGTCAACGGAGAAATAAAAGCCTCTTATTTACGAGACCTCCAGCTTACAGCGGGGTCTCTGAGCATGACTGGCGGAGTGACGAGCTAGCGGCCCGGGGCAGGCGCTTGCTGGCTGTCGCCTCACTTCATGGAACTTCTCAACTCCGAAAACTTTGAAGCAAATTGTCAATTCGGCATCAATTTTCGCAAGACTGCCGATATTCGAAATCTAAACAGTTCATTTCTCGCCTAAAATGTTGTCAGAAGTGAAATTAGTGATGAATAAGATGGCGAAAAATTGTTAAAATTGTCCCGTTGTTGGTCTGTCATTGCAATCCATCCAATAGTTGTTGAGATTTCAGTCTGGACCAAAGTGGTGCACAGAACAAAACGACAGACAGACATTGCTATTCCCATAGCCACGTGGCTAGCGTAGCTAAAAATACAGCACCAATGGGTCCTGAACAACCACACCTTGTTCTATGATTCTTACAAGTGAGTTATTTTTAACTCTGGCTATTACAAACTCTAATCTAAAATTAGATAAAGAGACTACTGATTGAATAAGACAACGTTTTCTTTTTCTTTTTTTTTGTCGCCACTTGATTCCCCTTGTGTCCTCGTACCCTCTGGCCAGCTGTAACATGGGGGCACTTAAAGATCTAACAACAAGACATGAGCAACACCACAAACACAAAAACAAAAACACAACATACTTTGTATGACCCGGATCACAAAGACAGATAATTTTATTGATTTGATAATTGTGTAAACGATTATGTTAGACCTCAGGCGCCTCAAGGTTGAACTGCAACGGTTGAACTGTTGAGTCACAACAAATTAGCCACCTGTTGTTGTAAAATGATGTTACTCCATAGTGTCATGCGCTTGAACTCAAAATAATTGGCATGAATATTTTCGAGCCACAGTAACATATGCTGTATTTGATATTTTGTTCATGTATTCACAGCACATGAAGCTAGTTTCCAGCAGAAGGAAGTGCTGAATGAATGTTTTGTGAATGTGGAGCCTCTCTGCGTCCTTCCTCTCACCCTGCTGATGACGTAAAAAGGGACTGTGGTTTTCCGTCAATTGATTTATTTATTCTGACTCTTTAACTAATTCTCCTGATTATGGAGAAAAGATAATGGTCAATCACAGCAACGCACACACACATTCACTGATGGTGGGGAAAGTAAACCAGTGACGTATGACTAAAAAAAGATCACTGTGTAGCCTTTCACCAGCTCTTCTCTTCACTTCTGCATCTAATTTTAGTTCTCAGTTTTAAGTTTTTTGATAAAATGAGTCTCAATATTGATTTAAAATGTTTCAAGATCCACAAATAAAAACAAGATTTACAAATGTGTGTGGTGATAATTGAGTATAGGTATTAAAAACTTCTAGAAATGTACACAGGAAGATTTTCAAAAGCAAATGTTAATGGGTTAATGAGTTTGAAGTTGTTAAATCTATATGTAGAATATTATTCTACTTTGTTGGTATATGTTTGTGGATTAGAAGATTAATTTATGATCACCAAATACTCACAAATTGTCCAATACATTACTAAATTTTGATTTTATTTGTGGATCACGAATCTGTGTGCTCTGTTCCACTGTCTTTCCTGTTCAGATTTCTCTCTTACTGACCTCACTGAGTTGCTGTTTGGTTACTTGATACACTTGGTGTTGTTTGTCTACTTTTTGTGATGTTCTTGAGCCCCGTAGAGCTGTGACGATGACTCCCACTTGAAGAGTCTTATTTAATCAAGTGTCAAGTAATTGTATTTATTGTGAATGAAAATGCTGAATCACACACTGAATATGCTAAATCACACTTCAGTGTTTTTCACACTGAATTAGAGCAGCTGTATTAGCAGAAGTGGATTCTCTGCAGGCTCCGAGCATTGCATCGAACATCCTGCTAATTAGCATGACATTGTAGAAAGGTGAAAGAGAAGAGAATTCAGATTGACCAGTGTGCATTTGAGGATTGATGCTGATTTAAAGTAGTTCTCTTTTCAAAATGATCAACAGATTTTCTCAATGCAGAAAATGACGGTTTGTAGTTACATGAAAAGAGGAATGGCCATTTCTCCTCATTTTCAGTTACCATGTTCATTTCCCTACACAAGAAACGCATAGCTTGAGTTTACACCATTTAAAATCAATTCTTATACGGACTCTAAAATGAATGAGGACCTAATATGGATTCCCTTCTTATTCTTTCATTGTGTTCGTCATAAACACATGTTGTCATGACTTTGGAAATGCAGGATTGGACCAAAACAATATGGGCAGAGTGGGAGAGTTTAATGATTTATTGCCACAATTAAAGTAACTGACACTTTAATAGCTTTGTGAAAATGGATCTGCAGTGTTTTACTTACATCACAGTTGACTATATTTTTGAACAATTCACTGGGCTTAAAAGAACCTGTTGATAAACTCCAATTGTAACAAACGTTTCAGTGAGTATATGAACATATGCCATGAGCCTATAAATGCAATACTCATAGAAATAAAATGGATTCAATGAATCAAATTTTCTTTCTATGGCAATACCCATCCACAAATTGCATTTAGCCTGTTATGACCTAGTAACCATGGCAACGATGCATGGTCATTTGTGGAGACAAAAGAGTCTCCCTCCTGCTGGGATGAAGGTAAAAAAAGAAATAAAGCGATGAAAACGGTGATGGATATTTACATCAGGTTACAGATGATGCATGCTGTCCTTCCTGACTGACAGTGAGTGATGAATTTCAATAATCCGTCAGACTAAACATCAAACCATAGCTCTCTCTCTGCCCACTTTGTGTGCTAATCACGGTGGCATGCTTTCTTTTTCATTTGCATAACAATAATGACAAGAGGAAGGTGTGTGTGTGTGTGTGTGTGTGCCTGCGCTCATGTTGGCCATTTTGCAGCCTGGCAAAGTAATTAGAGTATTATGTTGCCTCTAACCATTAGGACTATTACACTGTTTTTACTGGGTATCCCCATTCCTAGCAACAAGACTAATTACTGCTTACAAAAATAGCTGGGAATCCTATAAAGGACTCATCATACATTGAGGTCATGTTAAATCCTATATTTAAAGTAAAACGATGAGTGAGTTGAATGAAATCATACTTTATGTGGTTGTCAGAATGAATCTATAACTAGCATAACAAATAACCAGGGATTCATAATTGTATGAATAAAAAATGTGTTGTTAAAATAAAGAGTAAAGGAGGAATATTTGAAAGATGGTCATTTTGGTTCAGGTCCACTTAAAGAATTCAAAGTCAATACTAACACCAATGCAAGTCATGCAAGTTATTTGTATAGTGCTTTTCAGTACAGTTAAATAAAAGAAGACTAGGCTGTAGTCGAAACCGCCTACATACTACCGACAAACACAGTATGCAGTATGAAACTGTTAAAGTGATTTATTTTGCAGTATGGTAGACCAGGGTTAGCCGGTTTCCAGTTTGGGTCTATATGGAGCAAGGTCACAGGTCGTCTGCTCAGTCTACACAATGTTCATAATTTTTCATACCTTATTCAACAAGTTGAACTTGCTGTTCTTTGGCTGAGTGCCATACTGAGACAAACAAATAGTGCCTTGTTCAGGGAGCTTGTTGAGCTTAAACAACATTGAGCACTGACAGGGTTTCTTAAGGATATATTTTAAGCTTCTGGTGCAGCAAGAAAACCAGATGAGACATGAGGTGATGAGTTAAATGTAGGCACCTTTTCCTCTAAGCACAGTTAAGCTTCTACTGAGACATAAGGAAAAAAACACATGTTGAGCATTTTAGGTAGCCTTCATATACAGTGTCTTCATATACAAGTCTCTAGTCAGTCTTCTGTTACATAATTCCCCTTAACTGGGTTAAGATCTGGTGCATAGGATGTGATTCGGATATGACCCCTCGTGCATTAATCTGCATTTGTTATGTTGCTCCACTCATGTATGCAGTTTACAGTCCCTAAATCATTCTTGTTTAATGCAAACACATCTTTGTGTGGTTTAATAAAGGACAGTAACCCGTTTTACAAATGCATTAAACAGAGAATAGGTAAATAACTTATAAAACCATTGCATACATTGTGAATGAGCTCTGACTTCTTCAGCTGTACAACATCATTGGAACCCAACTTCTAACTAGATTAACTGTTAAAACTAATGGCTAACAATAAATTGCCTTTCTAGTATACGCAAACATTAGCCAAATAAGCCACTTTGTAATGACAATACTTACACTTTACGCACACAAACGAAAGAATTTACTTAAAGCAAAGTAATTTTACAATAGCTGCTGCTTCATACATCAGGGGAAAAGAGATGCATAGAAGGTCCCATAATTAACATTATAGGTGTTAATTACATGGCTTGGTTAAATACTTGATTCTGATTGGTCAATCACAGCATTCTGCAGTCTGCTAATTCTGTATAAAAGACCGTTGGTAAGCATAACAGAGCGTTGCCATGTATAGCAGAGCTTTGCCATGGACGCAGTTCTGATCACTCTGAATGATTAACTTACTGGTCTGACATGTGCCTCTTATTTATTAAAAGTGTGAATTAATTAAAGGAATCATCAGAATCAGAGTCTGGTTTATTGCCAAGTAGGTTTTCACAAACAACTAATTTGCTTTGGTGTATTTAGTGCATAAACAAGAAACAAAATATAAAGAATTACAATGAAAATTTAAAAAATACTATTTAGAAATTTAAAAATGTGTACAATGTAACTGTTTATATTGAAAGAGCTATCTTGGAATGTGCAATACTTTCTAGGGTATGTGCAAAGGTGTACAGTACTAAGAATAAAAAGAATATGCAATGTACAATATAATAGTCCAAAAGATGTGCATTAATGTAACTCTTATAGAAGACGTTTATCTAACGTGTAGAAGGTGAAAACTGTTCTCATCTAGTTGATTATATATATGAAATGATACAGACAGTATATATAAGCCATAAATCCACTTTGCTTTGTCACTTTGTTATGTGAAACAACTTTACATTAAAGCAGGAAAAATGTAACCTTCCACAACAGCAGCAGCATCTGATGTCTAGCCTGCAGTCAGAATGGAAGAGATCAAAAGTGACTTAGGAGACAATTGGATTCACATAATTTGTGTTGTCAGTCAGTTTCAGAGTTCATGCTCATTTCTCTTTCTCCAAATTTTATGAGACTGGGAGTCTCCCTCTTCATTTGAGAAAGCCCAAGACCTGTGCCACTGCTTACAGGCATGAGACAAAGATAATGAAAATCACATCCTTGAATTAAATCAAGGATTGTATTTCAGCCAAATGAGAAGGGTAATTTCATTTCTCCAAATTCAGGGGTCATTCGTGGTAACAAATACAGGAGCCTCGATTCAGGGCAAGGCTGTCATCTCTCTGCAGACTCAAACCTACTGTCATGTGTTCATCAGCACGACAGACCATTATATAACAGATAAAATAATTACAAATGTTCTCAATTTGATTTTAATAAAGGATAGCTTTATTATTTATCCATACTTTTGTTTCTACTGTCGGTGTGACAGGCTTTCTCTCTTCTACATTGCAGTGGCTGTGCCATACAACAGTGTGTGTATGTGGAGAAGATTATGTAACAAACAAAGTAAAATGTTGCATGTCTTAGTGCTGCCTCGGCATGTATTTTTTAAATAACGTGTGTGTGCATGTTTACTCCAATATGTGTTGCAATGCCATATTCCTTCACCCTTTTTTTTAAATGATGAGATTAATTTAATAAACAAGACAAGTCCATCTTATTTTGGTAATATTTGTTTTTTAACAATCAGTTATAGGCTGCTGCACGCCAGTATACTGCTACCACACACTCCTGTTCTTGGTGGCAAATCAGTGGCTGACAAATTGCAGTAGGAGGTTGTGATTTTTCTTTTACTGATTTATGTTTTTGTCACGGTCCACAAATAATCCTGAGAAAGATGCTGAATACATGTGTGAAATATAGACGGAGTGTATGATTCTGACATTAGACAATCCAGAGCTGAAAATCTGTGTCCATCACCAGTGGTGTAGTCTACGTGATACGCAACAACCCAGAGCAGTTTTTTTCTTTTATCCCAGAATGTATCTGTGGTGTAGCCAGAACTTACTCCACAGCGCTGTGGATATAGGTCTGGCAATGCCAGACTATTTCAAATGTGACATTAGTTGGTTAGTTAGTAGTATCAATTCAGTGTTGGTTTTGGTCTTTTCATGGGATTGGTTGACATTAAAAAAAATATATAGCATATCACTTTTCAACACTGTGTAGTCTCTGCAAGATGATACACATTATGTTAAAATGCCTTTCAACTCCTAATATGTTGAAAATGTGTATATTTTATAAAAAAGAAAGAAGACAAACTCATATAAGCAGAATGGATTGGAGATCACTTGTATTAAATGACTGCTTATGAGTAACCACAAGTGTAAACTCATTAACCAGAGTGCCTTGTAGTTCCCTTACAATATTGCACGTCATTTTTCAATCTCACATCACGCCCTGGCTCAGCTAATGGAGCTTGAGATACCTGCAGTGTCTGGGGAGGAACCATTTGCAATTACAGTCCAAACCATGTTCTTTCCTGGAAATTGACATATGTAATTGGCAAGACAGCTACATTAGCTGCAGAGCTTTAAATAACATCCAAGTCTCACTGCAAGAAAATGTTGTGTACTCATCACGCAACACTTGAGGCATAAAGAAGAAGCCCTTCTGAGAATTACGAAGTTCATCCGGCCCTGAAATATCTATTCCTGCAGCCATCTGGTCTCTAGCTGCTCTCCAGGTTGTCAGCTACGCTTCAAAAGAATGAACAGCCGACAGCACTTATGTTTCACAGCCATGTGAGGAGATTGTGGGATCTGCAGACAGTGATTGTTCAGAAAAACTATATTTTTGTTCTTTGAACCGCAGCAATCAGAAGATGTTTTCTGTAGAGGTATAGAGGCAGAATAATAAAAGCTTTCCTTTGAGTAAACTTTCAACTGACCATCATCCCTGAGAAGATCATACTCATTTTCAGTCACTGAACATTGAATCCCTATATTTTGTGCACCACTAGGTCTTCTTTCTAGGCAACCTTATCAAAATGTGAAACGCTTTTTGTGTCCTCACCGTATGACAGTATACTTCCACAAAAAGATCCAGGGCAAATATTCTTTCCTCTTCACGTGTAGCCGTAGGTAGATGATACCATGAGCCAAAGAAGTGGAAATTATTGCTTTCTTTTTGCTACTATGCCTGCCTCACAGGCATCCTACTGTACAACACACCCAACACGCCAAATAATGAAGTCCCCTTTAAGTAAGTTTAACAGCAGAGCTCTTTTTCTTTTCTTTTGTATGCTCCCCCTCATCTGACTCAGTGTCAAACCACCAGGACCTTTTCTTAGGTCTGTTCAGTCACTTGAATATGATGACTAAAATTTCACTGTAAAAAGTGTAGTTCTCTCTTTGAACTGTCTGCACCTAAACATTCAAGTTTAACAGCATGAGAAAGATTACTGAGCTGCTACGAGTGGGGAGACACATGGAACCACAGGAGCATAACAGATTGCAATACATTTCTGGGATGTAAAAAATGATCCACTTAAAAAAAGAATGATGAGTTTTGAGAAAAAAAATAGAGACGGGGATATCCATATTTTTTGCCAACTATATCACAGACACACCATATTAGAGAAAGGTCTGGTAACGGCAGGTGTTATACCAATCTCTGTGTGTTTTATGGGGAATTCTAGAAAGGCTTTGGCTCAACAGGCTGACGTGTCCTTATTTCACACTCATAAACAGACACGACAACTATTTATGAATGCCTTCTTAACACTAAGCATATAGTAATACTGGTGTCCTCACTCCACCAACATGTTGGGGTCAAAGTATTAAAAATGGCTATCAAAAGTAATTAGTAATTACTAGTTAAAGTTACAAAACTGAACAAGTTGATCTTTTGAGTTTCATGGATCTCAACACTGGTCTTAGGACACACATATTTCATCCCCAGCTCAAATAATTTTCTAGTTGTGGGGGGATTTAGTGTGTAAGCCGAGTCATCCCGTTACTTTCGGTGCGTTTTTCAATTGTTATGCTAGTGTTGACTAGCGATAATTTGTTTACCAGTTTGCTTTCATGCAAAATGTTTTGTGAATTACCCCAAATATTATAATAAATTATTTATAAAAATATTATATTCTCTATAGTTAATGTTGAAAATCCCTCACCCAGAAACATGATATACAATCCTAATACAGTAAACCTGTGTCTGCCCTAACAATATTGTTAGCACTTTGATTTTATAGGATAAGCCTTGTGATGTAAAATATTGTTGTTATTGTCAACAAATTCCCTTAAAAGACCAAAACTAACAATGTGATAGTCTGTCTCTCAATACTTTTCTGACTTCCCTATTCTCTCTGTGGCACTTAGATCATCAGTCTCTACTGGAGACGTAAACAGGTCACGAATTTATTTTTTATTTTATTTAACCTTTATTTATTTATTCACATTCACACAGTTACACATTCATACCTGGAAGCTGTACATACATACATACTTTCATTTAAAAAAAAAAAATGAAAGTATGTACACTACACTGCTGGGCAGTGTTAGCTAATGTTACTCAAACGGAAATAAATAGTGTTTTTGCTGGGGATTATTTTCTGCAGCAAATTATTTCTTTTACTCAAAAGAAATGTACATTGCCCATGTTTGTTGTAATGAAGAGACATGTCAACGCGTGCAACGGCAAAGGTTTTGGGCATTAATGGAGGTTTAAAGTATACTATACTATATCAGACTAAATAGTACTTCTTAATAGCATTAATATAAAGTTGGAAAAAATAGAAAAATGTACAATATCACCAGACTTATCTTTTAATTTATATTATGAGCAGCTACTTGATCCACTGGCATCAAGACAACACTGTCACTGTAGCGACCGTGTCAAAGAAGAGATAATTGTAGACTAGTCTAATATGTTGCCTGATGCAGGTAAACAGAAGGCGATGGATTAACATCTGGTTAGCCCATATCTGTTCCCTGCCAGTATAATTTCCGTACAGATGGCACCTGCTTTCTGGCCAGATTGTAGAAAGTACACAACAAAACGAGACAGCACCTGGAGATGAACCGCAAACACTGCTGAGCCGCCTCGTCCATTCCTATTCCTTGTGTCTGTGAGCGACAGAGTAAGCTATATCTGCTGTAAAGTACATGTCAGGGAGCAATGTGATCTTACACCCACGCTATTCATCTGATGTGTAGCACAATGAGTGTTATAAAAGCAGCAATAAAACTGGCTGGTCAATGCTGCAGCACTTTCAACTAATTTTTATAAGAGAGGTGTAGGACTAGAGTAAATATTTTATGTGTTTTTACCCAAATCAACGTAACTTTCACATTTACACATTGTTTTTTTTTTTAAGATGCAGTGATGGTGTTGTTGGAGAAAGAACCTAATCACAAGCTTGAGTGGTGCAAATTGCACAAACATGCATACATAAGCCGCCTTCCAAGTACAGTATGTGCCACCGCGATGAGTGTGTTATCCAGATAATGAGCCGTTGGGATGCTGTGGGTTGAAAGCTCCAAAAGGAAATGGGTAACCACAAAGTCATTGTGATGGGAGCAGACAGAGGACTTCTATTGGTGCTTTCTCATCAAAGCCTACCACATAATAATGTCTTTGGGCTAGAGCTTGTTATGCAAGGTGCAGAACCCCATTCACATGCTACAGCACACTCACACTCAAAGGTTTCCCTGGTGTCTTAAAACACAAGGCTTTTTCAATAGATATTTGCTGTTTGTCTTAAAATTGCTATTATTTAAAAAGCTCCCTCTGTGTGTTGTTTGTTGCGGCTGCCAGCACTGTGTGTGTGTGTGTGTGTGTGTGTGTGTGTGTGTGTGTGTGTGTGTGTGCGCGCGCATGTCTTGCACTCTGCAAACCTCCCTGTCAAACAATCAACCCCCAAGGAAAAGTTCCTTATTTTCTTTGTGACAGGATGGCACACTGATCTTATAATAATCTTGGATCCTGCAGAAGGAAGAAAAGGCTGGAAAGAGCGCAGTCATTGTTTACAAAGGAAGAGCCTATACTGTCTGTTATCACCATGAATAGAACAACACATGAAACATGTAGTTAATATTATTGTAGAGCTGCCATTTTTTGTGGGAAAGTGAATTATGTGACTGTGTGACATCATGTTGCCTAATATAAATAATTCCCCTGAAGAGACCAAAGCCAAGTAAACAAGTAAGTATATCACTAATATCAACAGTGAGATATTGGATAACAATTTTAAATGCAAGCGAACAGTAAACAAAACAAGTTGTACTGGTATTCACTCCTTCACTGTGATCAACAGCTCAATAAACTAGCATTATTATTCTCTCTCTTTGTGTCAGGTAGACCTTCTCACGTCTAACGAGCAAAGAGAATAAACTACAATTGTCGTGTTTATTGTAACTTGTCGCTTGCAGGCATTGTTGCATGGAGCACAGCCATAGTCACTCGTCATACCACTGAAGAAAAATATCAGTCTCAAGCGACCTTTTCAGGATTGAGGAAGGAACAAGAATGAGGATGATCTACGGACAAGCTATACAGACACAACATTCACTTAAAATCTGTAATTTATAGCCCGTATGTGGTTTGTGATGAAATAGAAGTGTCTGATCTGCTACACTCGAGAGGCCCTGTGAGAACAACATTAACATTTTAGCTTTATCATCTTATTTAGCTGAATTAAGCTCTCATGGATATTACTGCATTTCACACTCACAGCCCAGCGGTTAGCTCCTCTCACCAGTTTGCATAGTAAAATGTGTGTAGAGGTATATGTGTGTGTGTGTGTGTGTGTGTGTATGTGTGTGTGTGTGTGTGTGTGTGTGTGCTTAGTCAGCAATACCCTTGTCAGCCTCTACATTAATCTTTATTACCCCCCGCCCCGGTGGCTTAGGTGACAGTGACATCTCAGTGGGTGGTGAAGAACACTGGGACACCGTCAAAGTCTGATGTAACAAAAGGAGTGGAGAAAAAATGTGAGTCACTAGGATACCTTCAAACATGCCCAGACAATAGAAACCTGCTGTACAGGGTGATTATCTATTTCTATTATTTGATAGAAGTATGACTGTGCAGTTTTCATCTCTGGCACTAGGTAGCCTTTTTAGCCAAAGACCAAAGTAATATTTCCATTTTCTCTATTCCCTTTAAGGCCCACAGCATGTCTAAACCCATTGATGGTGTTAGCCTCCAACTGTGACATTCGACTGCCTGAAGTTTAGTTCAGCGTCTTCACTGCCACAGTAAGTATCACTGTTAAAGGCAATGACAAAAATGACTATTTTCACCAGTTTGTGCTTTTATAATGTTTCTTGTCACAGGTTCTCTTTTTATCTTTATTTTTATAGGACAGCTATATTGGCCGCTGTGTCGAGGAGTGAACCTTTGTACAGAGGCGTGCGCTTTCGTGAGCTAAACAGGTGCCACATAGATGCATTTCTCTAGTTAACGGACCAACATTTGGTTATCATATCCATTATTAGGCACACCTCCTTGGCTCTTTGCCAGCATATGATTGGCCTATACCACATGAGCATATACAAAACTAAGCCCTGTGTGAGTATCCAAATGGCAGATACTGTATGTATTTATATCTGTGTCTATACGAGTGGGTGTCTTTATATATATTACCTTTTACAATGTCTTTCTGTCATGCTCATTCCATTTAAATGTTCTTTTTAATGTGTTTTATCATGATGATGAAGATAAATGCCACAAACCTAAATGCATTGGTCTCACAATAAAGTTGTTCTTGATACTACGTTGCTAAGTGTTGCTGGAGTTATGCAGTTATGCAAGAGGCCTGTATGTGGGATTGTGTTATTTGAAATTTCTTTTTTATTTACAGAACAGACACAAATAGACAGTGTTACACTTTGGACACTGAAACAAAAAAAACTTTTTGTCTGTTTTAGCTAATTTCCCCCTTTATGACAACTGTGGGTGATTGTTTTTTTTTTTATAACTCACCTGTTAAAAATGATTTAAAGTTCTGACAGGTGGCTGCCATCACAGGAGGCTGTAGGCTCCATTCGTCCTGCCTCAGCTCCATCCACGCTCCACCTCATTGCTCATATTTGGATTTAACCAGGAGTTAAGGGATGTCAGTCACTGCCAAGATGGCGACGACCAGAGCCACTGGGAGCCACCCACTTTGAGCTTCATTTTGACTCTTCTGAAACCTACAGTTTGTCACTTTAAGCAGAACTGAAAATCAATTACATGAACATTGATTCAACCATGTAGAGAAGAGTACTGAGTTCTGCATGATACTGCATCTATTATAGAGAAGAATTTGAGCAAATCGTTAACGCACTAATGTTGGTTTGTCATAATTGAGTGAAATACTCTTTTTTTTATAATCGAGTGAAATACTGTTGACCTCAACCTCTCATTTATTTTCTTTGATAGATGCTCATGTGCAAACGGTTCCCTCGAATGCCTGATGAAAACCTATTGAAGACTGTCAATTAAATATGGTTGCAGCACACACTGCTGGTTTTCCTCCCCGACCAAAGGCACCAGAGCGACTTCATATTCTGTGTGTTAATTTAATGGCCATGTGTGTGTGTGTGTGTGTGTGTGTGTGTGTGTGTGTGTGGAAGTGTGTGTGTGTGTGTGTGTGTGTGTGTGTGTGTGTGTGCGTGTGCGTGTGTGTGTGTGTGTGTGTGTGTGTGTGTGTGTGTGTGCGTTTGCAGGGTACATACACATTGCACATGTTCGCTCAGTTGTGTGTGATGATGTGTGATTTTCGCAGGGCTGAATGAGTCGGAGATGAAAGACTCTTGAAAACACAATTATTCTTTTTGAGCTCTGTCATCTATCAAGAACCAGCAGCTTAACAATGGAACACGCAGTGTTAAAAACAGCTTAATGAGGGAGAAGCTTGAGACCAGCATCAGTTATAAAGACTGTTTCCACATGAGTGTTTACTGTGAATGAAACAATTATTTGCTCTCACCACTGATCCCAATTAGAGTCTTAGTCACTTACTAACCTTAAACTCAGTAGGTTAGTTTGTCTCTTTAGCAATTGTTTCAACACTCCGAGGAGAATTACTTTCAGTCTTACTTTTACTTTTACAGTCCAAACTCCAAAGATTTCCAGTTTACAATAAAAAATCTTTTGCTTGTAAAATAACAATTAATCCATCACCATATCGGCAAATCGTTGCAGCCTTACCACAGACCCTGTCTGTCATTAAGGTTGTTGTCTTGACAACTAATTAAAAGCTCTCAATAATTAAAGACATCATTTACCATCTCTTCCTTTTCTAAAATTCTCCCCATTTGGTCTTTAATGGAGTCAGTTTTTAATAAACACAAACACTTTCATCTACACATGTCGCAAAATGAACAAAAAATCAAGATGAACATTTCATGGGAAGTCTGTCCACTGTCCAAATCATGGCCATGTTCTGTGAGATTCTGATCCACAACCAGTCCGACAGTCAGCTACTTTTAGCGCGGTAACACCATGTCAGTATAGACTTTTTTTTATAAATCTTGCCTCACAGATTCATCTTTTTTTATGACACACACAATTACCTGTATGGATTTGTACACCACTGTCATATAGTATGTCAATTTGATTACAGATGATGGATCAACCTAAAAGTAATCATTCTATATTCAGTAAAGGCCCCTGCTGCTATAAATACTGCTGATAATTCTCTGCAGGATGAGTAAACTGCTATCTCAGAGGAAATGATTCAGGTAGATTCAGCAGGATTTTGTGTTGAGATGCAATTTGTTTGTAGTACCTTGGACCCTCTGTGTCTTTACAATGCAAGCTTGCAGACACTAATATACAATGTACATGTTTAATCACATTAGACACATTCAACTTTCAGCAATTCTGTTTGCTGATGTCGTGGATTATCTGTGTTCGGAGCTTCTTCTGTCAAAGTATGTTTGTATGGCTCCGCATTTATAAACAGGTCGGGCACTAGATTGAGAATAAAAGCATTTAGAAACAACGGTACTTATTCATGAGATACAATATATATTTTGCGGGGGGGGTTTTATCACTTCCCACTGAAAGAAAATATCCACAATAACAAGCACAGCATCCTCAAATTATCCAGTAATATGATGTAAAACATTTAAATTGGGGGTTGTTGGTTTTTAAATAATATATTCATAGATGAAGTCACAAAGCTTAGAATTTTTAATTCTAATTAACATCAGATTTCTGTAAGAAAACCACCTTTTATCAAACAGGTGACAGGGGAAACTGTAAAATGGCTTACCTTACCAGTGTCTGGCATTTTGCTGTTACATTAGGAGAGATTATGGTAATAGAGGCCATTAACCAACAATGTCACCGATAATATGATTACAGTCATGTAACAAAAGCCATATGTCCCTGCTGCAGGGGACGTCCTGTGCAAGGGAAACAGTCTGCAAATTAGGATGAGAGATGCTGAAGCATGAGTTTATACCTCATGAGGAGACTATTTATGAGAGGACAAAAAGACAAAAGCCTCTATTTTTTATAAAAGCGGTTTTCTGTCCAAAAACACCTACATAGAAGTCCTCCTGAGCAACTTCTTCACATAAAGTTGAAGACACAACAATGAAACTGTCATCTGAATGGGTAACAAAGTTTAGCCTGACTCAGGCTCATTCCTTCAGAGCAGTCATGTTGAGTCAACTCTGGTTTAATTTTGCACAGCTACATCATTATCATAGATAAGACGCTTTCAAAGTCAATGGGAATTCAGGTCATTTATCTTGTAACTATCTATGTATGCAAATTACACTCCACTTCATTATGTGGGACTTCACCACACAGTGTAATAGATAGCAAACTAAAATGGGTTGGAAGGTAATTCAGAGATAAGCCTGGTGTGTCATTATATAGCGTATATGTCTCAAGCTGTAATAGCTTCTTCAACAGAAGTAGATGCTTTTAATTTCATTTTTTTCTCCTATGATCTTAATGAGAAATACAATTGTGTTGTCTCACTTAAAATTCCACTAAAGCTTGGAAATAATTAAGAGCAAGAAGAAACAGAAACTGC
The DNA here is from genome assembly GCF_031162955.1 of Sander vitreus. Classification (NCBI taxonomy): domain Eukaryota; kingdom Metazoa; phylum Chordata; class Actinopteri; order Perciformes; family Percidae; genus Sander; species Sander vitreus. The sequence goes on from NC_135872.1 coordinate 14,341,763, forward strand.
TGTAAAGGACAGAGAATATTTCATATTTATGAATTTCCAGCATCTTTATCCACTAGGTTTAGATGGTTCAAAAAAACACACTTGATATTCAAATGGTATGAGTAACAAAAAACTGATCTGAAGTGTCTCACTAAAGTAGAGCAAAAGTTACAAAACAGCCCTAAAGCAAAGAATCAGAATCAGAATCAGAATCAGAAAGGGTTTTATTGCCAAGTACGTATTTTAACACTTTAATTTGTTGTGAATTTGTTTTGGTGTTGTTGGTGCACGCCACACATGAATATGAAACAATGTAAGCATAGGTACAAACAATATAAGTATAAATATATTTACACAGTATGTATTAAGTTAAAAATAAAGAATATATAAAGATATAAATAAAAAATAAAGAGCAAAGAGCATTACAGCAGAGAGAGAACAGTGGCATGAAGGTGGAGAGTCAGGGTGGTTTCCGGGCCTTGTTAATAAGGCTAGTGGCGGAGGGGAAAAAGCTGTTCATGTGACGTGAGGTTTTGGTCCTGATGGACCTCAGCCTCCTGCCAGAGGGAGGAGAAACACTGACTTTCAAATTTCCTCAGCGCGGGCATTGCAGAAGTGTTAAAGTTCTGCTGGTAAAACGGTAAATTTAAATTTAAAATTTTAAAAAAAATTAACGGTAGGAAGCCATTAGTCCCAGCAGCAGAGGCCCTGTTAAAGGCATATTTTTCATTATCTTTAGTGTGACTATTACTGCCACTGTTCATCACACCCCCCAACCGGCACCGTCAGACACCGCCTACCAAGAATCTGGGTCTGTCCGAGGTTTCTCCCTAAACTGGAGTTTTTCCTCGCCACTGCTTGCTCTTGGGGGAATTATTGGAATTGTTGGGTCTTTGTAAATTATAGAGTGTGGTCTAGACCTACTCTATCTGTAAAGTGTCTCGAGATAACTCTTGTTATGATTTGATACTATAAATAAAATTGAATTGAATTGAATTTTCACCTTGCCTGACTCTTCCCTGGCTGACCTGACCTCTGACCTGACAGGACATAAAAAAAAATACCTCAGGGGATTATTAGGAGCTCATATGTATAAAATGATAGTTGGTAGTATTGTAATGTGCTGCTCGGGAGACATTTCCATTTTTCTCGCTCTCAATCTTATTAGATGCTGCTGCCAGAGAAGCATCCTAACATATTTATAATCTTTATAACAATCTCAAGAAATGTACAAACCAACAGCAAAAAACAAAAAACAGCAGGACTGCAAACAACAAAAAATATATGTAGCTAAAAATATGTAGCTACAGCATCCATTGCTACAATTACAGCAGAACTGTAACCATAGCAACAGAAGCAAATCCAGCACTCAAACCACTTATCAAAAGTCTTTTAGTTCTTTGGATGACGTTATAGTTAATATTGTAAAAATGTTTAGTATCTACTAGACTTCTTGAGTGGACAGTGACATGATGTGACAGAGGCTGGAGTGGGAGATTCAACAACCCAGTGTCAACGCTTTGTAGCCCTTTGATTAATAATGTGTGTCTATAAAAAGAATAAAGAAGTAAAACAAAGACTTGAAACTGATTACAGAAATAATTCAGCATTGTTATATAACTATTGCATCAAACGCTGCCTACACCCAATGTGTGAGACTATCAAAATGAATCTGCCATTCTTTAGGCATGCAAGTGCACGTTGGATGCTTCACTGATTCAAAGTGGAAGTGAGTAAGATAGATGGGCAGAAAAGGTAATTAATGAGATGAAATAGGAAAAGACAAAGTAGAAAATTATTATTTCTGATGGTTTATCATGGAACAAGTGCTTTGTCAAAATCTGGACAAAATCCACAGAAAGCCTTTTTAAGAGGTGGAGCAACAAGTGCATGTGGAATTGTTTACACGTGTACATACTGCAGAGTACAATGTATTACTTCTTTCTTTTGCAGAAGAAGCATTCTTTCCTCAGCAAACTCAGATATTGGAAAACTTAAATCTCAGCAGAAGTGGGAATTATGGATGGGTTATTCCTACAATTATTTATAACTGTGCACTCAGATAGCTTCATTCACCCAGGGAGGATTTTACGTATGTCTGTGTGTGTGTGTGTGTGTGTGTGTGTGTGTGTGTGTGTGTGTGTGTGTGTGTGTGTCTCAGAGCACCAAACAGCACAGCTGTGCAAGTCTTTCAATTTAATTAGCAGTAGTAGCTCATGCAAATCAATATTGAGGACACATCTGCACACACACCTTTTCTTTTACACACACACAGACACAATGACACACACACACACACACACACACACACACACACACACACACACACACACAATGAAAGAGAAATGAGCTGAATTGCAACTTGCAAACAAATCAATGAAAACCCCTGTGTATTCATGTATTGGTCACACCTGCATGCCATGATGAATAATAAGTTACATCAGGGACATAAACTGTACAGACTGCCTCACTAATTCGGATGAATTGAATTAACGCACTGACAACTGCCCTTCATGTAGCCACTGCAACCTAAAGTCTGCTTCTACTGTGCTTACTGGCTAGATGTGATATGTGGAATTGCGACTGGGATGCTGGATGACAATGCTCTTAGGACAAGAGTAGTGTATAACCTCCAGTCAATAACCATGGTCTTCGTGGTTCAGCACTCTCTCTTAGCAGCATCTGTCAGTGTGCACTGGAGCCAGGCACCTTAAACCTTAATGGCTGCCCAGATGCCACCAGAGGAAGGCAGTGGGCAGGCAGCTTCTTGGATTAGGATCTAAGAACAAGCGTGGTCTTTCATAATGTATACCCATACTGTAAAAATGTAAGACATATTAATGGAAAACTACTAACAACCCTGTTTTGCACAATCTCAACTGGGAGGAGCAGCTTTAACGTTAAATTCATCTGTTGTGTGAAATGTTGCAGCACGGGATTGAGTGGAAGCCACTGAAGTGTTGGACAGCACGCTGAAGCTCCTCTCTTTTATTTATTTATTATTTTTACAGCAGGAGCAACACTGTCCACACCAGAGCAGTGGGAGTGCAGTGTAGCGCATCCAGCAGGACACACTGCTGAACAGCTCCTCTGTCCGCCCGGTACAATCCAAACATCTACGTACTCCCATAAGGCGCCTCACGGGGCAACAATGTCTCCAAACACCCGCATGGCTTTTATGGAAGCGATTTGTTCTACTAGTTCCTTTTACGCTACGTCCTAGCGCGTCTTCTGGTGGGAACGCGATGTCCTGGATGTATTTTCTCCGGAGATTGTAAAGTGGAGGGAAGCACAGCTCGCCGAAGAAGCCATGTGGAGAGCGGCCACGTCCCTTGGTGGGAGCACCGGAGGCATAAAGCCCCACTAACAGGAGATCATTGTTTGCGTCTTCTTGGAGGAAAAAGACCCGTCGATGAGGAAACAAAGAGAGACGAGATGGTAGAGAAGTAAGTGCTCTAACAACTAGTTGAAATTCAGTGATTGAATGATGAAAATATTACACATATTCTGCATGACTGTGCGCTTACAGAGTGATGATAAAGGCTAAGGAGAAATAGAGGTCTCTGTGTTTTTCATTAGTGAGTTTCTAGTACAGTTTAGTGAATTGTGGCATCTTTTGCTGCCTCACAATATTATTCCTATTTGATCTCATCTCTGATACTTTTATTGCAGCTTTTATTATCAATGTACAATATTTCTGCGTGTGAAACCCCATTCAAACGACAGGATTGAAGAAAATGCTCATGCAGTTATATAATAGCCTACTATAAATATAGTAATAAGAAAAAAACTATTTATATAGCCTATTTATGGGTTTATTTTACATGGTTTCAGCTTAGCAGTGAATGATCCTCTCCATGAGTTGTTTACTGTAAAATACTGGCTATTAGGAGCTCACTGTGTGGTTATGTAATTGTGTCTACTTCAGCAAGCTGTTGGGGAAACTGGACTGTGACAATTGTCAAGTGTTTAATTTTTAATGAGCTTCCATTCAGTCGTTGTATTCATTTGTATTGTGGGACCAAAAAGCAACATCAAAAACATCTTTTTAGTTACAATTCCTGCAGGGAGACATAACCTGTTTCAATATTGTCTAGCCTACATAGGCCTATTAGAATATAATTATTTTATTGTGATTATCTTACATGTATTTATTTTTATTACACTGAATGTACAAACTTAATATTTGAACACTCTATTATTAAGAAGCCTTAATGAGTTGATTCCAGATGGAAATCTGGATCAGAATTCCCCTCATTAGATCCAGCTCAGAAGAGGAAGCTATATGGAAATAGATGCATTTAAGTCCAGATATAACTGTAAATGCTGCTGTTGGATAATTATATGTTGCCGACAGTGCACTGAATGAAAAGTGCTGCAGATTATTATAACTTGTTCTACTGTAGTAACAAACAAAAACAGAATTAAAGTACCATAAGGGCTTATTGGCTATACAGTAATGACACAGGAGATAGTATTAAGTTCCCATGTGTCAAATACTTCTGAATTACCTGAAAACCTGCTGTTGATTTGTCTTTTAAAGCAATGGTAAAGGTATTTGAAGGTTATTATAAAGAATGTTTTTCAATAGTGATCAGGTGTTAGATCTGCCCTGGAACACTTCGTATGAGATTAATATCCGTGACATATTGACAGTATTGTGACGATATTGTAATAATTATCAAGTTTAAGTAGGCCTAAAGTTCAGTGCTCAAACTACTTTCTCCAAATCGTTATTCCCTCACAACTTATTTGCATTCATCATTCTGTTAATTAACGCTGAAACAATTAGTGGATTCATCAATTTGTCTAGTGACTGAAAAATGATCAACAACAATTTTGATAATCGACATTCGTCAAACATTCTGTGGTTCTAGCTTCTCTGATGTGAGGATTTTCTGCTTTATTGTCATTTCAAGCTGAATCATTTGTTTGTTTTCTGGGATTTTTCTATGCTTATTATTCAGTGTTTTCTTACATTTAAAGCAACACTATGTAACTTTTCCCGCTTCGGTCCCCCTACAGGTTGTCTCATTGGAACTCCAAAAAAAGTTACATAGTGTTGCTTTAATAGGCCAAACGTTTAATCGATTAATCGTGAAAATAACCGCCAACATAATCAGCGTTGAAAATAATTAGTTGCAGCCCTACTCTTACATTGAATGTATGTTGTGTATATGAACATGTTGTATGTCTATATTGGATGGATGGCTGGATGGACGGATGGATGGATTGATTGATTAGTATGCCTAAACTCAGTCTCTCATTTATCATTTCCATCCTCACAGTGGCCGCACCTGACCTTCTTGACCCAAAATCTGCCGCCCACAACTCCAAACCTCGCCTGTCATTCTCGGTCAGCCCGGTGCTGCTGAATACTCCAGAGGACGAGTGTGACACCCGGACTACAGTCATGAGGTGGAAAACTGTGTCAGCCATCTTTTTCTTGGTGGTGCTTTACCTCATCATTGGGGCGACAGTGTTCAGAGCACTGGAGCAGCCCCACGAGAGCTCCCAGAAGCTGGCCATCCTCGCAGAAAAACTGGACTTCTTGGCCATGCACTCCTGCGTAAACTCCTCTGAGCTGGAGGATTTGGTGAAGGTGGGTGGAAGCATCAACTGCATTTTAATCTTTCAAATCTTTCCTCTTCGGCAGGACCTGAAAATACACTATAGGTACAGATTTTCTCATATATATATATATATATATATATATATATATATATATATATATATATATATATATATATATTTGAATACATACTGAGGTTATTACTGGCATTTCACAGCTCTGCGTAGTTTGTTTGAGGATTGTGGCCAATGGTGGAAACAATGATTGGGAGTAAAACAGTGCGCTTCAGATTTAAACACAAGAGACCACTGCTCATTTCACTGTTAAGCATGACCATGATCGTTCCCTAACCTTAACCACGTATTTAGTATTGTCACCATGACGATGAAGGTCCCCTTAACGAAGTTGGTTTGGTGCCTTAAACAAAACCTTAACAATAGCGTTATAACAACGTATTTTAGTGTTTCATTTGGCGGATTAGTTTTATCCTAAGCTGCCTTCCACAGCAGATCTACACTTACATTTCCCGCCATAAATATTATACAAAATACGATAGGACACTAAATGAAAGATTGTAGGAAACTTTCAAAAGAAACCTGTAGTTTCTTAGAGCGAGGCTACATACTTTTAATGTAGGCTTACAGTAGCCATAGGATAACCTGTGTAGTTGTATGTAAGAAAAACAAACAAAAAAGATCACTACAGATCAGATTGGAATCAGTATACACTGTTATCCCGAATTAGTTGACTTTATTTGCGTGGAAACCTGCTGCCTTAAACCGTCTAAGTTTTTACACAAGGTAAAAGTTAACACGTCAAGTTGTATTGACACAGAGCGGTAAGCTGATGCAGTAGACAAATCAAGTTTACATTAGTAGTCATTACTAAAAATCATTAGTAAACATAATGGGTTTTTTTTTTCTGGAGTCATGTTGTCAAAAATAAGCATGTTAAGTTAAAGCTTTAGTGCGTAACTTGTTTATATTAATGAACGTCCGCTACATTCAACCCATTAGCAAATGAGTTGCTACAAAGCTAATTAAGACTATCAGCTCCACAACTCTCTCTGTATTTCTTAGTATGGCTATGTTTAGAAACTGTGTCGTCCAGCGACTTTCACGCGCAGAAAATTGAGTGAAGATAATTACCTCTTCTGAAGAGTTCATCATGCTTTTTTTATCCTCCGTGTCCTCCTTGGCGACTAGCAACTGCATGGAGGAGGGGTGGGGGTGGTGCACGATTACGGAAGGCTTGCATCATGTGGATGTGCCGACAGTTTTGTTGTCATTACTTAAAATTCCTCATGGGTGAGACAGAAACTACGCTTTAAACATGCAAAGAAACATAAATATAAAACATCAGGCTACTTATCAATACTGAAGAAATAATTTGTTCTTATAAATATTGTTTTTACTTTATGACAGCATGACTTTGAGAACAATGTATCGACTACATTTGTTCTAAAACAGAATGGAAAACAATACACATATAACATTGTAATTTTCCAATGTATTGTACCGCATGGAAAATTTCTCTCAGGAGACAGAGTTACTGATTTCCAAACTCTGTATATGTCCCTGAACACTTTCTCACTGCCCAAAGCCCATCAGTTCCCACACGGGTCTCGGTCATGGTGCAACAATAAATGTAGATAAACATGAGCACTAAATCAACCATACAAAACTAAAACCCAGATTACATAAATGCACACCCAAAACATTAACAGAACATTATTAAAACACACACTTTAACTAGGACAGGAACCGTTCAGAACATTTTTTCCCATATTTACGAATTTTGTAATGGACAACCGACACCATCATTTTAAAAAAAGCGGTGTTCTCTGGTTCTAAGGATGAAGATGGATTTGAACTTCTGGACTTTTGGGACTTGAATTACACCTTTAAGGTGAAATGGTTGAAGGAATGTTTGAGAGCACCAGAGTCTTTATGGTACTTTATCCCCAATAAAAATGTTAATAATGTAGGAGGTCTTACATTTTTATTGAAATGTAACTACAACATTACAAGATTGCCGTTAAAACTATCCCAATTTTATCAACAAGCTCCTTTGGCCTGGAAGCTGTGTCACTCTCATAACTTTTCTCCACACAAGTCTACCTTATGGAATAATGAATGCGTCACTAAAGGGAACAAGTCACTCTATTTGCAGAAATGGATCGATAGAGATATTATCTTCTTAAAAGACCTTTTTGATTGTAATAGCCAATTACTTAACTATGAATCCTTTCTCAGAGAGAAGGCATTCCCGATAGCGTTCAAAGAATATAACTCAGTTTTCAAATCTATACCTAATGGCATATTAGAATTAATGAAAAGTTATAAAAACAAAATTAAGTTCCTGGTTTTAATTTTACTCTTTATATAAACGGTATTAATATTATGATAAAATGCATTAGAAAATGCTTTCTAAATTTAAAGAAAATAACACCTCGTTTACTGATATTAACTGGCATGGGGCGTGGCTTGTTCCTTTTAGATATTGTATCACAAACAAAGTTAGGGAATTACAGTTGAAAATATTGCATAATATATATCCTACAAACCTGTTTATCTCAAAATTGATGCCTGTTGATAATTATTGTAGTTTTTGTAAGACAGAACAAGAATCGTTAACCCATCTTTCTTATGGTTGTTCATTCTGTATTACATTCTGGAAAAGTTTTGAAAATGATATGGTATCTAAAACAACACATACAATCACACTTGAACGGAAACATACTATTACCTATTTTGAATGTAAAGATAGGAATTCATGTAATATTGTAAATCTCTTTATTTTATTAGGAAAGCTTTATTCACAAAGCAAAATTTTCCAAATCAACACCATGTTTTAAACTATTCCAAATTGAAACTGACACATACTTTGAGTCTCTTAAATTGGCAACAAATAAGAAAGGTATTTTAATAACTGATATCTACTCAAAATTATTTAATTAAGAACTCCTGCTGTCAATATCATTAATTAAGTTTGCAAGTCTGTCACTTCTGTTTAAATTATTAATTTTATACTTACCTTCATATTATATTATTTGCACTTATTTATGTATAGTTTTATGTTTACGGACTGTGATTGAATTTTTGTAAATTGAATTCTAAATGAAAAAAACAAAAACATTTTTTTTCCCATGAGCATTTGCTGGTTCTAGCGCAGAGCAGTTTAAACAACCCCGCCCTTCCCAGTCAGAAACTTAACATCCATAGTTATCTCTGCTTAATATGATCTGTGCACTCCATACTTAAGCTGATTATTACAAACAACTAATGTGATTTAGTAATAAATATTTTTTTTAACAAAACATGAAAGAATAAGAAGTGACCACTAAGAAGTTTAATTACAACTAAATCTGGGTTTAAAATAATATTGAAGGATCTGGACAAGGAAAAAAAAAATCAAAGTCAAGTCATAACGTCTCCAATTTCGATTGTGCTCTTTGACTTTCCAACAAGAAAAACGAATAACAAAACACAAAATGGAGACTTATATTGTACTATGTTGCAAATATTGTTTGAATGCTGTATCCAATGAAATATATGAAGAAAAAACAAATGAATAACAGCCACTTCATTTAGGGGCCCCCTGACCCCTTGGGTCCTTGGGCCCCTGGACCTGTGCATCGTTGGCCTGTTTTGTGAACCCTCCATGCTGGAAACTAATTCAGAAATGTTGCTACAAATCAAGCCTGAAAATGTCATGACCCCCTCCTTTATTGATTAGTGGATCTCACCATCAACCAAACGTGTCAGGGTTGCTGAAAAGCATTCCCTCTTAGGGAATTCCAGCTGATATTTTGGACTTGTGGATCATTATTTTCTCCTCTATTATACCAGAGCTAACAGGTCTTTAAATCCTGGGGGAAACAGATTTTTCCACCGCTTTGAATTTTGGCCTCTAATAATAGCTGAACCCTTTCCCACCAAAAATGCCTTCTAATACAAAAACGTATTTTAAGCTCACTGCATAAGGGATGTCCGAGAAGTACAAAAATGCTTATTTTTTGTACAGTATGTAAGTCAAACACTTTTATTATATACAATGTAATATATATGGTCAAAAGGATTAATGATTGGCTCTTATATGAATGTATGCATGTTCACAAACTACAAAAGATGCTTAAGACTATTTGATTAGTAAATCAGCAAGTATTTCAAAAATTGTTGGTTTAAATTATTTTTTCTGCTCCCACATTCATTTACCAGTAACAGTCACACTTGGACGTCAGATTTGTTTTTGGATGAACAAGGATCCAAAAATCTTTTCTCACAACTTTCTCACTGCATGTACAGCAGTGCAGAGCTGCCATAGTTTCTATGGAGTGGTATCTCTTTGTCATCACAAAGCATCTCTCTTGTTGTTCTAACAAAGTGAGAAAGATCTCATTATAACAAAAATAATTCTCATAATGATGAGAAAACCTCGAGAGTGACTATGTCTAAAACATTTCCTTTTAGGACTAAAAACACACAATGAAATTGCTGTTGTTAGTCAATATAGCATAGCAAGGGATGTTCATTAATAAGCAAGGGATGGGATTAAGTCGACTCAGACTACAGTGGAGGCCTGATATTCACATTTATTCAAGACGTTGCATTATTCCTTATGGCAGAGCATTGGTGTAGTTTTTCAATAATGTCTCATGATGAAAAAAGCCTTCTACCTTTTTGGGTTTGCTGTTAGAGATACAGTGACTTGTTGGTTAAATATTTATGAATTAGATGTTTCAGTCATGTTTGAATTTAATATGAAGTAGGTACTGTAGTTTCATTGCTGATGTTGAATCTCTTTTACCATGTTACTTCAGGAGTTGTTGCCCACTGTGTTGGCATTCTGTGACATTAACAGAATAAGCTCTGACCATGTTAAAACTGACTGCAGCTGACAGGATTTACTATTGAATAATGTTTACCACAGCTTGTATCTAAATGAGACTGTTTTTGATTAAGAAAGGCTGGTTACAGATGGACGTTATTTGGCTTTAACATGCTGAGTTAATATTCAAAGATGGTGATGTGTTCAGTCCTGAGATCATCTATCAGATTGACTGTTAGATAATGATCTTGTGTCAGGAATGGACTTACCTAATGAATGTGGAGCCCTGGACGAAGGAAGGCAGCGAGAATAAATCCAAACCACCCCTTATATTTATGTTCCATGTGCATGTTAGCATGCTAGCATTTAACTCAATGCACTGCTGTGCTGAAGTAGTCTCAAACATGCATGCTGGCTAGGGTAAAAAAAAATCTATGAACAAGTTCCTCTATCTATGATATTAAATCAGTTTGTAACAAACCCTGGGGTGTTTTTAAAAATTCTGCTGTAAAACTGATAGAACAATAGTGTGGTATGCCCTTTAGTGTTAGCTTAAGGATGTTGCTTATCTTTGCCAACAACCATGTCTCCTGTACTCTATGGCCCCTATAACATTCGAAATCCCTCTCAGGCTTCTGTCTAAGAAAAGCTAAAAGTCAATTGAGGGCAAACTGTCCTCTGTCCTCAAAAATGTCTTTTTAGACGATTGAATGTTTGTTTTGAGGCAAAGTCGTGGGCCTCAGAAACAAACTGCAAAATGAACCAAATTAATTATTGGCTCACAAAACTTGGCAATTTGCCTGTAGGAGGCATTTAAGAGCACTTTATCCTCCATAATGCTATAAGGCTGATTGTGTGCCAGTTTGTACAGTACATACCTGACACAGATCTTGCCATCCTTGTGCTTTTACAAGACAACACTCCAACTAAACAGCTCTGCCCATCATCTATCAGACAGTAGCCTCAAGAGTTCAGCAGCCTTGCAAGTAACTCTTTCTCTTCTGATGATTTATTGATAAAAAGCTTCAATACAGGTGTCCCTCACTAGTTTTTACTTAATTATGCACACACACACACACACACACACACACACACACACACACACACACACACACACACACACACACCTTTGTAGGCTCCCACTGATCAAAAGCCAGTCAGCAGAGGTGGTAGAAGTAGAGATGTGTCTCTCAGAGGGAGTAATTAAAAAAGTGAGGGATGTCAAAAAGCTCAGACGATTCAATCTCTCCTGGCTGGTTGGCACAGCCAGTGTGGTCTTCACATTATCCTGTCTTATCATTTCCCATGGCCATGGTTGGATTTTGCCAAGACAGGTAATTAATGTGGTTGCTTTGGCTGGGAAACAAAGGGGCTGACTGAGCCAAGCCTATCGTATGATTTGATAAATTATGTTTTTAGAGGTACAATGGATGTAGGGTTTCAGAATTTCTATTTTTTAACTATCTCCTTTGTTGGGATTTTGAAATGATGGTGAGATAGAAAAGATAAAAACTGTTGATGCGTGCACCTTTGTTCATTATGTTTATGTCAATACATTTGTATCCTCTGCATGTGTGTAACCAAATCAGTTTTGTCTTTTAGTTGTCTCATTCTGGGCATTTTTTTAAATTATTATTTTAGTTTTGTTTGGGATTTTTTTTCCACTTAGGAGCAGAGAAACGAGCTGTAATGGATTGGGGGTATAATGTATGCATTTATTAGGAAGCTGTGTCTTAGATAGATAGATAGATGGATAGATAGATACTTTATTCATCCTGAAGGAAATTTTAGGCATCCAGTAGCTTAGACAACCATAACACAACAAACACATATACACACATATATCACACATACATAAGAATACAAATAATAATAAAAAACACTCACAGAAATGCAATGACCATGATAAGGGGCTATGGTAGAGTGTGTGCAATGGTGATAGTGCAAAAGTGAACAGTGCAGGGATTGAACAGTGCAATAGATTATTATTAAATATTAACTATGACTATGAAATATTAACATAATGATATTAACATATTAACTAACTGATTGAATAAGAATAAGAACAATATATAACATGGAAGAAGTTATAAGATGTAGATGTTATGACCACAGTCCAGATTGTGTAGGAGGGCTAATATAGCCTACAAGACAGTTGTACAGAAGACAAAGTGATATAATGGTTGGGGCTGAGAGAGACAGGCTCATGCTGAAAAGTCCATTTCTCCCCTCCCCCTTTGTGTGGTATTGGTCTTGTTTTGCAATCCACACTGTAAAAAAAGAACAGAAGAAAACCAGGACATGGAAATCAGTTTCACTGCAGTGACACAACATGAAAGAACTTGGATCAAATCTGTTTATTTACAATAGTGTGTGCAGTGGCAGTACTATGCTGAAAAGTACGCCCAAACTGAAAGAAAACTTCACAACAGGATGATGTTTTGGTTTTCTTTATACACTTTTATAGGAAATACTTTCAACCAAAGAAATGGTCCCTATGAAAACTATTGGCAGTGAGGTCTTTTGATTCTTTAAGCGCCATGAAAAAAAATTGCTTTCATCTACATTGTATTGGGTTGGAGGATACCTCCAAACATTTGCAAATAAAACTCTCAAAATGGCTAGATACTACCAGAGGTAGTTCACCTCCACACACCAGGACGCTGATGTTAGGTGATCCTGCAAAAACCTGGATAATATCCAATGCCAAAATGTTAAAATTTCTGACTTCCTACAATAAATCTGTGCATGTCAACTATGGTATGGTAAAGGATAGGGAAAGATCATGGTTATAGTTAATAAAAAGATGAAGGATAGTTTCAGGTCTGTGACTGGGTGCAAACTCTAACACTCATATATTCTACATTGCTACATATAGGGCACTCTATTTTAAAACGTTAAACGTTGACAACCAGTAGGTATAATTTAAATAAACCAATTTGATTGAACCAACCCTTTAATCATCAGCAGCTTGTGTGGATATTAAGCAACACTCAGTTCTTTTTTGACCTATCATAACTCTTATATCATGACATTAGTGCCTGTTCCCTCACCTTCCTATCCATTATTCATCCATTTCAGTTCTCACACACTCAACCTTTACTGCCTCAATAACACTCAACAGTCATAGCTTAATGGAAGCTCTCTTAGTTTTACTATGATGATTAATCGCAACACCCTGACATTGCAGTGACCCTAAACTCTGTGTGTGTGTATGTGTGTGTGTGTGTGTGTGTGTGTGTGTGTGTGTGTGTGTGTGAGAGAGGGAGAGAGAGCTGACAGCAGAGATGGGGACTCGAGTCGTACTTAAGTTGCACAAACAGTGACTTCAGACTTGACTTGCGACTCGAGCTTCGAAACTGTTTTCATCCAATTATTGCTTTTTAAATCTAAATGTATTCATGTATTTCTATTTTCTTTTATTGGCGCATATACGTTGGGGAAACATATGACGAGCTACATGTCCCCTGCATAGACAGTATATAAGAAGGTCCCCTGCCCTTTGCCATAATGAGCAACGTAACGCATGCGCTATGCCTTATGTGCGCGCACTCACATATCAAAAATGCATTGCACAATGCAGTTGTGCCTTTTGTCATTAGTTTTCCTTTCAATAACTTCGTAAACAGTGGCAGTAAGCCAACATCTACATGCAAGGTGTGTGGCACCAAGATAAATGATGATGGATCAACAACGTCGAACTTCATCAGGCATCTCAAAACGCACCCAAATAGGTCAGTCACTTAATGTCAAAGAGACGTTACATTTAGCATATATCGTCACAGGTAACAAGCTAACCATCGCAAAGTGTTGTGCTAATGCTGGGAACATGCAAATTGTATCCATATGATGTGACAGACTTAGGTTAATATTTCACCAGATTGTTGTTAAATAGCAATACGGAAAGTATCAGTTCTCACATGTTTGCACCATGGTTGGTGTATTAACTTTCAATATAGATGTTTCCCTTAAACTTTGAACACTGAAAAATGTAATGCATGATGATGTTGGGCTTTACAGCCAGTTAGTAACACAGACATAGATACCAAAATGTTGAAAAATACAGTTATGAAATTGAAACAGAGTTCTTAATTTGTGTTTCATCAGATTGTATTGCTGTAGACCCCATAAAGTTATCCTACAACTGATTTTGATACTGTACTGTATGGATGGTAGCTAAAGGACGTGTTTTGAATTCATAAGATTTAACAATACAGTGTTAGGGACAGATCAGATGCCAGAGACTTGAGACTTGACTTGGACTCGTTGCAAAAGACTTGAGACTTGACTTGGACTCGAGCTCAAAGACTTGAGACTTGGACTTCCAAATATTGACTTGTGAACATCTCTGGCTGACAGTGCTAGTTCACAGGGACTGTGGGCAGTGTTATATGCTGTAAATGATTTTGATAATAATAAGCTTTACTCAAGTAAATCATTCTTCTATACTTTATTAGCAACAGCTCTGTTGCAGTGTCTGCTTTTTCCCGAAGATCTCAAAGCATTTCTCTTTCAATTTGTCACTTGGACCTTTTGTCTTACTGCAGTGAACCGATAGAGTCTGATAAGAGTGATACGATCCGATAAGTTCCAGTTCCAGCATTCAGAAGAATTGTTTTCTAAGCCTCACATTCATTAGCTATTTAACTTTCCATTTTGGCATAGCAGATATGCAGTTTACAATAATAATGTAATAATCATAACAATAATAAATTACTCCTCAACATTTTTTGTGAAGTTTGAAACAATGGGTCCTTGGTTTTAGACAGCTGTAGGAAAAATGACAAATGTTGCTAACAGATTTCATCAGATTGCAAAATGTTTCGATCCAGACCCTGCAGCTGTTGTGCTGGTTATGCAGTTTCTGAACATATTTCATGCAAACATGAATTTAAATGTCAGAAAACACTGTGTAACCTTATGCATAATGGTGACATGTGCAGGGTTTCCTGCGGTAAATTTGTTAGTTAAGGTGGTAGGGTTGCCATCTGACCGGGGAGGTGGGGGGTCTGTAGTACAGACTCTGTACTACACACCACACTAAACTTGGAATGTGCAATTTTAACTAACCGTGTATCTTGAACCGCGTGTAGTGATTAAAAAAAACAGACAACTGCTGTGTCTCAAAGACCGGGCAACAGCCGGGACGTTGAGAATCCATGCGCGAGAGGTGATGGATAGTTCTAGTCACTTTGTCATGTATTCACTTCGTTGAAACAAGAGAAGAAAGCCTCAATGATGTGAAGAACAGGACAGAGATACATATATATAAATGCTCTCTGCCCACCGTATGCCAACACTCCGGTAAGTCCACTCACCCCGTCTCTGCCCGGGCATGCCCCAGCTGCCACACATTTGTTGAAATGGCGATTTATCCCTTTAAATGTGAATAAACGACAGTTACACTCACCGCCAGCAAATGCTCTTTCCGTTGTGATTGGTGGTATCTTGACAACTCGCCGTTACCTTGTTTCCTACAGACTGTGTTGATGCGACTTCTACATTACAGCCACTCAAACAAGACAGAGCAACACGGCAGTTATATATATTTTTTCTTTAAGACTCAGTTAAGGAGGCATGCGCGTGTTGTTAAGGTGGGCCGCCTAAACTGCAAAGTGCTGCGGGAAACCCTGATGTGCCTCTTCTTGTTTCTCAAAACTCTTAAAGGTGCCCTGCCACACAAAACCGTTTTTACTTATTATTTTTTGAAATATGTTAGGTCCATATGTATTTGTGTTATGTCGTGAGTGTGAAAATGAACTGCTACCTCCTCTGTCAGCTCTACCCACTGATAAGAAATAAGTTTTGGCAATTTCTTCGCTGTTTTCTCGCTTTTTGCTCGCAGGTTTCTCTATAGAGCTCCCCATACAGCTTCGGAATAGATATTTGGCAACACTGTTGTAAAAACTCGTTGGAGACTCTCCCCCCTCCCATTTTCTCCCTCTGGTCATGTGCATTTGTTTTCATAGAAGCCGGCGAAAGCACGGAGCCATGTCCACTGAGATAGACAGCTAGTAAGCTAGCTAGCCCGTAACAGACAGCGATCATAATAACAACCTTTACAGACAATAGCAAACATCCTGAGGTCACAATAACAAGAAATACAAAGATTAAACAGAGTTTATCCCAAAGATACTTACAAGTGCAACAGCAAGAACGCCAGGTCAGCATCGGATTCTGTTTGTCTCAGTTCTCCCCATTCTGAAAACGCAGGTCCGATGTTTACTCCATCGCTACCTTGTTCTTATAGCTAGCCGGTTCCTGTATGTGTGCAGTGCTGTGAAGCAATTTGTTACATCACGAGATCTGATATTATGTGATACTTCCTGATGCTGAGGCCAGTGGCTCACCGGCCGAAAGTTGCAAGGGTGGTTTTTCCGCTCACAGGCGCTAGGGGGAAGCGAGAAGTCCACCGTTCAACCCGAAAAAAAGTCATATAACCATAGCAAGCATAGTTCCCCTTTAATGAGAACTGGCACAAATCGAGCTGAGTCTTCCTGTAGGCTTTCTATACCACGCTAGAATGGCTTGAAACAAGGTAACCAAGACACTTTTTCCACAAAAAATGTTACAGAGTCCATGGTAGAACTTCAGACATTACCACAAAGTAATGAAATACATGTGGCAGGGCACCTTTAATTGGTTTTAGTTAGATATGTATCATCGCTGCCATCTATTCCCCAAGAGAATTGATGCACACCGCTAATTTTCTTATGTTCCTCAGACCACCTCATACCACACTCCCACTGGGAGACAGTGCATTATGTGCTAACTGTTTTTTCCTCCTCTCCAGCAAGTGGTTTCAGCAGTCCGAGCAGGTGTGAACCCTTCAGGAAATTCATCCAACCACATGAGCCTCTGGGACATCAGCTCCTCCTTTTTCTTTGCTGGGACTGTTATCACCACAATCGGTAAGTTTCTCACTCTTTAACAACTCAGTCCTCATTCTTTTCTCTTTGCAGAAGCTTCCGACAATACTTCACTCTGGTTGCATGCAATGCTTTGATCTGTGTACAAAATGTGACTTTTACAAGAAATGTGAACACATTTTTGGCTTCATAAGTACAGTCCATTCATCACAAAACTGTTAGGGGCACAATGCAATTTTGATGACCATTGTAGCATGAATTTGCAGTTGCATAGCAAAATTACACTTGCTAACCTCAAACCTGCATACAGTATGCTCCTTTTTTAGATTGTGCTTCATTGCTAATTTGTTCTTAGTTACTGTACTATTTAATCTAGGAGCTGTCAACTGTATCAGCCTGTAGCACATTCTCTGTCACCTCCATCTGTAAGCACTTATTACTCAGTAAAACAGAACAGGTCACACACACACACACACACACACACACACACACACACACACACACACACACACACACACACACACACACACACACACACACTGCTAGTCTGACAGCTAGTCTTGCTCTTTCAAGCAGACCTTGACAGTTCAGTGCATCTGTTCAGTGGGCTGTTGGCTCCATTTCTTATCTCTAGCATCCTATCAGAGCTCATTCTCCAATACCTTGGGTTAAAACACATGTCAGTGCAATCTTGGTCAATATTTTGGCCTGACATTACACTTGCAAACTGCTAACTCCTGCTCCCATTTCCACATTTTGCTGCACTGCACCAGGCTTCTGCTCGCACCTCTTCTCCCCAAAGTCGCAAAATTATATTGGCCACAGCAACAGCACACATACACACACAGCTAGTCTTATCTAGCTCATCTAAGCAGACCTTAACATATCAGCGTGTCTGTTTGGTGGGCTATTGAGCTTCACTTCACGTCTCCAGGATCCTGTCGAAGCTCAATCCTCAATCAAAAAAAGTTAGAAGCGTTGCAATGATTCTGCCTTCTGGTTGGAAAATGTGTGCTTTTCTATTACATTATAACCTTAAGTGTAAAAGCTTCACTGTGGGTTTTCCCTTTGCTCACCTTAGACTCACTATGTTGACTTTCTGTTTTTTTTACTCAGGCGCTGCAGTGATTTAAATCGAGCTTGCTCTTTACAAATGGCAGGTTTACTGATGATTGCCTTGACGATGTAGTGGTGTTTTCTCATAAAATGAGATGAGGTAGAGTTTTTTTTTTTTAACTCAAATCTCTAGAAAAGGTTGGAAGGTGAAGGTACATAGCACATTAGCATAACAGATTATGCAGCAGAAACTATCACCGTTGATGCTTGTTAGTGTAAACAGCCCATAATTGCTGTGCTGTCTGTTGGCTTTGTCTCATTTGCCTGATTGGTACAAAATGTTCTGTGGCTGTTGCTGCTCAGAGAAGCTATTCCTAAAGCTACTGTGTAAGTTCTTTGTCATGGACCAGCCTATGAAGGATTACAATAGAGTCCAGAAAGGAAAACAGGCATACCATTTGCTCCCTGTCTCAGCTGTCTTCTATTCTTCTGGCTTTACCTCAGCTTGAGGGGGATGAGCAAGGATTCATACCCACATATTGATTTGTTTGCCTTGAATTGGATGGCAGTAAGAATGATCTTTCCCCCCACTTATTTTCCTTCTATATGAAATTAAGTTCCTCCCTTCTCCTGGGAGTAAAAGAGGTGCAGTAACCATTAATCTCACAGCATTTCTTCCCACGTGGGATTCCTTAGTCTCTCTTACTGTTATATACCTGCTGAAATTCACTTTTCCCATAGTGTATAAAGTAGATCAAATGAATCTCAAATGAATAATTCTCTCTCACTTGCACGTAAAAGAAAAGTCATGATTATTTGTTTTGACCAACTTTTTCCTACTGGACTCTGTTAAATATAACACTGCAAATAAAGCTGTTTCCAGTGGAGCACAGGAGTACTGATATTTATTTTATTTCAACATTTAATGTGATGTATACATCACCATGAAAACATTTCCTTTTCTTTACTCTTTACTATATGAGTATAGTTACAGTGATACCAATGAGACAGTGTTTCCCCAATCAGCTTACTTTAATACCACCTAAAAACCACCATGCCAGTGTTTAACTGCTGTGTCTTTTTTCGCAATCAAATGATCCACAAAACAACAAAAGCAACACTGTCTTTGACAAAAGCTAATTAAGTCCCTCAGTTAAATGTCGTGCTGCCATTTTCTCTCCTAGCATCACTGAATGAATTTAGAAAGAAGTCATTGAGCTTTTATTGTCCACTGCAATTAGATTTTTCCTTCATAAGAGACAGACATTGACACTATAGATAACAGAGTCAGTAGTGTCACAAATGCAGTGATTTGGGGTCCATACTGACAAATGGGTTTGTCAATTTCAAGGCTTTAGCGAGTTATAAAGTGGAAATCTAAAGTTTCATGTATTATATATGCAGGCAATGTTGAAGTCAAGTGTACAACTAATTGAATGACTTATTGGTATTTAACTGAATTTGGTTTTTAACCTTTGATTTAAGTCCTGTATGAGAAAAAAAAACATTTTAGTCAAATATATATCATCTAAATGCTGAAAGCCATATTTTTTATTACATATTGCATACAAACCCATGTGTTGTTTTCTCAAAATATACAATTTTTAACAACTTTTAAATGCTGAAATGGTCTGTTTTTTTGCAATTTCATCATATTTGAATAAAAAGGAAAGAACATTTTCTCTGAATGCCACCATTTTATTCTAGTGCATGACACTAACTCTTTGAGATTGCAAAGCGCACCTTGCTTTTCACCTCTGCTATTGCGATAGCATTCAAAGATGAGGTGAGCATATAAACAAGAATCTGTTTAATTCAGTATATAAAAAGAATAAAAGAAGAAGTGAGTGCAGCTTCAAATAATAATAAGAGCTGCTGTGTCTCATTTGTTCTGCAGGGGCACCCAGAGCTGGTAAATAAATCTAATCTGGCATCAGGTTTCCCATCGAACTAATTTTGAGATTAGTGAGACTTGATTGACAATTTATTTAGTATCACCCCACTCCAATGTGAGACTGAAAAGTCATTAGAGGGTACCCTGCAGCTCGTAACCTGAGACAGATGACTGCATTTCTAGAGAAAAGTGTATGTAAATGTTCATTGTCCATACCCGGACTTCTATAAGCCCCACCTGCTTTTCTAGCTGCTGCACATGATGATGAGTTTAGAGAGAAGATGAAAGGCGAACCAGTGATGGACTCACATTAGAGTGTGTGTGTGTGTGTGTGTGTGTGTGTGTGTGTGTGTGTGTGTGTGTGTGTGTGCGTGTGTGCGTGCGTGCGTGCGTGCGTGCGTGCGTGCGCGTACAAAGGCCTACAGCGTACTGTACGTTTTTTCATTTTTGGTGTTCCTTTCCATTTTCCATTGTTTGAAGGACTGAGGATGTGAATCATCACTGTAGTCTGAGTCAGTGCTTTAGCATGACTTCCATCTAACTACTGACATTTCTCAAAGCTCAAAACTATTCTGCTGTGCCTGTCTGCAGTGATGTTCAGCACAGTCAGGCTTTGTGGAAAGTTTTCTTGTACTTTAGTTTGAACTCGTATGGCTTTTTCTGCCAGCTTTGATGAAATACGATGTAATAAGATACAGAATGTGCAACACAGAAAAGGTATCACACTTCCCAGGGCTGTCTTTGATCGCTTTAGTGCAAGGCACCAGCATAAGTTCTCTGCAGAAAAAAATAACACTTACATGGTCATCTAGCATAAATGCTTTCTGTTGTTTCCCAGGGAAAAGTCCGGAACAAAAAAGTGCGGAACACTGAAGTTTGCAGGTTGCCACACACATGCAAACTTCTCCTCTAATCCACAGATGTATGCATAAATGTAAATTAAAATGTAAATGTATTATTTCATTCACTTTACGTTTGTTTTAAGTAACCAAAGTCACATATAAAGCAAAAACACAGAAGATTAATAGAGTGAAGAAGATGTTTACCTTCTCAGGGAAATATCCAGTATGAAAACACAAAGTAAAGCCAGTACAAAAGTGCAACACATACAGTTCTGAAATTATACAAGTACACAGAACATCCCTTTATTTATAGGAAAGTGTACACATTCTACATTATAAAACAGTAGCAACAATTTTAGGGAATATGACACCCCAGTTAACCTGTACAGGAATTTACAATATCCTGTTCAATAGGCAACAACACTACTGCCTTGTTATGTTGCAGCTAATCTATACAGACATTTTGAATTAAATGCTGCTGTTGAGCTAATGCACTGTGTCTCCTCTCTGTCAGGATTTGGGAACATCTCTCCTCACACAGAAGGTGGGCGGATCTTCTGTATAATTTACGCTCTGCTTGGGATTCCCCTATTTGGATTCTTATTGGCTGGTGTCGGGGACCAGTTGGGGACCATTTTTGGGAAGGGCATCGCCAAAGTAGAGAAGATGATTGTGGTGAGCTACATCATTTATATGAGCTTGTTTTTTTTTTGTCTCTGAATCACCTGTATGTTTGCTTGTGTGCAATGAGCCATTTAACACAGTCACATTTGGCGACTTAATTATACAGGTAACACAAAAACAGCTGTAAAATGATACTGCCTAAGCTTTTCCTAGAAAGAGCTGCAATATGTACAGTACAGTGTCAAAGTTAGAACTGCAACATAAACCCCCCTAAACAACACAGCTGAAGGTTCGCATTCAAAAGTGCAGGATTCATTTTTTTCTCAGACTTCAGCAGTCAGTGCACGGTCAGTCCACGGTGTGGAAGACTTTGGGTTGCCATGTTAACAGACTCCTGGAAACCAATCTAAAATGCAGGCAGTTTTTTTACTAGTACTGAAAGCCCAGAACAGTAAATTGCAGTTTTTCAATATTTCAACATTCAGCCAAGAAAAGAGTTTGTGTTCCCATTTTATTTCTTGTGGCAGTGGAATAAACTAGCAACAAACAGATCGATCACTTTAAAATAGTGATGGTAGGCATAGTTACCACATTAAGTTACACATTGACTTCTGTCCATTTACAAACACATACAGTACACACACGCTTGCGAAAATACATGTAGCAGTTGTGCCAGAGCAGTTTAAAGGCACCATTATTCACGTTGGACACCGAGAGTATAAATGGACTGTGCTTCCTTCTCCTGGAAACTCAAAGGTTCGCCATGCAATCAATAATACAGATGTTAAATAAATATAGTTTGGTGACTAAAGATACAATATCCTAAGTACAAGCAAGGACAAGATGTGATTCTCTTTTAAAGGTATATTCATACACAGCCATTAAACGATGGGGAGGATGTTGCAGTATGACATGATTGCATCATAAAGTTAGGCTTTTAGTCCTGATGTGAGCAACAGTTACAGTATTGTGATGTGCTTTTGTTGCTATGAGCAGACACGGTTTTGCAAGAGCAGATATTTTAGGAAAACATATTAAATACTTTGTCAGTGAACATTTCACAATATGTCAGTTAACATTGAGTCCTAATTATTTTAATAAATAAATACATAACCTGGGTGGCATTTTGTTTTCCTATTTGCTGTTGCAAATAACAATTACATGCGGAGAGTCACCTGGGCAGTAGCAATGGTAGAGAATCCCCAAATCATTTTCATAGGATGTTCTTTTGTATCTGCGTGCATTCATGTTTGTCATTTGTTGATGTAAGGCTAAAACACCTGTAATGCAGTCTCTGATTTCAGTGTAAAAGCCTCTGTTTTCAGTATAAAAGCACAAACCATTGCCATTTTTTGAAGACACCAGATACTTGGTAGCATCAGGTTAATTATGATTTTGATTCATCGCTGGCTCCGTGGCCTCCATCCCTGGGGAGGAGGAGAGATGTTGGCAGCTGACTTGAAACAATGGACTGTAGCAGCTGCTGAAATAGCAGCAATACGGTGAAGATGCTGGCTGAGGAAGCACTTCAGCTTCAAAAGTCCCTTTGGAATATATGCATGCTTTGTTTTCAGCTAATTTGGTCTAGTATGTCTTACTGTAGGTCTCTTCAAACGGTATACTACTGTACTGTACTTTGCTTAGTGTAGCAAGGACATTTAGACATCACAGACTCAGTGATCTGAGGTCTGCCTGCTCTTTATGCTTCCCCTCAGAGGCACTGTGCTTTGGGCTTACATAACTGGAAGGGAAAAGGGCACGATACACAGGGAACCAGCTGAAGGCAGTCACCTCCAGTGGAAAGGAAGTAGAGAAATAAGCAGCATGCAGAATATATTCTAACGGTCTGTAACTGTGATGCAAAAGAGCGACTGTGGGGCTCCTCAAATTTAAACTCTCATAGTTACAGTTGATAGCACAGTCTGTAACTGCAATTAATCCATTATGATAGCTGCTACTATGACGGCATGTGGAATATTTCAGAAGTCAATAACATTAAAGCATGTCAGGCATGTCAAGTGTTACTTCTCTGCAGCTCGGGTGGGCGTGCCATCTGACAGCAAACGTTATGTCACATGAGCTTGGCAGGGTGATGTTTGAGATGTTAAAAAAACAGCAAATGTATTCCTCAAAGGAGGTCGAAGAAAGTGACTCATCACAATGTGAAGTGAGCAAGAAAAATAAAAGCCTGTGGGACATTCGGGAGCATGTCAATTTCCTTCACAATCATTTCAGGAAAGGTCTGCAAGAAATTGCTTATACCTGTGGACAATTTTTTTTTTTATGTTGACGAATTAAAGAAAACAATTTACACCACTAATCACATTGCATGGTAACATAAAACCATCAACCATATTCTCTGCCCCTGCTCTGTTTAATGTTTCTGTATGTGGAAGTTGTGTATTCCTGTATTAACAATTCTTTTCCCTCCCACCAGAAGTGGAAAGTCAGCCAGACAAAGATCCGCGTCATCTCCACGCTGATCTTCATTCTGTTCGGGTGCCTCATCTTCGTCGCTCTGCCAGTCATCATCTTCAAGCACATCGAGGGCTGGAGCACGCTAGAATCCATCTATTTTGTCGTCATAACCCTCACCACAATCGGCTTTGGAGACTTTGTTGCCGGTGAAAAAGGTCACTTGATTTTCTTATTT
Organism: Sander vitreus; assembly: GCF_031162955.1. Classification (NCBI taxonomy): domain Eukaryota; kingdom Metazoa; phylum Chordata; class Actinopteri; order Perciformes; family Percidae; genus Sander; species Sander vitreus. The sequence continues at coordinate 14,366,082 of NC_135872.1, forward strand.
CTCATTTTTATGTCAGACACCCAGTTTAGAATCAGTGTGTTTATAGTTGTTCCTCCGCCAGTCTGACTCAACACATGTGCACCGCAGCAGTAGGCCTGCTTTTTCATTCTGTGCTTCACATTATGATACATGTGTGATACAGTTTTTTTTATGCATTTTAATCCATGCAATATGTTAAGTGCTCCCATCCGTTGACCCAGAAATCTATACTCAATACTTCCAAAACAAAAAAAGATTTTCTTTTACTCACTAATCACAATAGCACATTGGAATTGGCATGCTATTAAAACAATCATAATGATCTTGGGCAATTCATACTTTAACTAATGCTATAAATGTATACATTGCAGACATAAATCCTCTTTTGTGTGACTGAAACAAACTGAAACATGTCACCCAGCCCAAACATTTAAAAGAATAGTTTGACAGGTGGTATTAGCTTGATTTGACCTGCTTGGCAAAGAAAAAGGGAGAGGCAGATGGGAAAAATCATAAACACTTAGCTGCTAGATTAAACTTCCCTGAGCAGGCCTAATGATTATAAATGACTATCCACTGGGGTTTGCACAGGTGGTGTAAAGTAAACCTGGACTGCTGTTAGTGAAACTGGTGCTGTAATGGGCAGTTATCTATAGTAACTGCATAGTGAGTGGACTGCGCTGCGTCATACCAGTTCATTTATTGTCCAAAGATACAGTTGATACATGCCGGAGCCAAAAGGGCATTTAAATGTGTTTGCACGTGGATAGGACTTATGTTATTAAGGTAAGGCTGGGTAAGTTCATGCAATACTCATGGTCAAAACCTCCACAGGGATCCTTGAACTTTTATCCTGATGAATGGCTTTCTTCCCTCATCAAGACTTTCTCCAAGTAACTGACTTTGTTTGTTTCATATTTGAATAGCCTATTCAATCTCATTTTAAAGAACCTGTGTCTTTATTTTTATCTCACTTAACAAAATACCCCCTGTTACAAAGAAAAGAAAATACTGAATGGAACTTGTTTACTTTATCACTCAGATGGCCCATGGAACAAATCCACTGTCTAGTATTTATAATATACTGTATTTATGCACTTACAGTTTTTGCAGATTGTCAGATTGTTGCTTAATAACCATTAGAGCAGCAAGATCACACAAATGAATTTACATGAATATTTTATTTTATATGGGACATTTTATACTTAGTCTCAATTTCTCTCCCTTTTTATATTCTATATGTTCTTACAAAATGGTCCTACTTAGAGTCAGGACTGAGTCGAATGCCCAGGGGCAATAAAAGGCAGCACTACAGCAGAAAGACATCTGCAGACTCTACAATGGAGAGACCAAGGCTCATTAAATGATAAAGTATGAAAGCCCATTTTACTCACCTGACTTAACTGACATCAGGTCTTCTTACACTTTTTTTGTTCTTCCTCTCAGAATGATACAGTTTGGTAAGTAACGCATGTAACCCAGGGTCATGTAACAGACTTGTATAACTCACTTGTTGTGTCTTTGGTTCTGCAGGTGGGTCAGACAGCTCAGAGTTTCTGAACTACTACAAGCCTGTGGTGTGGTTCTGGATCCTGGTGGGCCTTGCCTACTTTGCCGCTGTGCTCAGTATGATTGGAGACTGGTTCCGAGTCATCTCCAAAAAAACTAAAGAGGAGGTACGTGGTGATGTGGCTTTATGTCACACTAGAGGTAGTCTATATCGACGACATTTCATTTATGAGATTGTTCAGGTGGCGCCGGTAACTCCGCCGGATGTCCCTAATTTTCTGTCGGATGGCCCTCACATTCCGCTTTGTTTGTGTTGGCATTCTAAACGCCGGTACATTTGTGAGAACTATGGTTAACTGATCCTCAGATCTGTGCAGGGTAAATTGAAACAGCTAGCTAGACTGTCTGTCCAATCTGAGTTTTCTGTTGCATGACTAAAACAACTTTTGAATGTACACTTGTTCCACCCAAACAAGTTCCTTCCTGAGGCTATTTTGCAGTGGCACCGTCAAGACAATTGTGATTGGTTTAAAAAAAAATGCCAACAAACCAGAGCACGTTTTTCTCCTATCCCAGAATGTTGTGTGAACCAGCCAGACCCTCCTCCGCAGCGCTGTGGAGGAAGGTCTGGCAATGCGAGACTACACCAGAGGTGACGCAAGTTGGAGATAAAAAAAACACTCTCAAAGAAGGAAAATTATAATTTTACCTCAGAGGTTTTTGGCTGGACTGCAGGAACCAGCCCTAGGAGCTGGAAATTCTGTCGCTGAGTCACTGAGTGAAGTTCCACCATTGGTCAGAGTGAGTGTGATGACGTCAGCGTTGGTGTTTCCCCATTGGCCATTGGCCATTCAAACTGTATTGGTGCAAACAGGCTTTTGCCTCCACTATTGCCATCAATCAGCTAATTAACTTAACATAACTTAATACAAGGTGGGGGTTGTTGTTGTTGTTTTTGCTGCCACCCATTTCAACGTTTTAATGCACAGGCTTGGCAGCATGGGCAGAGTAGGCTATATGCAGATAAATGGCACATCACCGTGTGTGTGTGTGTGTGTGTGTGTGTGTGTGTGTGTGTGTGTGTGTGTGTGTGTGCTTGCTCCTCTCAGTCGATCTCTCTTCAGACACAAATGAACATGTGGAACAAGTAGGGCTACGTAATTTAGAGGAAAAAAACCAATCACAAACAGCTGCACACTGGCTATTTCTAAATAAATATAGTGGATAGGCAGATTTTGGTATTTCATCATGTTAAAATCGGGGGAATTGGTAAAAAGCTTTATGTAGCTTTATGTTCAGTTGCTAGAGCTTTTTTTAATTAACCAAGTTTCAGCTGTCTGATAAACCTCCTTTTTTTCCCTCCAAGACCAAAGATATTTTTTTCCAAAAGCATTGTTCCAATCTGACAAGCACAGAGTTGTGTTTCCTCATTTGGCACATGGTTAGAAGTGTCTGGCTCACAAACTGGCAAGGGTTTGATAGCTACATCATTTTACTTCTCAAGAAACAACCTCTGTCAGTCCCCTGAGTCACAGAACTTGCCACTGTTTAAACCTTGCTGTTTGATCTAGAGATGCACCGATTGACTGTGACTGGAATTGGCCGATTTTCACATGATCGGCCATGACCGGTGACCAGCCGGTCAGTCTGACATATGCTGATTTTATGCCGGTTAAATCATGAATGTATTAAGAGAACTGGATACAGTGTTTGGCGCGAAGCGCCACAGTGGCTGGTGGTCAAAAAAGTTAACTTCATGCCCTGGCTATATCCATTATTACAGCTATAGGATCTCGGGAGAACCGTCATATGAGCATACGCAGTGCAGGGCGACATGGGCGGGCGCAGTCCCGTGGGTCTGCTCACGTTCATTATGTGCGTTCATCATGCCTAGTTTAATAACTCTGGATTCAGCTGTTATCTGTTTTCATACAGAAGTTTAGTTTGCTAAATATATCAAATTTTTTTAGTTGGATATTGGATGTGAAAAGAAGGAAATCGTTCTTCCATAACATTGCACTTTAGATGTGTGTGAATTTCCAACACCAGGAGTAATTTATATAGTTCTATTTTATAGCGATCGATTATCTGTTAAAAAAAATGTCTATGTTCTATGCAAAATGTAAAATGTTCTATTAAAGAAAAGATAGAAAATAAATATTTGTGTGTGCTGTTAATCATAATCGGCTAAAATCAGTATCGGCAGGTCAAACTCAATGAAAAATCTGAAATCGGCCTAGAAAATTGTAATCAGTGCATCTCTAGTTTGGTCCCATTTGACCAGACACTTTTTTTCTAGGAATATCCACCAAGTGAGCACAATATAAACTAAAATACAGTAAAACGGTGTTAAAATCAGACTTTGGCCCCCTACAAGATACCATGACAAGAAGGAGGAAGGCCATATGCAGAAAGTTCAGGTGTAATCACATCCGTCTCCCCTCATAGTGATAGAGTAATACCTCACAGCGTTTTCCAGTTCACTCTTTATTCTGAAGTGATGAATCTCCATCCTGGCTGTGCCCTGTGGAGAAAATGCCAGCTTGTGCAAGAGTTGGATTAAATATTTGGTGTTTTGTATGTGACTGTTACTGGGTAATAAGATACCTTGCCCTTCTGGCAGGTTCATTATTTACATGTTATAAGAATGAAGAGAACCACACATACATATACTGTACACACGCAATATCATGCATAAACCAGCCACATGCACATCTCATGTGAGAATCCTCGCACAGACATAATCGGGAGTGCAGCTGTGGCGGCTGTGAGTGCTTACTGAGAGAGAATGTTTCAGTGGGAGGTCGGTGGGAGGGGGAAGTGGAGTGAGAACGATCGGGAAGAGAAAATGAGGAGAAGGCACATACTCAAGTGTTTGTGCTCTAGTGTTTGTGTGTGTCTAATGTGCGCACACATACAGAACACACCATCAATTTTAACTTAAGCGCTCAAAAGTCTGCTTTAAACAAGCACAACTCAGAGCCTCATAGACAATTAAACAGCCTGGAGAAAGAAACCTACACTGTTATCCCGAATTAGTAGACTGGGTAAACCCAGCCCGATCTGCCGGTGATTTGATTTCGCCCTGCAGCTCAGGCTGGAAACCTGTACGTTTATCTTTCCTGCTTCATACATTACACATTTGCGGGAACCAATCACAAACCAACCTGGCACGCTATTGGCAGGTTTAACACGATGACGATAGAGAAGCGAGGGCAAGCAGCTTTTTGTTTACATTCAACATGATGGCCAACGAAGCGCAGCAACCCGTTGATGCCGCTGTTGCTGCTGTTTTAAAAGATTTCAAGATTTGCAAGTTTTCTCTGAAAACGTTTTTTTGTTTTTTTACTACGGACCGGCTTTCGCTCTGCCTCTCTCTGCAAAGTACGTCACCCGGATCGTTGGTCTGATTGGTTAAAGGACTATCCAATTGCTTACAGCGTCATGTAACTATGCCCGTTGATCACGTCTCTTGTGCAGAGAAAATACAGAGCAGACTCCCCAGACCAAGCTCAATCTTTAAAGATTGAGCTTGGTCTGGTGATAGCCAGACTACCGAATTAGTTGCCTTTACTAGAAATTTGCGTGGAAACCCGCTGCCTTAAACTGTTTTTTACACCAGGTGAAACTTAACAGGTGAAGTTGTATTAACACAGAGCAGTAAGTTGATGCAGTAGACAAATCAAGTTTACATTATCAGTCATTACTAAAAATCATTAATAAACTTAAATTACTTTTGTTAAAATATAATAAGTATGAAACACTAGGCTCTACTTCTCAAAACTATAAAAACAAATCATTCTTACAAATATGTTTTTGTCTTTATAACAGTATAGTTTTAAGAACAATGAATTCAATACATTAGATACAGAGAAACAGAAAGGATAACAATGCATAGATTGCATTTTCCAACCAAGTGACCTTACCCACTCTCACTGAATGACCTTACTCACTCTCACTGCCCAGACCCCATCAGTCCCACCCCGGGTCTCGGTCATGGTGCAACAATAAATGCAGAGCAACATGAACACTAAATCAACCAAAACTAAAACCCAGATAATACAAATGCACACCCAACACAGTAACAGAACATTATTAAAACACACTTTAACTAGGACAGAAACCATTCAGAACATATATCTTTTCCCATGAGCCTTTGCACCGCTTCAGCGCAGAACAGTTCAAATGACCCCGCCCCTCCTATAGTTATCTCTGCTATACATGAGCTGTGCGCTGCCTACTTAAGCTGATTATTACAAACAACTAATGTGATTTAGTAGTGATGATAGTTTTCAACAAAACATGAGAGAATATGTAGTAACCACTAAAAAGTTTAATTACAACTAAATCTGGGTTTAAAGTGTAATGCATTATAAAGGTGAGATCAATGATGTGTTCATTCCTCTCCCCTCCGTTGCCTCTCAAGGACCATAAAAAAACAGACTGTGCCTACCATGTATTTTATTTAGTCTTTTTATTGCTTGAGGATTCTGTAGTAAATTTTAGAATAAACTTCAACAGTGATAGTGGTACAGTGGTAAGTCAAACTTCTCATGACAGTGCAAGTAGTTCAGTGAAAGTTATGTGGGAACTAGTCTGGCTTACCGGAGGTCAGACTTTATCCTCCCCTTCCGCTCTCTCCTCTACCTATTTTGCAAGGGGCACTGTTGCTGCATCTGGGGCTTAGCGCCGCCCTTGACGGTTGTGATTGGTTTAAAGAAATACAAACAACCAGAATGTAAACTCCTGCAGCGAGACCATACTCCAGCGCTGACACAGCGCTGTGGAAATAGGTCTGACAATGCAAGAGAACAGAATCTGCATACTTTCTTAAAGTTATAGATTTAGACATTTTGGGAAATAAGCATATTTGCTTTCTGGCTGAGAGTAGGATGAGAAGAGTGATACCACTCTCATATTGTCCGGTAAAAAAATGGCTAAAGCCAGTAGCCAGTTAGCTTACTGTAATGTAGGAGCATGTTGCGCTTCATTGACCGGCAGGCATTAATATTAAGTCTCTCCCTGCAGGTTGGGGAGTTTCGAGCTCACGCAGCCGAGTGGACAGCAAACGTGTCGGCAGAGTTCAAAGAGACCCGGCGGCGACTCAGCGTTGACATCTATGACAAGTTCCAACGTGCTGCATCCATCAAGCGCAAGCTGTCATCAGAGCTGGGTATAAACACGACCCTCAACCAAGAATTGACCCCTGGCAAAAGAGCGCTGTCTGTCAACCTGTATGAGGACAGAGAGGCCTACCCCAACTCGACTCTCTCCCTCAGTCCCATCAGGGGCACCCTGGTCCGGAATGGCAGCTTCTACCTGAACGGCCTCAGCCCAGACTACGCTGACCGGCAGGAGATCGCCATCATCGAAAATCTAAAATAAGACGCGGCATGAAAATGAGATTCAGGAAGCTGAATGAAACGCATCTGTTAGCGGACAGAGCTTACAAACACATGCCCACTCTTGTGCTTATTGTCTGAGCATCTGTGGTAAGGTACCTGTGCGCATTCATTAAGTGGATTGTGCTCCAATCATTGATTGAAAAGCTTGAAAAGCTTGACTTAAACACAGATCAATCGTCAAAACTCAAATAAACAGATTTTTGAAGTGCTCGCTCACAGGTCCCATCAAATCAGAGGAGGAAGCCGACTTCCTTTCTTTGTGTCTGTGCCAATGTGATCGACAGCTGGGCAAGCGATTGAGCCAAATTAGAAGCCTGCTCCAGAATGGAACTAATGATTGTATCAGAGGCATGCGTTCAACGAACTTATCTCATGAGCAGGAAGGAAATGAAAGCCCATATTGAGATACCAACACCTCTTCTTCACATATACCCACAAACAAGCCTGTGAACACACATAAATAAATACATTCATCAAACTTAGAAAGCAATAGATGTATCTGTGCTCATTTCTTGTTGAATTTCCAGAGGCCCTGAAATCTGCATCAGAAAAAGAGGATTCTCACTGCTAAAAACACTCCATAATCAACAATGAACGCTTTTTCTTGACGAGGCAGCAGTCCTGTGCTAACACAAAGAAATGGGGCTTTTTCTTTTTAGTTTACACTTCTTCCAGTATGACTTTGTATGCCTTGCATTCGCTGGTCAGTCTGCCCTCGATAAAGACTGACATTTGGCTTTTCACCCTAAGGAATAATCCACTTGTGCCTTACTGAAAAACACATTGAACATGTGAGGATGGTGACGCATGAAGGACTGAGATACGTTTTGTCTGTCCACTTACACTCTCATACTTGTTATATATAAGCACAGTATAAAACAAAAATCCATATATTCAGGAGGGCATCTTGGAATAAAAATAGTATGAAGAGGAAGCAAATGGATAGAGTGGACATGGAGATTTTTATTTAACTCATTTCAAGAGGAATCTACAGTATGCATGGCAACCATGTGGAGAAAAACGTCAGCTTTCTGTCTGCCAGTGTGATTTAGCCATTGCCTACCAGTCTTAATGTGTTGAGAGAGTTACATTAACCACACAGTGCCAGGCTCACTGATCAGACTCCATTCTCCCTTATACCAAAGTAATGATCCATGATTCTGACAGAAGAATCAGAGAGGTCTTCTGTGTGATCAAATGACCAGGAGTGCTTTCTGTTATTTTTAGAAATTAAACCCACTGTTGTGTTTTTTTTTTTCTTCATGAGACTGAAACATAAAGCTTGGTGTGTCAACACTGTCTTTTTTCCCAATAGTACATACCACAGAACAGGAGTAGCAGCTGATATTATAACCTGGCACGTATAGTACTGTAGCAATGAAAGCTGCATCTTTCCCCTTACTGCTGTTTATGTTGCAGCTCTCATCACTACCTTGAGATATAAAGTCAGCGGATTAAGATTTGATCCTCGCCAATTTTGAATGTACATCACCAGAAAGCTCTATTTATTATTAATAAAAATTCTAATATCTATATCTATTAATATTTTAATATCAAAATTATTAAAGGTCCCAGGGCATGAAAATGTCACTTTATGAGTTTTTTTAACATTAATATGCGTTGCCCGTCCAGAGAATTTGGCCCACCCATGAGAGAGAGACATCATGGCTTTCAAACAAGCAAAGTGGCAGTTGGTCAAGGCCACACCCACCCTCCACCTTGCCCCCCCCCTTCTCCTCCTCAATTGCTACAGACACAGAAATGGTACATACTAAGTAAAGCTCATTGTGGGACTGGCTCTAGTGGCTGTAATTCTGCACCAAGGCTGAATTTCGGGAAAGAGACTTCAGATATGGGACCTTTAAGACTTTAGATGTCTATGAGTTTAATTAAATCCCTCTCTGCAGCTGATTTAGTGTTGATTATTGAAAGTAAAAGATTATTAAAAAAGGTAGGAATGTCATGGCACAGTTAGTATCTCACTTTGATTTTTAATACAGCATGTACATTTTTATTTCAAATTTTAAACGGGCCCTTTTTAAAAATCAGGATGGACTGCTTTTGATGACATCATGCAAGGATATTTTGGGTTCTTGTGTCTCGCACTTGAATGGTTTGTGTGTCTTACAGTGTTATTTCATGCTTTTATCCAGCACGATATGCTGTAATGTTCGCAATACATTTAATAGTGCTATTTACAGTTTGTAGCATTAAAATATATTTACAAGAGTAGAAATGTGATTTACAAAACAGAATGCCATACAGTATGTGTCAAACCAAGCCTACTCATTTGCTTTACCAAATGTCTATAATGTATGGGTTATCAGGTAGAAAAGAGTGTTTTGTGTGGCAGGAGGAACCAGTTGCACCAGCTCTTTGTAAGTAAAAAAAAATACAGCCAATACAGTTAAACTTATTATACTGTAGTCTCACACTGACAGACCACAGCGCTGTGTCAGCACTGGAGTATGGTCTGGCTGCACTGCTTATCTATTGTGGGATCCAGGAAAAAAAAACGTTTTGGCTTGTTTGTATTTCTTTAAGCCAATCACAACATCCTGGGCAGCTCTAAGCCCTGGATGCAGCGACGGTGCCCTTGCAAAATAGATAGCGGAGTTAGCGAAAGCGGTAGCGGAAGCGGATACATCAAATGGATTTCACTGCAATTGTACCTCGTACGATTTCATGTGACAAATAAAAATGGATAGATTTAATTCATTAATTGATTGATTGTGAGAGACGCGCCAGATGCCAGGCTTTATCCCAGCTCTGTTCATCTGGTAAGCCAGACTAATGATAACAACAGCTAGGTTAACATAGCCGGATGTTTATCCCCACTCATTCACTCACATTTCTTCATGCATGCATGCATATATAAATAAAACAAAGTAATATCTACATTAACAAAAGATCGGTAGCTAAGTTTAATATCGCAAAAACTGTCATTTTGGATTAGAAAGCATCACTGATGTTTCCTAGCAACCGATTTGCACATTAATACAGTCTTTACTAGCTAAGACTTTACTCCAACTCAAGTGTGAAACTAGCAAGCAGTTACTAAGAAATAAGGAAAGACTTTACACACAAACTGAATTTACAAATCCGGTGCAAACCAGTCTATGACAGTATTAGTCGTTACAAGTTTGTTCTCTTTTTCTGTTCTAAATCTCGGGGTTTTCTTAAAAAGGTTGTCCTAAGCGTGAGCACTCACTGACTGTACAGTAAGGTCATCAGCTGCCATGTGTAATCAAGTCAAACAGGAGTCACAAAGAGATTGTGAAGAAAATAAGATAAGGATAAGAGACTCTTTCAAACGTTCTAAAAAATACTCTCATTTTCTTATTCTTGCGTTTCTAAAAAGCAATCACAAACATCAAGACATATGTATGTTGTACTGACTTTCAATACACAGAAAGAAATACTATGAGTGCATTAATGCCTGGAGGAAAGCACTGTATGTCTTAGTGCAGCTGCTCAAAGAGAAGTCGTCCTATTGCTTTTTCCCAGTCGGCCCTGTGATTGGCAGCCACTGAGAGGCGAGCTGTCAGTGCTGAAGAAAGTCAAGGAGTGCTGTGGATGGAGCGTTATGTAATATGTCAGGCCATGCTAGGACACGTGAGGATACCTGTGCATGATTGTGTTTAGCTGTGTGTGTATGAATGAACATGTGAATGCGCATTGACAAAACTCATTTAATTTCCACCCACAGCATTTTCACATGGCATCCTCTTCTTTTTCCAGAGTGACAGTTTTTAATTAAAATTGAAATCCCAGTTCAAGCATGTTGAATGTACCTATACATGACAGCAGAGATGAGCCTCATTATGAATGTAAGCACATTCATGATTTAACATTGTGATTTATGTATGCAAAGTAGAGTTCAATTAGATCAGTGGGTATGCTGTGAAAACAACTACAGGCTTTTTAAAGCCATTAGCCCTCACTTTATAAAAAAAAACAAAAAAACAATGCCATAAAAACCTGATTATGTATAAATCATCTTAATGATCATAATAGATAACAGGGTTATCTGGTTTCAGAGAATCATAAATGAAAATGTGCATCAGTGACATCAAGATCTAATTTTTATACTTTAATTTTGGATTTGGTCAACTTTCTAAAATGTATGCATGGAAATATTTTTAATAAGACCCTTATGTCAAGGCAAACAAAATAAACAGTTTACTTTGTAATTTTTAAATTCCCAATAAACCCATCTGTAAAAACATGCACATTTTGAACAAGTTTTGCATGCCACTTCAAATGCTACTTCCAGTGTTTATAGATCAGATGTGTCTTTAATAGCAGGCTTTGCTTTTGATAATGGTATGTCAACCTTGTGTTTCCAGTATGTTAATATGTTAATGTGGGTATGTCACCTCACAAACTTTTCAGAAGGTTTAGAATAAAATATTTATATGCAAAAAACTGAAGGTCACTGTTTTCTTTCAACTTGTGGACAAATATGGCGTAATTCTACTTATTGTCAATAAATACCATGGAAAGACCAAAAAGACAATGTGTAAGTTCATCTGTCTTTCTGACATCCCCAGCCTGCCTGTGGCACTCAGCCCAGAGGTTCCTACTGAAGATATAAATCGGTACAAATGGCTCACACATTTATTGTTTCAGTTCTAAAAAAGGATGAGTAAGATTGCCCCAAACATCTGGGCACTGTGGATTTTAACAAATTTTACTTAAACAGGTGTAAATAGTATATTTGTTGAGGACCATTTTCAACAGTGGATTAATACACATTTGGTGCTCTTGTGAGTATTTCTAGTAGCAGACAGTTTATCAGGGATTGACTCAAAACTACAGTGCTCATGTTCATGGTAATAAAGAAACATGTAACCCAGTGTAACAATGTGATACATTTATCTTTTTTAAATAGTTATATGCCTATTGCACAGAACAATAACTTAAATCAAGACAATCCTCACCCAGAAAACGACCGTATAGGTCGATTTTGCAAGCAGCTCATAACGATTCATATTTACGATTGTTGTTAGGTGGTGAACTCTCGTATCCGTAGTAATTATTGCGAGACCAAATAAGAAAGTGACGTGACAAAGTATAAGGAGTCAGGGGGCCAGGGTTCGTGTCCTACTGTCAACTTTCACTTTTTGAAATTAACCAAATTTTACAGACGTTAGTCCCTGACGTCACATTACCTCCTCATTTTAATAGTTTTACTTAAGTCATTTTAAGCCAACCCTGGACGTTTTGCTAACCGTAAGTATTTTTAGTTCCTTTTCACGTTAACTACGCATTTAAAAGTGCGACCGTTACCTTAAACAGAATTGTCACATGATAAAAACTGTTCAAAATGGCCATGTTAGTTTTGATCTTTCAGTAGAGTTTGTTGGCAATACGAAAGCTATATAATATCACTAGCTTCATCCTCTAAGGCTTACTAATTTAAAAAGAAAATGTGTGTATGGACTAAAATGTACAAAAATCCTTTCATAACCATTTTGTTTTGTACTTGCATATTGCATTCCTATGCTGTCATGTTTAAAGTAAAATGTAATGATGGGTTCCCACATAAGACTTTTATTTTTCATTAGAATTAAACAGCACTTGTCCCAGATAAACAACCTGTAGCTGGCTGTTCTGTGCAGCTCAATAATAATAATAAAAACACAATGGTGTTGCATGAACATTATGACAGACATGACAATGAATCAGGGCTGACAAACTGATCTGAGTCACAAGTTACAAAATGTTCTTCATTGCTCACAAGCACAGCGTGGACCAAGAAGGCTCCCCCTCAGGAGTCTCTGCATTGAAACCTTCACTTAATTTGAATGTCTTTACGTTTTCTTTACGTCTTTATGTTTTGAGGATTTCTCTTTGAACCCTTTGTACAGTATAGGACGACATTCCTATTTCTGCAACCATTAGACAACCCCCATTCTGATCAGGGTCTGTGACGGTTTTCCTTAATGCAAACTGACAGGTTACTTAATGACGCTGAAGATAGAGAGTGACATTGTGCGTCACCTCGCAGCCTCTGCCTTGTCAACAGACAGACAGGACCATAAGCACATCCCCAGATGCTGCATTACACCGAGAGGACACAAGCCACGACTCTTTGCCTTTCAAATGGGAGCCAATATGATTCACTGCTGAGTTGATTGTAGACTGGCTTTATATAGACACAAAATACAACACATTTGAGCTCTTTTGTTGTTGTTTTTTTTTGCGTTTAAATATGCTGTAACTACAGACTCATTTCATATGGTAAATTAAAAAAGCATAGGTATTCATTTTGGGTAGAGTTTTGTGAAACCCTTAAACGTTTTGTTGTACATATAGCAGGGAGAAGACTTTTACTATGTATAACTGTATTAGTGAACCCATGCAGTCAAATGGCTGTTTGAGACATACATGGATGCAAAGAGAGAGTATTTTCTATCCTGTAGACAGGTGACCACAGAACCGGGCCTGTTGGAAATTGGTTGGATAATAGGAGATTCTGTCTGCACTGGCATCAGATAAAAACGGTGACTCAGCCACCAACTAATACCCTCTCGAGCTAAAGAGGTACATGATGAGAGTGGCGGTTACCTCACACTTTGAGAGGGAGCTGGAACTGTGTGTGTGTGTGTGTGTGTGTGTGTGTGTGTGTGTGTGTGTGTGTGTGTGTGTGTGTGTGTGTGTGTGATGGCTTAATGTGACAGGTCCTTTGCACACTGTCAAGTTCAACAGTATTATTCAGCTTATAATTGGCCTCATAATGTCTTTTCCTTTGCTTTTTTTAGATTTAGTTTCTTTGCACCTATTACAGACTCCTGTGCCAAGCTTCTGTCACCACAAAACACACTATTAATTACATTTTAAGTATTGATTTTGAAAATACTGTTCGATTGCCTCCATTGTGAGACACCCAGTGGCACCCATTTACTGCCTTGTTAGTATGTGGAACCCAGCTAATGTATTGACCTCAGCTGAATAGGATGTGTGTAAATGCAGAAACATGAAAAGGCAGGTTCTTTGTAATTCAATCAATGCTTACCGATATCTGTCTTGTCTAGACAATAAAGCTTTTAAGGAATAGTGCAACATTTCGAGACGTACCCTAAAACACTTTCTTGCAAACAGTTGGATTGGAAGAATGACACAACTCTTGTGTCAATTAGCTTAGCTCAGCATAAACATTGGAATCAGGGGGAAACAGCTAGCCTGGCTCCGTCCAAAGGTAGACAAGACCATGCCATGCAAGTGGCTCTGTAAACTGTACTAGCTTTGTGCTAACTCCTAACCTCAGTTTAAGGGCAGCTGGTTCCCTGTGTTAGCCTTGTTTGGTCAACATTTCATGCATGGATGTAAAGTAGAATGTGTGGTCCCCTCCGTGAGATTGGCCCTGATGCAGAGACACTGTCCATGAATGAATGTCTACAAAATGTCATGCCAATCCATCTACTGTAATAGTTTTTCATCATTAGCTTAGCTCCCTCTAAAACTATTACTGTTTTTACATTTCTGTTTAAATACACATAAAAAAATGAGATACAATGTGTGCTGATTAGTGAGCTGTAGAGGTATTGGTAGGCATATTTCTTTTACTTTGGACCGTGCCAAATTAACTATATCCCCTTGCTTCCGGTGTTTATGCTAAGATACTGTAAGCTAATTGCCTCCTGGTGGTATCAATTTTCTCATCTAACTCCAAGAAAGCAAAGAAGCATATTGCTCAAAATGTTGAACTATTCCTTAAAAATATAATCAAGTACTAGTGGAATTATTTTTAGAAGTTAGATTTTGTTTTGTGTTTTACTGTAAAGACACATCTACAATCCAAACAATAATATATCTAAACAATAATCAGTTTGGTATTCAACTCTGCTTCTTCTAACAAAAAAGAAAAGTAAAACCTGTATTAAACAAGCCCCCTTATAATGATTGACCCTTCAATCATATATCAGAAAGTTTAGTCTAAAAGTCAACCTGACAGCAAAGACCAACTCTACAATCTAGAGGGGAATGATTTGAACTTCAACCTTATCTTGGATATAACAGCATTTTCCTGTCATGTCCAGGGTGTTGCAGATAGGATATCCTTTCACGCTAAGAGGATAAGTGACATCTTGACCTTTCCTGCATTAATTCTCCCCGTGGAGCATGAATATATATATATATAGTTAGAGAAGGCGTCCTTAATAAATAGTAATGGTAGCAACTCAATCAACCATGACTCTTAACATACCTTGAATACTAATTTTCATATTTAGCCAATTTGCTGAAAGAAAGATAAGTCTCAAAATTACTCCTAATGTACATTTAGAAACAAGTGTTGCCACAGTCCATCATCATACAC
This sequence comes from Sander vitreus, assembly GCF_031162955.1. Lineage (NCBI taxonomy): Eukaryota > Metazoa > Chordata > Actinopteri > Perciformes > Percidae > Sander > Sander vitreus. Next base: position 14,381,298 of record NC_135872.1, read on the forward strand.
TGTTGTCAGGGCTTATTACATGTACATGAGTATTTCATTGATTTCACTTCACAATTTTGCAGATTTGAGGATGATTATTGAGAGATTGAAGCATTTCTGAGAGGATGTGTGCAGCCGGATGTCTTTGCCCAAGGCATTAAAGTTGACTTCACAAGCTCAGGTCTGGACAGGTTTCTACTCTATTAGACACATTTGTGGATTTGACAGCACAGTACAGATGTCAGGGTGCTTCTGTGCCCTTGACATTTATTGGGAACTTGCTAGTCTCCCTTTGCCAGACCTTCCTCCACAGCGCTGCAGAGGAGGGTCTGGCTAGTCCACACAGCATTCCAGGATGGGAGACAAACGTGCTCTGGTTTATTGGCATTTCTTTAAAGCAATCACACATGGGCGGCGCTAAGCTCCGCACGGCGCTGCTGCAAAATAATTCAGTGTCTGAAGAGCTTAAATGAGCCATTTATTCAAAAGCAGCACAAGCACAAAACAAAAGTAGTTTAATTCAAGACTGCAATTATTTCAATACTCAAACCTCAAACTACTGTTATACAATGATTACTGGTTGGAAAGCAAAGTATGTTGAGGCTCTGCATACAAAATATTTATGCTGCAGGTACTTTATACTTTGCATACACAAGCTGTTGCAAATTATAGGCAGCAAAGCAAATATACTACTGTGTATTTGTTTGGAAGGAAACCTTTCAGTTTCACCCCTGAGACCAGTGATCAGAATGTATTTAACAACTGATAACCAATTGTCAACAGGCTATACTACAAGTGCGAAGCAAATAGTTTAGAAGGATATAAAATCTGACATCACAGTAAAGTCACACTTTACAGGCCCATTACAACAGGTGGGAAAAGAATACATTATATTTGCCATTTCTTTCAACCACATCAGCACAAACACTCAGGAGAGAGACATGTGATAAGAAAAACAGAGAGAGAACTCTCTAAGGAAATCTCACATATGAATTGACACAAGATGAGAGTCCTAACTGTAAAGGGAAGGAACTTGCTTTGGTGGAAAATGTGTACGTTCAAAAGTTGTTTAAGTTGCGCTTAGGGAAAACAAGATTGGACAGATAGTCTAGCTAGCTGTCTGAATTTACCATGCAGAGATCTGAGGAGCAGTTAACCATATAGTCCTCATAAATCCACCGGAGTTTAGAATTCCAATACAAAGAAAGCAGAAAGAAACGAAAAGACATGCATCCAGCTGAATTTTCTGTGGCACCAGAGCAATCTCGGAAGTGGAACGGCGAGGCTCTCACTCAAAGAGTATAGAAGTACTCTTTGTCTCACTATCTCTTTGAGATAAGTTAAATTAATAGCTTGTTCCAGTTCTTCCTTCTTTAAACAATTCATAAAAGTGCTCTTGGGACAGATCTCTTAGATATTTAGACGATTGATTTCTTACCAGGGGTCTTGAGTTGATTGCATTCATTTTATCATAAAAATAGTTTGTAAGGGATAATAGGGTTGCTTGGTTTGTACTTGAAGTGAAGGAAAACGCTTAGATATTGGTCACCAATTCAATTCAAAAATCTAATTTGGTATCAGTTCATGAGACACGGAGCTTATTAACTAATGATCAGGAAACATTTAAGCTATAAATGTCATATAAAGACTGTAATGAATTATAAAGAATAAAATAATCTGACATATTCACACCTGATAGATCAGGAATAAACTGACTTCATCTGGTACCCAGCCACAGTTCGCCAAGAAATAGTCACAGCACATATTCAAACAATGTGTTAATTATAGCTAGATGCTGGTAGGCATACTGTATAATTAAATTTGGACAGAGCCAGGCTAGCCATTTCCCCCCGCTTCCAGCCTTTAAGCTAAGCACCTCCTGGCTCATGGTACATGACAGCAGTAACTATCTACTCATCTAACTTTTAGTAAAGCATTGGATAATCAGATTTTTTTTCTATATTTCCTAACATGTCAAACTATTTACTATCTTTAAGTCCCCCCCTTTTCTCATGCTTATGTCCCCTTTTGCTTGGGGTGGAGATGTATTAACAATTTTGAGTTTTAATATAAATTTGTTATCCATTAGTTGAAATCTGAGGAGGTGTCGTCAGAATTGTGCGGCCGCAGATGTGGGCCTGCTAATAATATAAATTATAAATGACAGCTCCATAACATTTAGATGCATTTAGCATGCCGATTACCTGTGACCTTACAGCCATCATTAATGATATTAGTTACACCTGTGCTTTCCTGCGATGACACGTCAAGGCCCATTGATAATGTGCAGCTGCCCTTTATAGATATATAGATGATTGTTTTACTTTTAACTTTCTATGTATATCTCCTCAGCCCATGTATATAAACCAATTTGTTTGTGCTGAAGAATAGAAATAAGACATTGTAAGCACTGATAAGTGCAGCTGTTCCAGAGGGAAACCAATCACTGAGGCCAAATGAGAAAGCAGCTTTAGATCCATCTTCCTACACAGAGAATTCAAGCACGACCAAACTCCTGTAACTTTGATTGGTGTGCAAAAAGGTTTGGCCTGTTGGGAAATTTGAAACAACTGTTCTCTGTCCTCTGGGAAAACAGAAGCATGCAAAACGCTAGCATTATACATACAGTACAATCACACCAGTAGACCTACCAAGAGAAAAGGAGGTCAATCAGCAAACACAATGACTCAGAAAACATACACTGATGAGCGACTCAATTATTGTGACCAGTGTCTGAAGAGCTTAAAAAAAGTAGCACACACACAAAACAAAAGTAGTTTAAGTCAAGACTGCAATTATTTCAATACTGAAAAAAAGATAAGACAAACAGAAAGAGAACTCTCTAAGCAAATCTCACACATGAATTGACACAAGATGAGAGTCCTAACTGTAAACTGGAACAGGTGCTTTTACACAGTTAAACACAGAAGAGAAGTGAGCAGCGAGGAAGAGCATCCACAGACAGCATTACATCAAAATTTATCTTTCAAGTTCTATTTTTACCTCTGCCAAGGAGCTTATGTTTCTGTTTGGTTTGTTTGTTTGTCTGTTTGTCAGCAGAATAACGAAAAAGCTATTGGCCTGAATTTTTGGAGTCGATCCGAATCACAAATTTTTCTCTTTCGTTAACATTGCGAGATAGGGCATTTGGCCTTGGCGGAATAAATGCCATACATCTTAAAATCCAGGAGATGGTAGTACAGTTCAACAGCGACAAAACATAGCCAATTGTAGAAATAAGATGACTTTATAGCACAATCCAAATCCACGGGTACCAGTAATCCTCTGGGGTAGCCTACACATGTTGGCTACCCAAACGTCAAACAGAAGGCAGTCATCATGGGGCATAATTCTGGACATAATCCTAATAGTTTTGGAAATATATATCCAGACATATATAGTGGTTGCGCTTGCAGATTTGCATATCATAGAAGAATGTACTATTGGCCTAGGCGGATGTCTCAACTTTTATCATCTGATTAACCCACTGTAGGCTACTTGGCTAGCACAAAATAGCAGAGAGGCAAAGTTAGGGACTAGCTAGTGAACATAGTGGAGTAGTTAGCTGCTAGAGACAAATATTTTCCTCAGGAGTTGGTGGAGGCCAGAAAAATAGCTGAATGTATAGAGTAGTTACTGTATTGGACTTTTGCTGCATTCATGTAGTGTTAGCAAGTAGGGAAGAACCGGAAAACCTCCCTTTATGTTAGTAGGTCATGTTCCGCTGTCCCCAAGTCGCCAGAAAAAAAAACAATAAATGTTGCTTTAAAGGGTTTCAGATATAATTTAGCTTCTTTTACTTTTCTATGAATTCAGACAATTTGGTGGCAGCATTTGGGATATTGACAGAAGGCGACTCCATCAAGTCTCATGCTACGTTTACACATGGCCGGCTATTTTCATAAACGGACATTTCAACCTCTCCGTTTTCAAAAAGAACATCGTGAACAGCTGTCAGTTTTCAGAAAAGTGTTCGTTTACATGTATGCCGTCAAGAGCATGCCAAACCTGTAGGTAGCAGTGTATCGAGATGCTCAAGCCCACGTTCAGAATCAGAATCAGAGTCCCACAATGAGAATCCCGAAAATAGCAACAACACCAACGAATCACTTTCTCTCGCTTCTCTTCCTCACTTCTTCGGCTGCCTAAATCTCCGTTTGTCTCAGTTTACATGCAAACTCGCAAACGAAGTTTTCCAAAATCTCCACTCTGGCCGGAGTTTATAGAAAGAATCGTTTTCAGAGGCGAATTTTCCATTTGCATGTAAACGAAGGGCACAAACAAAGGGAAATGTCTCCGTTTTTCAAAATAACCATGTACGTGTAAACGGGGTATTAAAGTGGCCATATTATGCTCATTTTCAGGTTCATAATTGTATTTTGAGGTTGTACCAGAATAGGTTTACATGGTTTAATTTTCAAAAAACACCATATTTTTGTTTTACTGCACATTGCTGCAGCTCCTCCTTTCACACGCTGTCAGGTTTCTGTTTTAGCTACAGAGTGAGACCTCTTCTGTAACATCTCAGCTAGGTAAGGATTACATGAGCTAGCTCCAACTTGGCCTTTCGGCCTTAGATTATTTGTAGTCTCTCTTTACAAGGGTTGTTTGTAATGTAGTCATCGAACATGGTGGTTTCTTACTGCTTCCACAGACTTACACTCAATCATCTGTGTGAAGAGGAAAATTATATTTTGTTATGCTTTAGTCCTTTAAATGTGAATGCAGATTCAGACTGTTGATTGAAGTGGTTACATAAGCACATTTATACGAGATGTTTAGCACGAACAGGTTTGTGCACTCTACACACATAAGGCTCATTGCATATCACAAGCAATGTAATGATACATCAACATGCACGTTTGGGCACATAAGCATAACAAAACATGTCAGCTTCCCTGCAGACCCTGGTTATAAAATGCCAATCCACAAGCAATGTGTTGATTCAGAGGTGGAAATTGCTCAATTTAAAGACAAAATTCAGCATAAGAGCAAAAAGAGACATTTGAAAATATCGTAGAAAGATGAATGGTGTTGGTGTAAGACGTTTCGTGAAGACTCGACCAACCAGAAACGATGGCCAGTATTGTAGTCTTTCTCACAAAGCTGAGCAAATGACAAATTGTGGGAAATAAAAATCACTGCAGCCTAACTACTCATTTATAAGGACAGCCCAATGCCCACTCAGACCTCTCGAACATTAGAGGGAGCCCCAGGCAGCGAGCACACAGCAGAGCTTAAGTAGACTGAACACAGGTGCAACCAATAATGAATCAACACAGGTGAAAACACTGAGTCTAATTAACTTCAGACTGTTCAGCAGAGAAACCTCAACCAGAAAGAACATCTACAGTATAGTGACAAAACAAATAGGAAAATAACTCAAGGAAGCCCAGCTGTGATCCTAAACCAAACCTCAGGCTGTGGAAGTCAATCCTTTCACACTGGGTTTAGCAGAAACGTGCCACACAGAGAGTAAGAAAGCCAGGAGCAAACACCATCAAACCTTTGATTGAATTGTTGTTCTGTGAGTGAAAATGTTGACAGTCTAGTCAACACACTCACTGTTAGGTTGTTTCAATGACCAGGAGGCTTTTACACTGATTATATATATTAGTATAGATAGATACAAGCCAAAGGTAATAGCAGCTAACATGATGATACAACCATAGATTGTAAAAATAATACACAATGCTTCCGGGCCTGAAAAGTGAAGCCAATGCGAAAGTGCCTTGAACCTGCATTCTATTTAATTTCCATCAGGGGGGCGACTCCACTGGCTCCAAAAAGAAGTCGGCTTGTATAGAAGTTTATGAGAAAATTAACTTACTTCTTACTTTAATCGGTAAATCAGTAAACATTTTCATAACGCGCATACATTTGCATTTTATTTTGCAGATTTTTGGAAAATTCATTACAATTTGTGCTACATTCGGATGGAACCCTTGCTAATGATGTTGGGGATCTTCAAATGACCTCAAGCGTTTGCACAGCATGCTTTGCCCATTTGGTAATTTATCCATGGCTTAATGCACTATCCTTACTTAAAACTTTAGTTTCATTGGTCGAAATTTTTTTATTTGCATCTTGACGCCCCTCTACCCTGTTTGGTTGCACCTTGTCTGCTCTACTCTTGCAGGTACAAATAATTGGCAGACGGGGCTGTCTTCTTGGGCTGACAGCACTACAGCTACCACCTAAATCCTAAAGGAGAGACTTGGTTTGTTTGGTTCTTTTATAGGAATGTTACTGTTTGTATTCAGCAAGGCAGATACCAAAGCCAGGCGATAGTCAATGTTTTTCTTATTGTCAATAAATCCCATTATAACACCAAAACCAACAATGAATTCATCCTCCCAGCAAGTATCCAAGCCTGATATATCTTGTTCTTCTGCGCCGTAGAGCTCCATTGTTGTATGATGCATGATGGTTGATGTTTCATTATAATGAACCTAGGCACTTTATTTTGAGTTAATCCCACACACAACATCGTGGTGCTGCAAATACTCACAAAAAGCACCAAATGCGTACTCATCCGTGGCTGAAAATAGTCCTCAACAAATACACAATTTACTTCTGCTTGAGTAACCGTTAAACATAAAAACTACAGTGCCCAGCTGTTTTAGGAAATGACTTTGCCACATACAGAGAAGGGAAGTCAGAGATTGAGAAAGGGATTAACAATTTGTTTGTTTGTTTGTTTGGTGTTTTCACAGGATTTGTTAACAGCAAGAAACCTGTGGAATAGATTTACACAAGCTTTATCCTTTAATCCTTGGTGGTCCCTGGTCTCATTCATGTCACAGGCACTACAGGTATAACAAGGTTGTCCACAAACAAATGTTGATACATGCAGGGGAGCAGGAAACCACAGTTCACTACTGTGGAGAGATAATTTTGTCCTACACCGTACATCCTCTGAGACATTGCTGTCAATGCATGAAACGTTAGACGTCAAGGTGTTTTCTATTTTTCTGTAGGAGGGAAACATCTGGTAGTGTAGCTTTCCCCTTTGGAAGATATGATTGCTTTCATGTCAGATTTCTTTTTCTGGTGTGGAAAAATAGTCTCAGTAGGACATTTACAGGCACTAACAGGAAGGAAAAAAGGATTCCTTCCTCCTGCCTTAAATCCTGCTGCCATTAAAGACAGGTGTACCCCTCCGGAGTCAAACAAACAGATGCAACCAACTAGATTAAACCTGTAAACGCTGCACTCTGTTCCACATAGTTTCCTTCTCTAATAATATCTTTATAAGCACAATATTTCCCCTTTTGTATTGTTCACTCATCCATTGCTTATGCAATTTGCCCATAACAGCAAAATAAATGTGCAACGTTTCACACTTGGGATTTTATTGTAATACAATGGTGGGGAAATATATGAAACAAACACCGCTAACTCAAGCAAATAAGAGCACTTTTATTTAGTAAACTTGAGTAATGTAGAAATGTTTCTATGATCTTTTTAAGATACAATCAAGGTGCATGAAAATAATCCACAAAATAATCCACAAAAAGGGTCAGATTATCCAAAAACATAGGAGAAACTCCTCAAGAAAGTGACAGTTAACAATAAAAAACAACAACTTTAACAATACTAAAACATGTACAAGCTTTGCTAAAAGCCGTTAAGAATGTTTCATCACTAAGACTAACACAGATCCAAAAGAACAATAAACTATGGAGTACAATACAGATATGACATCAGTATCAATTTTATTGTTGGCTTGGTAAGAGCTGGCCGTTTGTACAGATTGTACAAAAGCACTCAAGCGATTTTTTTTCTCAGCTAGCAAGCACATGGACAGGTGTTTTATTCTAATCAGTGAACAGTGTCATATGCATGATATTATTCACACTACTTCATCAGGCACTAAATCTCCCTGTACTGAATTTAGAAACAGAATGTCCTATACACCTCCTCATACATCTGGCTCTTTGCCACCTAGATGGTTTTCTCTCTATAACAACAGAGAAGCTTCAATACATACTTTGGAAGAGGTGATTCCCTGCCGTTCCACACTAATTTAATAATCAAATTAGTATGAAATGGGTTATGTTTATTTCAATATGAAGCTCATACTACCATCATATTTTCTTTTAAAATGAGGTTATCCTGAACACTTGAAGCCTTTGAACCTTTAACATCAGGAGTCAAATATCAGAAGTCACAGTCCCAACCAGAGAACTCCTCCTCTGCTTTAGTCTGATCCAGAGGGAAACGATCAAAGTTGATGTAGCAGGGGCCCTGAAAGAGGAAAAGATTATAGTTCATTGAAAATTGAGGATGTATTAGATGCACACAGTCCTGTTAACCGTGACTTATTAGTCTGTCCCTGCCAGCCTGTTTCTTCTGATGTAAATTAAAGTCAAAGGCCCTGAAAATATTAGCACACAATTGATTTGACATTTCTGCCAAATATTTTGTTTTTCAAAATGTAACTGTAATTGTTGCACATTTAGTAATGCATATTCAATGTTATAAATAAATAGGGGATGATTTGAAACCACGTTTTAAAGGGCTTAAAAGTCCTAAAAGTGACTGTACAAAATCATCTCTGGAAATAAACCAGCTGTTCTTTGGCTCTGTTTTCCTTAACCAAAACAAATGGTATAAGTCACTTTTGACACAATAGTAAAAGAAACTCCGCTAGGTTTGACTCGCCTTGCGTATGAGCCGGACCGTGGGGGCGTCGAGCTGACCTACTCGCAGCTTGTGCCAGTTCATACTGCTGAACCACCTGAAGGGAAAGATGAGGGACATTACAGGTCAAACATACTGAGAGTGAGAAATAAATAAAATCAAAAAGCTCAGTCAACAGTGGAGAAATATACCAGCAAAAACAGACATACTTTAATTTAAAAAATGAAATAGGCCAACTGGTGAATGCTTTCTGTGCCTTTTCACCAAGGGGTTAAGCTTCGCTTCAGAGCTCGAACCTCCTATGGCGCCATTTTGATGCTACAAAGCGATCACCCGACGTTAGTATTCCATTGACTGCCATTCATTTTGGCGTCAGTTTACATCTGAAGCATTTAAAGATTTTATTTGTCCATTGTTTATTTCTAAAGAAACACGACAATGTATAAAAGGCTCCATTACCTTGTACCTCAAGTTATGGCTCCGTAGTAGACGTTTTTGTAAAAATAGGCTAATGATTGTGTCATAACCACGCGACTTACTGTCGCATAGTAGAGGAATTACCATATAGTACAGGAGAAGCTCGCAGGCAGTTTCGACTTACATTAGCTGTTTAAGTTTAATTACTAATGTTAACTAGCATTTTAGTTAGCAATAATTAGCCTGTGTCCATGTTATCTCCTTACATATACCTACGCTGTCTGTCTCTGCAAAATTGGGAATGATTGAGATTTCTCTTGGCACAGCTACCAGAAGACTTACAACTTTCAGACAGGTTGCTCACGTCACATTTACGTCTTCAAGCTCAGTTGGAGGGCTGCGCAGTAACGCTCAGCGCTCACCGGAAAAGTGCTTCTCTTCACTGGTCTCCGTCCAGTGCAACGGGATCTGTTGGTCCATTCTTATATACTGTCTATGCTTTTCACCCAAGGGTTATGATGAATCACTAACATGTGACATGTTGCCATGGTTACCTGTGATGCCGGACATCTTTGATTCCATTCTTGGTGTTTCCTAACCTCTGACCTGGCCGAGGTCTGCATACAAAAACACAAGACATCATTCAGACTGACAACATTTACATCCAATTATTTCCACTTTTCAAGGGATTTGCATCTAAAAACCATTAAAATACAAGTGCATATTGTGATACAGTGTAGATATGTTCCATAATTCATAATTCACACTGGGTGTAACTGTATGATATACTCAAACATCCATAATCTTCACATACATATTATTTGATCTCTATTTTATTAGAGAGTTATCAGGCAACACATTGAGTTCATTTTCATTCATAAGGGATTATAAGTAAGATAAGTAAATGACATCTTAATCAACATGCAGTCAATATAATCTTCTCACCTGCACAATTTGCTGATAATGGACTTGGCTGCCTCGCTCATGTAAGGTGGATACTTAAGAACCCCGTCCAAAATCTTGGCATAAATCTTCTGAGGCTCTGAACTTGAAAATGGAGGGCTGACAAGTTAAAAGGAGAGAAGAGTGATGTTTTAATGTTTTGATAGTCTGACATAAAAAAACAACCTGAACCTGCGACTGCAGATACTGGATTGTGCAGATGTCATATTTCCCTGCTGCCATCTACTGGTTAACATTTGTGTTGTGGCCCTCTTGTGACATAAAATCATTCTTTTACTTAAAAATGAAAAATCTTAGGTCATGTAATAAAACAAGCTTGTCAGATATGAACCATACGAGACAGCAGAAATGCTTGCTTCCAAATAAGGGCAGGTGAATATGTAATACCTTCCCACCAACAGCTCATAGATCAGGATGCCAAGGGACCAAAAGTCAACTGCAAAGTCATGTCCCTGGTTCTTGATGATCTCTGGGGCCATGTACTCAGGAGTACCCACAAATGAGTAGGTTTTCTCACCACGCACCAACTCCTTTGCAAAACCAAAGTCCACCTGCAGAAACACACACATGCACATGCACACAGGCACATTATCATACCAGCAGCTAGGTAAGCACCTACATGTGAAAACACTAGTGAGCTTGAAGAAACGGACACACATACTGTACACAGATTGGTACTCACCAGTTTAACGTAGCCCTTTATGTTCAGCATCAGGTTCTCAGGCTTCAGGTCTCTGTACATGATGTTCTTCTTATGGAGGTAGGCGTAGGCCTCCACCACACAGGCAGTGCAGAACACAGCCATGGGCTCGTCAAAACGCCCTCTGAAATCACAGAGACATGGAAAGTTCAAACACCCCTCTCCAACAACTTCCTCCTCTGCTCGCTTTAATTTGTTAATTAATTCATTACCTTCCATCACTTTTCTATCTATCTATCTATCTATCTATCTATCTATCTATCTATCTATCTATCTATCTATCTTTATTTGTCTGGGCACTAACAGCTCTGAAAAACTGAAGTTTATTTCATTGTTAGCACTGCAGATTGCTCTTTGGGTAACAGCTTCAACTGTATTTCTCTGTCAGATACTGGCAGCTACTGTTGGTGCAACTTCACTGTACTTTGATATTGATCTCCCTGAGTAACAGCGCACCCATATTCTACTTGAACAAACACACATCTAAGGAAATGGAAATCTGAGGAAATGAGTCGTTGTCTGTGTTTTCTCACACTTCTTTGAGTTTGGTCCAGATCTCTCCTCCACCACAGAACTCCATGACCATGTAGATGTATCGTTTGTCCTTAAAAGCTGCATGAAGCCTGCAGGAAGAGAATGGAAAAGCAGGATTAAACACCAACACCTCCAGGTTCTCTGGACATTAAACTGAATGTTATGTTGTTAATGATTGCATGTGTGTGTGTGTGTGTGTGTGTGTGTGTGTGTGTGTGTGTGTGTGTGTGTGTGTGTGCGTGCGTGCGTGCGTGCGTGCGCGCGTGTGTGCATGCGTGATCGTAGATACCTGACGATGAAGTCACACTGGGTGGCTTTGAGGATCTTTTTTTCAAACAACATGTGCTCCTCCTGTCTCTTGGCAACAATGAGCTTCTTGCTGACTCGTTTCATGGCGTAATATGTCCCATGATTCACTGTGGTCATCTTAGAATGACATCAAAACGATGATCATCACTTAGCTATTTGTGCTAAATGTCCTGGGTTTATATACAATGTAAATTTACAATATCACACAAAAAATCTAAAATACAAAGTTTTGTGATACAAGCACAACACGACAAGCAAAACTTAGATGTCCTCAACTGGTACAAAAACATTTTTGGTAAAACTTTAAAAGTAAAATAGAAATGTCAATGTATTTTCTGAATGTGGTATTAATATCTTGAAAGGTCGACAGGCTACCTGATATTTTCCTATGCATACTGTAGAATATAGTTTGAACTTTCTTTCTGTGACTTTCTGCATACTTTGGATTTGTTAGGGACTGTATGAAAATGATTGCGGGGAGAGGGCTCAGAATAGGGGGAGGGTTATCTGTTTTTTAATGTTTTGTTAAAGGGGGGGAGGGTAGTTGGGGCACCGTGGTAGCTCACCTGGTTGAGCATGCGCCCCATGTACTCAGGTAGGCTCAGTCCTTACAGCAGGGGCCCAGGTTCAATTCCGACCTGCGGCCCTTTGCTGCATGTCTTCCCCCTCTCTCTCCCCCCTTTCCTGTCTTCAGCTGTCATATTGAATAAAGGCCAAAAAAGCCCCAAAACAAATCTTAAAAAAGAAGAAGAAAAAAGGGGGGGAGGGGTAGTTGAAAACTTTGAGGAAAACAGGAGTGGGTCTCTTTCTCATCTCTGATTTAATTGTTTTATTTCATTCTTCCCTTGTAAAAAGCTATTTCCTTAAAAGTAAGACACTATTTTCTTCACTTTTGTTAAGGGGAGAGTCCAAGGTAAATATAATTGTCACATGGAAGGGCCTTGCTTTTCAATAAAATACAATATTAGATTCAGCCCCTCTCCACATCCCAATCATTTTCATATAGTCCCTTAGGATTCTAGCTCCAGTCCTTCTATTTGTCTAATGTATTTTAACCAGAAGAAAATGATGAAAAGATGTTGTACTCACTCAAAGAAATGAATAATACTAATATGGTTTGTATAAGAGAACTGATGCATTTTACATTCCAGCGAATATTGGAACTCACCAGCGCAACACGACCAAACCCTCCGACTCCAAGCGTGACGGGATCTCCTTGATAGCGACCCTCCTGGTATAGCACAGGGACCAGGTCCTTTAACCTCAGAGTGGAGCTGGGACTGACCGAGACACACAGAGAACTTTTAACTAATGCTATTTGATTTCAAGGAACCCATGTGTGTGATTTACATGTTTGTGTTACATCTTTCAGCCTGCAAGTCTTATCAGCTTCCACAACTACTCACCTCGACCTTTCTGGAACTTGTGCCTCCTGCAGCACTTTGGAGCTGGGAGTAATAAACAAATGAATCAGGACAGTATTAGTCATTTACACATCCCCACTATACTCCCCAAGATGGGGGAATAGATTCATGGTCATAAAACAAAGTGTTCTGCTGTACATACTCGTCAAACAGCTCCAGGTGTTCTATGGGAATTGTCTCTTCAAATACCCTAAAAGAAAGGCACTGTTAGACAAACTGCATTCATTAGAAAAGCACACAACAAAAAGCAAACAGTACTAACAAGGGCGAGAGTGACAGACAACTAATACACTGGTGGAATTCGCTGAAGGATCTCTCTTTCTCTCAGACAGCAACAGCCTGACTGAACAGGAACATCACATTCATTTACACTCAGACTCACTCCTTGTCAATGGAGAAGCAGGTAACAGGCCCGTCAGCACTGCAGGTGGCAGTTCTCAACACTTCCCTGCAGGAGGAAAAACATTGCACTCAGTGAACTCAGAAAAATGTCATTACTGTAAATATACATTTGTCAACACCTCAAACGGATTTTTGTGGGTCAAAAATTTGATAAAACTGAAAAGGTGAGGCAAAGGACACAAACATTTTATTGTGAGGAATGGTCACCATACTCAATCTTATGTGTGTGGTCATATTTTTACTATGTTTTAGTGTTTATGTTCCTTTCTTTATGTCTAATTGCTTTTTTTAGTCATTAAAGATGCAGTAGGTAAGACTTACCTATAGACTTACCTATAGTTATAAAACTAACTTTCTGTCCTATTTGCTGAAACTGACCCTATGTTCCAGTAGAACTACTTGAAGCAGGTAATTAAAAAAAAAAAAATCCAGCTCCTCTGGCACCACCTAAAGCCTGTAGTGTGATTTGCAAAAATCCACCGCTCCCTGTTCAGATGCACCAATCATGGCCAGGGGGGGTGTCTAACTGTGTCAGTCACTGCTCATGCACACGCATTCATTCTCCCTTGTGGGGGGAGGGGCTTAGGAGACTGTTTTGGCTTTAGCAGAAAGGGGGGGAGGGACTGAGAAGTTGTTGAGTTGTCGCTAAGTCCTGGATCTTCACAATCCTACCTACAGCACCTTTAATTGACATTTTTTATCTATGTGGATTTGTTTTTTGTTTTTAGTACTAGTATTATTATTATAATCATTATTATGTATAACTTGCTAAATATATAAAATCAATAAACATACGTTTACAAAAAGCCAGTATCACTCTCACATTATCAAACCAATGAGTATGTGACTGTACCATAGATTATACACGTTTGTATATGAATATGATTTTATGCAGTTATGCAGACACTCACAACATCCAGCTACAGGTTTGCTACAGAAGAAATCGAAAAACTAAGTTACTATTAAGCTACTATAAACTATTAATGTTATATTCTTTACTACGGGCTGATTTGCATATCAACAGCACTGAGTAATGTAGGGAAAGGTTCTGCTAAATTTGGTGAATCAGTTTTTACGTCACTCAATGATTTTCACATTTAGAAAATAATCGTCAGGTGCTACAACCATAATGTCAGAGATCAGCCAAACCAGCCAAAATTAGGTGCACAGAGCAGTGGATAGTGCACAAGGCTCCAACAAATGCCCTTAGGCATGTGCTGTGTTGCCATGGTTACCGTATAAGGGCCTGTTCCCCGAAATGCTCCCCTTTTCCCATTCTACGGATATGCTTCTGATGCCCATTCACGTTCTTAGTCACCAGGACCTGAGGGGGGGGGGGAACACACATGAGAGGGAGGAAGAGATAACAATCAACATTTAAATATGAGTTTGTGCACACTAGATGACACTACGGGAGGCCTACCTCTCCTTTGAGGATGATGTAGAATGTGTTTGCTTCTGTCCCTTCTCGAACTATAACATCTTTATCCTGGTACTTCACCTGGGGACGACAAAACAAGCATGATCAGAATAATAAGGGTCATTTCCATATACTGACAAAACTGTATCAAATATGTTCGTTTTAAAAATACCTAAAAATGTGATTTACAGAAGCCACACATATAACAAAGAGTGCCTTGAAAATGCCTTCTTTCCAGGCTACTGAGATTTCAAATATGTCAGCATTTCAGGAACTAAAAAAATATTGTTATACCAAATCTTAAGTCAAAGTGTAAATTGTCAGATACCACAACATCTTTGAATTTAACTTAATGAACGTCTATTTTTGAGTTTATTTTCAAAAAACAGATGCTTAAAATGTGTTTAATTAGCTCACCAAAACTGGATTTCTACTGTGTTTTCACACGAGTAACAGCCACTTGTAAAACTCAAAGTTTACAGTGGGACATCTAAGTACACACCTCCTCCATAGAGTCGAGGATTTTGGACAACTGGACATCATTCAGGTCCTTTAGAGTATGAGACCTGTGACAGCATATAGAAAATATAACAGCAGCGTTAGAAAATAGTTGTATGGTTCATTAAGCCATGAAAAAGCACTGTTATGGCAGTGTGACGCAAGAGGAAACCAAATCAAACAGGATATTCAATTTCTACTCGCTGCTGAGTTTATAAACTCACGTCTTCAAGAAGCCCATGAGCTGCTCCCGTTTCTTCTTGGACTTGTTGGTTATGATCGTCCTGTAGGTTTGTCGCTCCATGCACCACAGACGCACTGCTGTCTTTGCTGCAACAAGTGACAGTGATGAAAAGTTAAGACTGTATAGTCTGGCTTTCCTGTCATTAGAAAAGAGTAAAAGGGGCCGTTATAGACTAAAATTAAAGAAAACTGAAACACACAGATGCAGACCCTTAAACAGCTGCTAGAAACACAACTAACCCCAAGGTACCACGCAAAACACATATGTTATTTATACCTATAGTAAGCTAAACAATCCCATTGTAATATTTACTTCCAAGAGTCATGATTACAGGGGCTGACCTTTGACTGTTGCTGTCCGTTTGCAGTCGTACAAGATAGCCAGCTCCCCAAACACATCACCAGTGGTTAGGCTGCGGAGGTTCCGGCCCGCCTGGGTGACGAGGAGCTCACCAGCTGAAAAGGTGGAAGGAAAACAAAGTTGCTTTATAGAGAAATATGTTTTCTAAATATATGTTCAACCTATAGTATTGTATTGATGATTTTTTTTAAATAAGGGGTTTTCAAATCAAAACAGAGAGCCTTAGAACATAATTTACATGCAGCCACAGGGGCGTGTCCCCACCTGCTACTATGTACATGCTGTCTCCTTCAGAGCCCTCTTTAATGATGTCATCTCCCGGTTTGAAGTTAAATACCGCTAAGAGGTCCACCATCATGGCTGTTTGCTCCTCGTCGAGGCGGCTCAGGAAGTCATTCTTCTGGATGGCTTTGACGATCAGGTTTGACTCGCTGATGATGGGAGTTGAGAGAAGTCATCTTGATCTAAGGTAATTCAAATCTCATGGGAGCTCCCACGCAGCATATAAACCCATCATACATTACTTGGGTGTTTGACGTGTGCAGCAATTACATCAGATTTGTCACAATGGCAAATAAAAAAAAAAACCCTAGGCAGTCATTCTGTTGTCATCAGTACTGATTACCAACCTGACAGTCTTCTTGACCCTCATGCGTGTAATCTCCAGGGTCTCAGGGAGCGGTTCTGAGGCAATGACAGCCGCACGGCTCGTCCTGACCTCCGGTTCAATCTCATTACCGCTCTGAGAGGGAAACTCTGAGACAGACAAACAGAGGAACGCAAAGAGAGGGTTAACTACTGTAAAACGGCTGCAACTGAATGTTGAATCAAAGGTCACCTAGTGTGTGTGTGTGTGTGTGTGTGTGTGTGTGTGTGTGTGTGTGTGTGTGTGTGTGTGTGTGTGTGTGTGTGTGTCCGCCCCTGGTGCCCATGTTGTCCTCTTACCCAGATTATGATATTGACTGTCCAGATTCTGCAAAAGTTTTTCTTTCTCCTGCAGTCTTTGTTCTATAAAAATAAAAGCAGAGTAGCATATTCAATGTACAAAACATCACAAGGAACATGCTTCTATAGCGCATGTGCATTCATTTTCTTAACATAAAAAGTTTTTATGATGACCCCTAAAAGTTATTTATTAAAGTGACTAAGATATGTACTGAACAGGGCATCTTATGGTTAAAAAATGAATGTGTCAGTGCTCTCTGGTGCCAATATACACAGATACAATATATGTAGGATGAGCTAACATCAGCCGATATGTGTGTGTTTGGCAAGATGTTTTTTTTAAAGTCTGTTACTGCGATCAATTCCTTATTGGGTGTGGTTTAATGTGAAGTTCCTCTTTGATGTGATATAGTTATGATTGTGCTCACCCAGGTCTTTGTTTTGCCTCTGCAGCTCCTGGTTAATCATACATTGTTTTTCTAGTTGCTGCTTTAGCTCTTCTAGTTGCTTCTCCATGACTATGGGGGGGGAAGAGAGAGATATACAAAGAAATAAAGATGTATGGGAGGCAAGATGAACTGCAGCACAATCAGAGGTAAATTCATATGATGCATCTGAACACAGACAGAAAATACAGAACCAAACATGCTGATATGTGTGGGGAGACTGTGTGCATGTTTGTATACTGATGGCTTTTTCACAAGGCACTGAACTCTACTGTGATGCCTGCACACAGCAAGAGCCCTGCTGAATAATGCAGACTAATGATGGACAGTCAACAGGGTGCTTTCTGAATGCTGTCACACCCTGACAGCTTGTTTAACTGATCTAATACTGTACCTGATGAAGGCACAGAAGCTGTCAAACTAGTACAAAAACCTTCCTTATTAGCTCACTTATTACAGGTTGTATGTGAATGTATTTATTTATTCTCTCTGCGTGTGTGCTTCTGCAATAATGTGTGACATTAACAACCCCTGCGGTATAATTTAGTGTTTAAGTTTGAGAGTGAAACAAGTCTAGCTACAAATATGTGCGCATGATTGCAAACAAATGAATTGTCACAGCATGAGATAGGTTAACCACATACCAGATCCACTATCTTTTTGTCATGCAGATGATCTGTACACAAAAGCCTTAATAAGAGGCTCCTCCAACATTTTCATTTAGCTTTTAATAGAAAAATGTTTACACTTCTATTGACAGGCCAAACATCGCAATTATTACAAGCACAAGGTTACCGGGCCAATATCCTAAACACACTTGCTTCAGTAAAGCCAGAGGTGGGTGAGCTGTTTACCTCACTGTGCTCACATGACCCCCCCCCCCCTCACCCCCCCTTGTTACCACTGCCTCACCCTGAACGTTGGACAGCTCTGAGATTAGACATGATGTTGAAGGGAATCATAAAGTCCCAACAAACTGTGGCGAAAAAATATGAAATGGCTCCTGTTCCACCATTAAAGAGGATTGTTTATTTGATGCGAGTCTGGACAGAAGGCGATACTGACAAGGAGTTGGATGAGAACATTAGACCGTTGAAAAACATCTTGACAGCAGTCACCTAAATTGGATGTGATATTTTTCCATTAAACCAATGATTCACAATCAACAACAATGTGACCATCTAGTCCAGTGCATAACACAATGCAGCTGCAGTGGCAGGAGTTAACAGGCTTGTGTTGCAGGAATGACAAAGCCTAATGACCATTAAAATGGTACAGGGAACAGAAACGGCAATAAAAAACACGTCGCTACATACCAGGAAGTCAAATTTGCCTTAGGGATTTTCATTAACTTTTCACACATCAAACATGCACAGACAGAGCTGTGGACAAATATCATTCGTAAGCTTTCTAGCAACTTGCAGCTATAAAGAAAGACAACTGGGGCAGATTGGGATGATAACCTTTAGTTACCTGCTGGTCAACATTTATTAAAGAAAAAAACACTCACAGTTAACTCGCTTAGCCCTGGGCGACAATAAGTAGCTGCACGCTGCTGGTTGTGTATTGGCTGTTTTATTTAGATGATGCAATGGCTACGAAATACTGAGATATTTTAGGTATTTTTTTCTCTTAAAGACGATAAAGTTTGATACATATTTTTAACAATGATCAATGAAATTTAGGAGCCAACAACATTCACATAAGTAGTGATTAAATGATTCCGGGGGAAATGGAAAATGAGCTAAAAAAAAAAAAGAATTCAGTCTGCTATTCAGCTGCACAGGAGGAACATTATACTTGACTGATCACCATTACACTATACAAATTGTACACTCCATACTGTATCATTACTTATTCATGCAAAGTGTAACTACAGCTGAATTCTCATAAGTTGCTCTGTAATAGAAACCTGGAGAGAGCATGTGTCTAGTCTGGCGGTGTGTTAAAGAGAAGACTCTTTATCTGGATATTAGTCTTTTTTTGGAACATGCAGATCATCATCTTTTTATTTAATGAAATTGCGATGGCAACAACTTTAGTGCCTCAGGGAGGGAAGGCACAAAAAATGTGTATTTTGCTGTTTACAAGACTGAATAAGTCAGAATTTGCACTTTAAACATATTGAGGTACTTGAAAGCAATCCTCTCTTGACATCGTGACATCCAACTCTCAAAGTCACAATGACGTGATATGCAGACAGAGTCACACTCACCTGCAGGCTGTGTGGATCAGGAGAGTAGACGAATGTCTGTCCAGCCTAAAGAGGCTGCATGGATCATAGGAGCTAAATAATCACCCTGAAGTGCTCACAAGATCCACTTTCAGCTGTAGAGACCCTATGTGTTCAATATCTGAGACCTGCCTGACCCCCAGACACACCTGAGCAGATAAAAGCATGCAGTCTGCAACCCTTTCTAGCATTACTTCTTCTACCGCCACACACTTTCTCAGCTTACGTTGCCATTTCTGCTCTTCCACTTTCACTAATTTTACTTCTCTCCGGCTCTCGCTCTCTCTTTCTCACTCTAAATCTTTCCTCCTCTTTTTCTCTATCTGTCAATCTCAGCCGCTCTGGTGTTGAATTATTAACGATAACCTGAGGCACCTCCCATCACACCAGGTATACAGGCAGGAGGAGGAGGATGGACTGGGGAGATAGCTGAAGTTGGGGTGTAAAAATCATGCAAAATGCACATTTAAATGAGATTTTCTGTTGTGATTTCAATGCATTTTGATCTCAAAATAATTTGTTTTTACTTTAAAACATAACTGCAATACTGATTTGTGATTTCTGGGACATTAAGCAGTGATAGGTTATTGAAACCCTTTCTTCCAGCTTCTTCTACCTTGATGTTTTTGTAAACCAATGAAAAAGGTCCACAGTTGTTCAAAGACTCTCTTTACCATCTCTCTACAATATGATCTAAGGTAGTGCTTTTTCTCTAAGCGACACATTCACATAACTGGGGCGGCTGTGGTGTATCGAAGTGTCAAATGATGAGATTATTAGATCTTGATGAGCAGATTGGACCTTGCATCAGTGTATGACTGTGTGTGAATAGGGTGAATGTGGCATTTTAAATCGCTTTGAATGGTCTGAAGACTAGAAAGGTGCTTTATAAATCCAAGTCCATTCACCAACTGACAGCTGGAGTTCTCAAAAGCTGAGGGCAATCAAGACAAAGTTCTCAAAGCTTAGGGCAACCAGGACAACGCTGATTACATCTGCCAGAGTTAGAAAAGTGCCTACTTCATTAGGTTCCTATTTTTCCACAGAGTAGATGCCACTGGATGTTTTTCCAGGCTGCAGCGTCATTAAATGATTCTAAATGAGGCTGAAGGGTTAGCGTTGTGACAGAGGGTGTGGGCCTTTATTGGTCGCAGTTAATTATTGATACTCTGTCTGGTTAATCAACGACATAAACGACCCCACCGATCAGAGATAAAAAAGGTTCTTGGATTTCTGTGGAACCGGAGTGAACTCGTTGGCAGGCAGTGCGTGCGTTTTAACATTTTTCCATTAAGACCAACATGGTGATACGAGTCAGTCAAAACAAACCCAGGCTGGAGTCCTGTTGCTACCACAGACGCTGATGAGAATGAGTTCATTTTACAGACATCTTGTATAAAATCACAAACTGAGATTCAAATTTGTATTATTGTCACTCTTTAATTCAAGTGTAATTCAATAAACAAAAAATCAAATATATATAGTTCATAATGCCCAAAGTTCTTTCAGGTGAAGGGGTAAGAATCTTAACTGACAGTGCAAACACACCGTGATTGTGGTTATAGCTCATATAGTACAGAAGTCAAACTTAAAACAGAAAAAAAACATTTGTCCATTAAAAAACACACAGCAGTCAAAGGCAAGTGAAAGTGGTGAACATATAATACCGCTAAGCAAATAAAACGCAATAAGCCAACAATTAGCAACATATGCTGCTATAACACACCTTCTATAAATACATCAATAATAATCATGTGGACTGAAAGTGGCCACCATTCAGATTCATACATTCTTTTATCTATCGCTCATTACCTTAACATAAATGTGCGTCAGTGACAAACAAAAGGCAGATTACAACACATACAAATTCAGAACCACTCGCTATTAAATTATTGACTGCAGATACAAATACCCCGAGTACTTTTTACATTGTTTTGCTCATTCGCATTTGATGTTCTGCATAATTTACATTTTACCTGTACACTTCAAAAGCATATACAAGCAAACAATACTTTTACATTTGCGATTTTGTTTTAAAATCAAAACCTCAGATGAGAATTCTATATTACAATTCCATAAGTCTTTTCTTCATAGCAGATAT
Organism: Sander vitreus; assembly: GCF_031162955.1. Classification (NCBI taxonomy): domain Eukaryota; kingdom Metazoa; phylum Chordata; class Actinopteri; order Perciformes; family Percidae; genus Sander; species Sander vitreus. The sequence continues at coordinate 14,402,919 of NC_135872.1, forward strand.
GCGCATTCCTGGTGTGTGGGTGTTTTCAGGTTGAGACCGACAACCTGGAAACACCCACAGGCAGGATTACCTCACAGTATGGTATAAACTGAGAAACTGTATGCAAAGTAAGCATGCAAGGCTAAAATGTGGGGAAGTATAGTCCTTAAAGGAATGTTACACCAAACCAAAGTAGCTTATGAGGCAAAACAAACAGTATATCTGTATAACTGTTCTAATTTAAATAACAATTTCAAATACTTCCTAAAACCCAAGCACTCATTTCCTAACAGGGAATGATTGTGCTCCAAGTGCAGTTGGGACAGCGTGTGGGAAAAACAACATGATTAAAAAGCTATTTATAGTCTATTGACTTGTTTTTAAAACTAACATTCATGAATTCATTCACTAATATTAGTACTACTAGTATATTTTGTTTTTTTGTGTTGATACAATATTATTAGACATTCACTTATTAGTTGGCTGCAAGATTTCTTGAATACCTAAAAAATGAGTTTAAACCTTTGTTGATTGCTCAATAAATGAGAACCTGAGACGATGAGGAGGTAGATAAGCATATTTGCAGTGAGGTAATATGATGGTAAAATACAGTCGGTCATTCCATGTGCAAACATGGAGGGGACCCATTTCTGTGGTAAGATAATAGCATGCAAAGCGGGGCAATCATTTTTGTACAAATAAAGTGACAGGGTGAAAGATGATCAGCTTTTATGCTCCTCCCTAATGCCGCAGGCTTTCTTGATGTCCTTAGGGTGTTCAAAGGCAGCTTGAACAAACTGACCAAAAAGGCGCTCCATGTAGCTCTCACCTCGGGGAAAAAAACCCTCCATGAAAGCGATGTGTCCACCGTGGGCCGTCAACAACAGAGCAACATTCGGCAGGCTCTGGATTGTGGTCAACGGGAAGGCTGTGTGGACAGAAATACATTGAAAAAGATTTAGTGAGTTAGCCATGCTAAAACATTAAGATATAAATCATCTTTTGCAGCATGGAGACAGAAATATTAACCACAGCACAAAAGAAAACATTAAAGAGCGACTTCACACTCCGTTTTAGGTGGAAACCCCCTTCACACATTTATAAAATGCATTCAAACACCACTGCACCCACCTTTTCAGCCATTTTATTGCCTAAATATAACATCTGGCGATCACCCAGAATTCATAGAACTGTAGTTACATTGTAACTCTTGTTTTGATGTCAAGTGGCTGGCAACGGCTCATGTTTCACTCACGTGACTTATATACACTTGATATATATATATATATATATATATATATATATATATATATATATATATATATATATATATATATATATATATATATATCATAATATATACATATACTATATATATATATATATATATATATATATATATATATATATATATATATCAAGTGTGTATATATATATATATATATATATATATATATATATATATATATATATATATATATATATATATATATATACACACTTGATATATATATATATATATATATATATCCACACACAGAGGTGTACTGGTCCTCATGACTGATCTGTTGTCATTATAAAGAAACATACATGGCCTAGTCTGGACATTGCCAGCAACACAATTCATGAATCGCATCCCAGGTTAAAGTGCAAACATGGTACACGGTAGGGATGCACCTATTTATCGGCAGAACATCAATATCGACCAATATTCGCATTGTTGACTGCCATCGGCCTATCGGCAAATACGATGGCATTCACAGATGGCAGTGGCCGAATATTTATGTGTTGTTTTTAGGGCTGTCAGCATTAACGCGTTAATCGCGATGCGATTAAGGGCCGAGCATAATGCGTTATTTTTTTATCGTATTAAATCGCATTCGACAGCAGCTAACGTTAGCCTACCGCTAGCTAGTAGCTGGATTAAACACGGTTACAATGCTGACAGCTAACGCTAAACGGTGTAAAGTTTGTCTGTATTTCACCATAGAGGATGTAACAATCTGCAGCTGCTGTTGTCGGAAAAACACAGACGGTGCGTTCAATGAAAGTGGTAATTTACAGCCTCGCGGTGCATTCAAAGTTGTTGTTAAATGCCCTTTTCCCATCTGGTGGTTGTTTTGTCATTCAACAGCTATTTACTAGTGAAATAAGTTATTGTTATAGTGATTACATTATTATTAAACATTTAATTTTGACGATATGGCCTTAGCAATAAACAAGCCATTCTTTAATGTCGCCAACTGTTTAGTACCCTTCTTTTTTGTAACCTTCTTAAAAAGTATCGTTTCAGGCACCGGTACCGTTTTAAAAGTACCGCTTTAGCACCGGTATCCAAACCAAACAATACCCAACCGTAATATTGACTCTAGATTCAAATGTGTGACTAGATTAAATATATAATAAACAAATACAAATCTTAAAATCAAGTTCATAAAGTCATTTTCTTTGCATTCATTTGATTCCCAATCAAGATACACTGGTAAGAATTACTTTCCATTGTTAATATGTACTTAAAAACAGTCCTGAAATGCAAAATAATAGAATTTTAATCATGTGATCGCTATTAACTATAGAAATTCAACGATTAATCGCGATTAAGAAAATGTAATCGTTTGACAGCTCTAGTTGTTTTGTTGCAGTCAAACTCGGACAAGTCCGCTAACATATGCTGCTACAGCAGCCTTTGACTCAGAAGAAGCCACTTGGCATGACGTAAGAGGTCAAAAATGCGCACGTGTGGTTTGCTTAAAGTAAAAGAAAATGTCGGCCGTGAGGGAGTATCACGGAGAACGATCAGCGACACAAACCGCCACCAGCAATACTCAGTCCTTGATGACCACAGCTTTTGAGAAAGTGAAATAATTCCCTACGGACAGCGCCAAAGCTAAAGGGATTACTAACAAGGTGATGAAGTTCATCGCATGAAGTGACCAGCTGTTTTAATGCCTACACACAGCCCCGTCGTCATTTTGCTGACGTCTGTCTCCCCGAAATCTACAACGTCGTGGCCACACACATTCATGAGCTACTGGCTTTATGGGAGTATGCTTAGCCTCACAGCAAAGTGGATTGACAAAGAGGTTTACTTGATGATAAAAGCTGTATTACAGTGTTATACAAAACGCACAAAAGCAGTTCAATTATTTTTTTATAATGAAGATCTCTTCGTTTCCCTGTCACAAAAGGGGAAACAACCACAACAAAACATTGGTATCGGCTAAAGGCCAAATTTGTATTATAAACATTGGTATCTGCCCAGAATTTAACAATCAGTGCATCCCTAGTACACGGTATAGAAATATCTGGTGGATCTGGTGCATCCGATTATAAATATTACACTGAAACATCACCACAAGCGAAAACAAATACTGTAAGCCGAACACAATGTCTATCTTCTCCTGTTGTCTACTCACCATGTTTGGGGGAGAAGGGGTCATCAGCAGCATTGAGACACAAGATGGGTACTGCTGTACTGGGGAGTTTATTGTCTGGGCTGGCATCAAGGTAATAGTCCGTACAAGTTTTATAACCAAACAGCAAAGAGGTGAAGCGTTCGTCAAACTCACGAATAGTCTGCGCCTAGAAGAGAGGGATGAAATGAAATGAAAATGGATAGGAAAGGTCATCACACGTAAAGGGGTATGAGAAACTACAGAAAAGCAAATGTAAAAAAACACAAGCCATACCTTCAAGACATAGTCAATGTCCGCTACTTCCTCCAGAACCTTCCTGTGCCTGCGAAAAACAGATGTTTAAAAAAAAAATGACAAAAGGGTCAACAACCCCGAATAGTTAAACTAAACTCAGGAAATTATGAAACTGCAACTTATCTGACCTGGTAACAGCATCACACAGGCCGCTCGTGAGGTATTTGTTGAAGAGCAGCCAGTTGAGTGGTTCTTCCATTGAGGCAGCGGACTTCAGTGCATTCCAGGGGACAGAGATGGTGAAACCCGCCACCATCCCTGACTCTGTACGCTTACGGGCCAGGTAGTTCAATAATAACATGCTGTAAAGGGAGAAAGAAGACAAAAAAATACAGGGAAAGACAACAGCAATTTCCCAAAAAAAGGTAACTAAAGGGAAGGTAGAGAAAGGAAAACAAAGATAGGATACAATTCACCATAAAAGAACCTTTTGATAACAGAGAAATGCAAGCAGTTGGAAACCATTACACCATGCACCAACTCACCCTCCCATAGAAACACCAGCACCAAGCACAGGGGCATGTGGGTAAAGTCCTTTGACATGGTGCACCACACGCTCTAGATCTGAGGTATTGGCTGCACAGTAGGTGACAGGCGTCTGAAGCAAGCATAGGGACAAAGGAGGAGTGTTACATGCTGTGTTCAAGTGATTTTCTTGAAGAGCTAGGCACTGTAGTTTTTAGATAACGTTATTGATACAGGAGTAAAAATTGCCTTTGTTGGGGGACTATTTTCAGTCACGGAATAATACACATTTGGTACTCCAATGAGTATTTACAGCAGCAGGACAGTGTACGTTTGACTAAAATAAACTACAGTGCCCAGGTTCATCCTTATGAAGGAACATGTCACCCAGTACAACAGTGCGGCGCATTGATGTGTTTTTCATAGTTTATGGACAACAATGGATATCTATGGCAGAGATGTACAATATAAGCTATATCAGGCTTTGGATACACTTTTTCAATTAATTGTTGTTTTTGGTCTTTTCAGTCTTATTCTTAAATATGTTTTGGAAATAGCAGCAGTATTAAATGTGATATGACCATAGTTCATTAGCTAATCATTGTACTTACCAATAACTCTTCCCCTCCAAGCCCTCTGTTGTTGAAGACCACACATCTAGGAAAGAAAATGAAATGTTCATGTAAACAACTGCAGCCGCTACTGGACACTAAAATTCAGTGCAAATAAAACGCATTCCACTCAGTCATGTCACATAAGTTGCCTGCTTGCTTTAATTCAAACGTCACCGTTACCCCTTCAAGATAAATTCAGTTCTGATTAAATGAGTGAATAGAAATGTTTAGGGTGTTAACATTTCACTTGTGATTTTGGCACTCATTTAAGAAAAATGGCAAACAGATGAGGAGCACAACTGACCTGTAGCCGCGGCGGGTGGCCTGGCTAATGGTATGGAGCACATATGACTGCTTGCTGTTGCCTGTCAGGCCTGGGAGGATCAGTACTGTGGGCCGGGTAGAGGATTCTGGGTAGCTTGCACTCTCCCAATTGTCCACCCAGTCCAGAGAGATCTGACCCCCGTCAACCGTACGGATCAGCTCACTGAGGGATTAAGGGACGATTACTAGTACATTAATAACACAAACATTACTTTTCACCATTCTATAGGTTAAGATCTGCTAGTTTGGAAACAAATAAACTTAATACTATAAAAATATATAGATACTGTAGAAAGATAACAGGATGACTGTGTCGGTCAGCAAAAGGAGCATAACAGAACAAAGGGAACTTGTGCAGGTGGTTCATCCTACTTGCGATAAGTGACGGGGGGTCTGGACTTGAGGAGGGCACAGACCAGGGTTTGAAGCCGGCCTCCCCAGCACCACGGAGTGGGACTGAAGCGCTCGGCCACAACAGGACAGTGCTTGTGGAGGAATGCGCTAAAAGCCTTGCTAGAAACCAGGGCTGGTGCCTGGGAGGAGAAGAGACAAAATGAAAAACAAAAGCACAGGTTATAAACTGTATTTAATTTATTCGTCACATATAATTATACAGTACATTGTAGTGAAATTTAATCTCTGCATTTAACCCATCCTAAATAGGAGCAGTGGACAGCCACATAGCAGCGTCTGGGACCACAGTTCAGTGTCTTCAGTGTCTTGTGACACTTTGACATGCTTCCAGAGGAGTGAGGGGTTGAACTGCCACAGCCACCACGAGAGATATGGAGCTGTAAAAGCAGGATGTGTTTATGTGGTGTGTAAAAGTGCAGTAACATTAGGGAAGTTTGATATACAAACCATACAAGTTATATAGCATTATTATTTTCATAAGAGCTCATAGTAGGATTTTGCTGGCAACAGTAACTTGTGCAAACTTTTAAAGTCACCTTAAAGACACTCACCTTTGTGCTGCCTGATCACCAAAAACGTTTCAAAAGGCGGAAAAAAATAGAAGTTTAAGTTTAAAAACAGACATATATATATTTAAGTAACGTTAGCCGAATTAAGACGAAGACATAAAAAAATAAATAAAGTAAAAGAAAAAAATATCAAAAAGAGTAAAAGCTAAAAAAGTAGAACCCTACAATAAAATAAAATCGAGTAGAATAAGATGAACTAGATAAATGAGAATAATACAATAAAACAAGAAAAATATAACATAAAATACAAAAGAAAGCGTGGCTATAACGTAACTGCAGTCAATATTTAGCTAGCAAACGTTACGTTAACCCAGTGACTGACCTGAGACTTGCGGCCCCACAGATAGTATAGTGCGGCCGTGACGGAGCAGATGTACACCGTGTAAGGTCTGGAACACTCCCAATATGTTCTCCATAGCTCCAAATGTGATACAAACATGGCTTTTTGTCACACAAGTAGCTAAACGTTAGCTACAGAATAGAGCTAACCTGCTAGCTCACGGTATGTAACGGAAAATTACTCCTTAACCGACACAACGGAACAGACAACTGACAGCAAGACGTGTAACGTTAACGTTAGGTACAGTAAAGCACGACAACCTTTATCATCATCATCTAACGTTAAAGATGTGTAACACCTCCTCTGGCTGTAATGGGAGCCGGCCCGGTAACGGTAACGTTATCCACCTGTATGCTTTTATTCAGCGGTGTTTTTCCAGGAGCCGCTACTTCCTGGTACTCAGATATGTTTAAAGCGACAGCACCAATGTCAATGTCCGCCTCATATTATGGTCCGTGGCCGTTAGCTTCAACATGGAGGAAACATAGGGCAAGTTAGGGGGCATCCGCAGACTGACTACAAATATGGAAGGGAACTGAAACGCATGCGCCGTTCTTTTCTACTTAATATAAGCGTATTAGGTGCATTACCGCCACCTTCTGCAGCATGAACCACTTGACAAGGTTATTATGTGTTATTAATACATTCATGGGACAACTGCCTCTGGACCCCAGACCTGAATATTTAAGGTAATGTGTGTCAGTAACTTTGTAGTGATTTGATTAATATCAAAATCATTTGGTAATATAGGCCTACATAAGTAGCCTACAATATTATTTGAAAATAATATGGTAAATGCCCTGATGTGGCTCTTGCATGTCGAGGCCCTTTCTTGTTGACACCTGCTTACATGGTACATGGTTTAATTAAATGATTGCAAACTAACTAAGTTAAAGCACACCTGACCTGCAGGGTAGTATTCCAGTTTAAGAATAGGCCTACTGTTTGGTTGCTGAGGCTCAGGGGAATGTTGGGACTCCGTATGTATAGTAGCCTCCATTTCTTGTTTTCCCATTTTCTCCTTTTTTTACAAGCCTAGGCTATTTATTGGATGTAATTTATCATTATAACAAATACATTAAATTGGTGGTATAAAGTCATTCTAAATTTCAATTGCAGGAGTTTAATAAAAAAAGATGCAGTTTCCATTTAAAAATTCCCACTAGTTCCTTTTTTTAGATTTTATTTTTATACTTTTATTACAGACCTTTAAATTCCCTAGCTGTATAGTTCATTGGGAGGGGGGGGAACTAGAGAACATAATGATTTATTTAGAACAATAACAATGCAAGCACAAAAGTTCTTGTTTCACCATGTTGTACAATTTATTCCTTGATGATGAACTGAAATCTCTCATTTGAATGCCTTTAAATGCAATACTCAAGTATTTTACAAAATAAGGTCTTTATTTTAATCTTTCCTGATTGACTTGATTTGACGATTGTTTGCAGCCAGGACTCATTTAATCTAGTTGAGTGGAATTCCTGCAACCACCTCTGACTCAATACCACACTCATCATTTCCACGTTTGATCTTGAAGAAACCTGAAACGAGAAGACACAAAAACATGATTTACACTTCTTTACCATATAACTCACCATATTAGCAGATTATGTGATATTGAAAGAATATATCACCAAGAAACATGACCCTGATTTTGTCGTACCTTTATCTCCCCAATCACTGTTCCAGGAGTTTGCAGCCAGCCAGTAGGGTGTCCCATTCTCCTCTCCCCAGCCGAGGATCTTGATAGCATGACCTCCCAGCATCTCCCCTGTCACGTGCTGGTACACACCTACAGTATAAAGTAACAATGAGTGCAATAACACAGGGCTTAAAGGACAGTAACTGGTGATATTTCTGTAGAATAAACTACGCTTTTAGATTGGTGATGTGTTTAAGTAACTCCAGCATCTAAAATGTGAGAATCAGGGTGCCCGGATAGCTCAGTTGGTAGAGCGGGCGCCCATATGTAGAGGCTTGCTTCTCTATGCAGCGGGCCTGGGTTCGACTCTGACCTGCAGCCCTTTGCTGCGTGTCATTCCCTCTCTCTTTCATTTATTCAGCTGTCTTGTCAATAAAGGCCTAAAAATGCCCAAAAAATTATCTTTAAAATGTGAGAGTCAACCCATCAAAATCACTACATTTATATGTTGTAGTAAAGTTACATACATATATGTTTACCCTTTCTTACTTTTGGGGGTTTTCTTCTTGTGAAATACTGAATACGTTTATTTCATCAGACGTGTGCAAATCCCTCAAATGAAACAATGTGAGAAAGAAAAATCTCTCTTTGGTTGAACTGCTCACCACTCATGTCCACACTAATGCCTTAATATGTGACAAGGGATCCCGTATTGCTTACGAGACAAAAAGGTTGGGAACCACTATAGTAAGATTAACATTTGGAAGATGAATAAGCAAACATGGCATGATGATATTGTGTCTTTGACCAAATTTAAAATAGACAAAATAAAGCAGGTTTCAAGTTGATTTTTATTCTGAGGTGAAGTCAAACTGCTTCAAATGTAGTAAATGACTTTGGTTACTTTTCCTGTGTGTGTGCATGCTGCTGTGTGTAGAGGAGAGGTTTGTGTGCACACAGTATACAGTTTCAGAGTTGTAGCTAATGTGGCAACAAAGTAAAACCAGCCTCACCATCCTTGTACAGCAGAAAATCTGCATATACAGAGAAAGCTGCCTCCACAGGCCCGTTCTTGTACAGCTCGGTCATGATATACTCCTGTTTGGACGGGACGCTGTATGTGCGTCTACCTGAAGAGGGAGACACAGGAAACAAAACAATGTATGACAGAGAAGCTACTGCTGCGGAAGAAAATACATTATTTTAGACTCTGTACCAAAGTGTTTGTCCTTCTGATAGGACGGTGAGTATCCATCAATGCACTGCTCCACACACTTAGGAGTCTCTCCTTCACCCTGACACGGAGGACGAGTCCCATTCACGTGATGCTCACAGGGAGCGATGCTGTAGGGTCGGCAGCCTGTCAAACACACCATTCATTTCAGCTCAGACTTTAAATACTTCCTTTTAATGCTTCCTGAAAAGCTGTCAAAAACCAATCTCAGTTCACACTTAGGAAACGCTTACCAACTTTGGAGCTATACAGGCCTCCTGTCACAAGTCCTTTCTTTGCCCAGAACTCCCAAGCAGCAGAGGGAAAACCACCAAAGCAGCTACATCCACAGGAAAATGTTGTTCAATGTCCTCTTGAAAGACCTGGAATACATTCATTTTGTTACATAAATACTCACCCCATGCCACATTCATCACAGCAGGACAGTAGGTCTTCAGCAGAGATCTCCAAAGAGATCTGACCACTGCTGTGGATACATAACCTGTCGGATATCGCCTCAGCTGCCCCAAAGGCCTGTGAAAAAAAAAACAACAACACTGGTTTAAGATAAGCTCTAAAATATAGTATAAATATAAGTAATGTTTCAGTTTAACCACAGCTTGTCTTTCTGTTGGTATATCTTACCCAGCAGGACCCACAGGATCCCTGGTCCCTGATCTGTTGGATTGTGGGACAGTTGGGCCACTGCTGGCGTGCGTCAAAGCTGTCCGGAAGCTTTATGCCTTCAGCACTGTGAACCCTTTAACAAGAGAGGACGGTCACTGAGCACTGCAGATAAGATGAACCTGCTGACTGTCACCTGTTTGGGCATGTGAGAGACTGCAACTACACACACGCCCACGCACATACACACACACACACACACACACACACACACACACACACACACACAAATACACAAATCCATGCCCACACACCCTCATTAAACTTACACCTCTGGCAGCTTGGGTCCATTCAGTATAGTCCCACACAGTCCCTTCACATAGCTGATATCAATGTTATGGAAGTTCTGCCCGGCCTGGAGAAAATATAGTGGAGTTAAAATGAAAGATTACAGAAATCACAGCATTCATGACCACAATCTGTGACAGCAGGTTTCCTCAGGTGGCCAGAAATGCAGAAAACTCACCGTCCAGGTGGCGTTGGCCTTGTTAATACGGTCGACCATCTCTGAGGATGAGGCATGAGGGAGGTGAGGCAGAGCCCAGGTGACAGAGACAGTCACAAGTACACAAAAAAGAGCCAGTGGACGCATCCTGCAAAACAGATGACAGTCAGACTGCAACCAAATCACCTCGGCTGCAGTATGTCCATCACTACTCAGAAGGGGAATGTTGCTGTTTTATTAGACATTACAGCACAAGCATCACAAGGCAAAGACTGTATAATTTAGGTCACATCTGGTTGTTTCTTCTCAAACTATGGAAATGATCTTACATTTCTGATATAGTGAATACAAAAAAAGAGTAAGAGAATTTGAAGTTGAACAGAGCTGGACCTGCATAAGTACAACGCAACTAGAGAATGCAAAGTAGTTGCAGGTAATGTATTTATTTATGTATTAGCATCTACCTCTGTTCTTTTAAAAAAATATAACAAAACTAATTTTGAAGAATGTAAATTGAGTTTTATTGAAACCATATTTTCCCAGGCGGTAAGTGATTATTAGTGGTAAAATCTGTTTCGAGATCGAGTCACAGAATCAAGTGACTAACAACTTTTATTCATGAAAATATCTGAAGAAAAGATCAGAATTTCAGCTTAGCAACAAAGTATATTTGTACCTGAATCAAGGCATGTATACACATTAAACGCTTTTTAACAATCAACTATGAACCTCAAGTATCATTAAAGATATTTATGCAAGTCATAATGACACAATAAAAGAAAAACAATCGACCAAATCTAAGTCTTAACTTTTACCTGCAGTTGCGACAAACGACGTTCTAGACAATTCCTTTCTCACACTGAACTAAACACCAGTCCTCTCACTTCTTACTGCCCTTTTTATAAGCAGCAACTTATGAAATCATGTCTATGTAATGAATGCATCGTCAGTAAACATCTCATGTGACGAACAAAGGTTGACAGGTGATCTTAAAATGATGACCTGGCAACGATAAAGACAACGTATTCAAACTCACCATTATTATTAACTTCATGAAAATCATGATTATTTTTGATTCATGATGATTTGAATGTGAACTTTTGATTTTTCGAATATACACATATATACAGTCTAACAAATACAATTACAAATAAACAATATTATGAACCTTGAAACTGTGCTGTAATATAAAAATTTAATTTTACTGGAATCTATCAAATCATTCACTGACTTTAACCACGCTGATCAACAGGCTGTAAACCGAAGCATGACTTGTGTTGCATGCACAATCATTCAGACCGTTTAGATTCTTTCTCCTCTTTATTTGTTCAATATGTACAAATCAAAATGTCACATTACATAGCAATGTTTGTAGCTCTCCTTTGGTTCTGTACAAGGTTACTCTGTGCTATAGCCTTTCTACTCACCAAAGCTGTGTTAAGGGCACTTTAGCTAGCGTTCTCCATAAGCATTTAATTTTCAGATATCAAATGTACCGGAAATTACATTTGTTCTCCATTATTCATTCAAACAGTCCATGTCCAAACTACCTTGGAAATGCTCTGTTCTTTTCAATTTCTCCTATAGAGTTGAAACAGAAAAAACATAGACATAAAAGTGTTGAAATAAAGCTCTACGGTGAGTGGATGCTGTCCACATCACCTATGCTGACATACAGCACATTTACTATAAAGTGCACTGTAACAGTACTTTCATTTGTGTGAAAATGAATGTTTCCAGTGTAGAAACAAACCAAGTGGAATATGAAGATAGCTTTAATTTGACATGGAAAGTATCAAGACTAAGATTTGACACCAAAACTTAATGGAGTTTGGGGACTGTGTTCACCAAAATCCTAAAATGGGTAGTATCATGTACTCTGCATTTCATCACTTTTGGGGAATACATTTTCTATCTTGAAATGTTCAAATATGCTGAATAAGTTCACTCAATTCAAAAGGGCCTGTGTTTTAACATGTTCCAAAAAAAAACAAAAAAAACAAATCAACATAAACATCAAACAAAACGCCCTAAATGGTTTTAATGTGCCATTTATGCTGGTAAGTATAACCACACAACACTGTGTGTAAATAATGTATCCAGATGCAGGATGGACTACTAGAAATCACAATCAAACACAGACCAGCCTGCTATACCCCTCCATGGTCTAAATATATCCATGGTCCTGTGACGGCCATAATAAACAGGGCAAAGTGGGAGGAAGTTTTTTAGATTCCTTCAGTCAGAGGAGAAGCGGACCTCCAGAGTGGGCATAGGGGCTTTCTGAGTCTGTGTGCCCCGGGTAAGGTGGAGGTGAATGGGTTCACTGTCCCTGCATGTCACCGGTGCCCTGTGACTGTGCTGCAGTTGTGCTAAGGTACTGCCAGCTGAGAGCGGCGAGCAGCATGGCAGCAGACAGGTACATGGGCGACAGGTGGTGGGTCCTGGAGGCGAGGCTAGACTGTGACAGGGCGGACTTCTCTCGGATTAGAGCCAGGATGTGCAGGGTCTTGTCCCGCGACGGGTCCGTGTGGGAGACCTTCTGTAAAATCTGCAGAGTGGGAGAGCAACATTGTTTGTGTTAAAGTGCAGCAATAAGGTGGCAGTAGGAGAGCAAAACACGAAAACACACCCACCTCCTGGCTGTACTGGGCGATGATGGTCTGCACAGCACTCATGTTGGTGGCTTCCATCATGAGTGTGACTGCCTGTCCCTTTCTGATCTTCACCACTCTCTGGAACACCATGGGGTTGTTGTAGCATGTTGACAGTGTAGCTATTGCCATCACCTGGACGGGGAAGAATTTAACATACAGTATAGTCAAGTGGAAGAAATGAAGGAAAATAAATGTCTTGACAAAATTGTATGAAAAGTCTCTGTCAGGCCTTTCTGAACATTTAACTGAAAATCTGTGCTGTTCAAATATCATGTCACACAAATCCAATTTAATCACTACGTTGCTGGAAGGCAGATTAGTAATGAATCAGTGTGTACCTGTGGAATGGCACAGAAATTGAAGACGCTCTGGTTGCGCAGGCGGGACAGGTAGGCAATAACATCCGGGACGTGTCGCAGAGCATCAGTGACTAGCAGGTTGAGACAGGACAGAGCCGAATCCAGCTTCTCCGCCTGGGCCAAGTCCTCCAGATGACCTGCAAACTGACTCCAAGCCTGCACAGGGACACAAAATAGTAACACATTACATATGGTACTGTGTTTGTTTTTATTCAATAGTCAGCAGGAGTCCTGTTGGTTTTTCTTTTACCCTCCCTCTGCTTTTTCGTTTTCTTAAGAGACACAATCAACGCATGACTGACATACAGTATGTGGCACAACTCTCCATGCTGCAAACTTTTAATAGAGACAGAATATCAGTCTCAAAAAGGGTGTGACAAATCTATAAATTCTGCTGATAAAATGTGAGGAAATATTTCAATTTGAGTAAGTTCAATTCCCAATGTACCCCTACTGCATCAACACACACACGCAATGAACAAAAAGGTGCACCAGAGGTTATATTAACATACATTTCACAATGCACAATGGAAATAAAAAAAAACACAGAAAAGTATTCTAGAGCATTTTTGTTTACTACCATACTGCAAACAGTGGGGCTCAGGTCGACACACAAGTAAGACAAACACACTCATACCACGGCAAAGGAACGTGTTCTTACCTCTTGTGGCCAGAAGGCACGTCCCTCTTGCGTGTCCTCTAGATAGTCTCGGATGATGTTAGTCTTCTGGAGGAACAGGCCCATGGAGTTGGCCAGCTCAGTGTCGCGCCCCACCTCGGGGTCCTCCAGTTGGGACGCAGAGAACAGCTGAGACAGACCGATACCGACCAGACCCGCCACATAGTGACAATACTGCGGGATAAAACAAGACAACATGGCATCAACTGTTAGTGTCACAGCATGACATGTTCTGTATGGCAAAATACTGGCTTATGATTGAACACACACAGTGACTGTACTATACAATGTTGAAAGAGTCATGGGGTTTAGAGGATGTTCTACGTAGTGTGTGGTAAAATAAGACTGGATCAAAATTAAGCTACCAGAATGACTGAATATACATTAAGACAGAATGAGGCTGCAGAGATACACGTCAATAATAACATATTCCTCCAAGCCAAAAACATCTAGGACAAAACTAAAAGTGTCTGCTCTAATCTGCCAGTTTACTCATCTCTTATGTTATGGCCAGTTCAGGGTCCCTGAAACTGTGCCAGAGATCTGTGTTGTTTAGTCATGTTTTTCTTATTGCGATTTAAACGCATGCTCCTGTTACACTCCTGTTATATGTCTAACATTTTACTGTTATCTTAACATAATAGTAACACAAAGTTGACACTTACCAGGTCCCACTCCTTCATGGATCCCACTTTCTTTTCCAAGAAGTCAGCCATTCCTGCTCCCATACGGTGGCAGATGTCTGAGATGACATCTCTGTATTGCTGAGCAAGGTTTCTGAATTCCAGTGATATCTGGATCGCAAGTACACATGAAGATTATAGTTACTGATTTTATTTATAACGGTCTTTAATCTGACTGACAAAGACTTTTATATCACATATCATCATAGATATTAGGCCGGCTTCACACTGGGTGCGTGGCGTGTCCGTTTTTATTTTGGCTCCCATGTTAACAGGTTAGAGCTTGCACACTGCCTGCGTGACACGCACGTCTCAGGCGCGGCTCGAGCCGCACCGAAAACGCGTGCATGCTAGAAATAGAACCGACACCTATTTTTCACGTGACACGCAAGCGTGTTGGAAGCGTTTCCAGGCAAAATAGAATAGGAAAAGATGTTTATATGTCATTTTGACACGAATACATATTAATAAATGACATGTTGATGTTTGAAAGTCTCTAGGTTTTGACATAAATGCAGATATAAATGTAATAAAAAAAATAATACATTTTCAAATATTGCACCTGTCAATACAGAACGAAATATTCTGTAGCCTATTTTGCCGTCAATACTGCCGACGTTGTCTTTGCTGTAATCAAATCAGTATATATTTATGTTTAACATGAAGTATACTACTGCTTGAGTCAATGGGAAACATACATGTGTACAGACAAGGCTAGCAGCAGCAGCGCCGTGTCAGACACGTTTCTGGTGTGCAAAGACATAGAAAAATCCACGTAGCCGCCACGCAACCGACACGCAACAACCAACTTACAAACTAAACCCTGTCATTACCTGTTATTGTGTAAAAACTAGAAAAAGAATCGGACTGCTGCCATTTTGTCTGTAATTCTATCTTTAAAAAGAACCTACATCAGTAAAGCCTGGAGAGCCTAATTTACCTGCCTACAGCCCTTCTATGTACCACCATGCAGTGCTACTGACCGTGGGGAAATCCGACAGAACCTGTCGATCTTTCTCCTGGCTCTCGGTGAAGCACCACCCATCCTGGTACAGGTAGGTGTGGAAATCATTCAGCATGGGAACCTTCTTGTCCAGAGGGATAGTCATGTCGTCCTCGACTGTGTCCAGCGCTCGCAGCACCAGGTAGAAAATACAAACTGCATGCCTGGATCAGAAAGACATGCGACGGCTTTAAAAAAAAAAACACACACCTGGAAAAACTTCCATTTGAGTGTGTTTTATACATGCTGACTGAAAAACTGCCTTGTCATTGATTCAAAAATATATGTAGAGGATTCCCTTTGACCAAGGATATATAAAGTGCACACACACACACACACTAAATATGTGAATATACAAAATGCCATCTCTTTACTAACTGTTATGACCTGAGGTAATTGTAACTTAGACACCCAGCAGCAGCAGCAGCAGCCATCCCTGTCTGTAATATTAGCAGTTTCCTTCTGAATTCCTGCTGCAGGTCATCGTAGGTTACCAGGAGAATCGGGCCACATACACTCATCTGTTACTGATTACTAATAATAATAATAATAATAATAATAATAATAATAATAATAATCTGTTTCATATCACTATAAAATAAATTTGGGGGGGGTTTAACTGTTGGATAAAAGAAGCTATTTGAAGATATCATCTTCAGGTTATAGGAAATAATGATGGACATTTAATACTATTTTCAGACATTTGATAGATTTAACAATTAACCAAGTGATCATAAAAAATCTACAGATTAAACATTAATGAGTTAGTTGCAGCCTTAAGTGACATGTTTTACTGTATAATGTGCTTGATCATACTGCATCTTAATAATCTGATATGTACTTTCCTTGGTACAGTAATCAACAGAGAATAAATACATGTTTTCTCCAGTATTAGGCAAACAAACATAGTGTCACTTCTGATCTGCATTTGAATTGGTCGGCCATGAACTGCAGTATACATTTTGGTTTATTAAGGCTGCTGCCTGTTGTTGAATTAGTTAGCTATTGATAAGAAATATTATGCAATAGGCCTACAGTATGTGTCTAGAAATTCTGGGTGCCTGACACAAACACCTGATATGCATAAAAGCTGTGTCTTCTGTCAGACATAATTGCAACTCCACAGGTGATATTAGCATTTGCTTTCTGGAGTAATAAGACAAATGCACCAGAGAACATAATGGATCCAAATCCAAGTAGGCCTATGTCAACTGCTAGTAGTTTCAACGTTGTAAATATTTTTCAATGTATCTTTTGTTTTGCACATTATGCACATGTTTCACACAGAGTACTAGTGCTACAGAAAAGGGAAGTACCCCAGCCAACGCCCCTGGTTCTGCACTTTAGGAAAGAAAACGCAGACACACGCCTCCTCACCTGGAGCCAGCTTTGATTTACTCACCTTAACTCTCCGTCCAGCGCTTGTATCACAGCTGCAAAACTCCGGCTGGTTTGGTTCAGGTACAGATAGCAGGTCCGCAGACTCAAACTCATGGACTCCTGGCAAAAGAGACAGAAGAACGTCGTGTGTCGGTAAAAGCCTGCGGGTCTAAGGACGCTGGAGGGACGGGTAGCCTCCTGCAGGCCCCGCTCCCCCAGCCTCCAGCTCGGTAGGAGGGACCGAGGAGCGGTCCCGCAGCCCCGCGGCGTTACCGAGAGAGAGCGCTTGAACACGGACAGAGAGACTGGACACTTGCAGCATACTCCAGCCATACAAATAACCGCACAGTACGACCGAGCCTCTACAAAACGACTCTGTCCATGTCGACGCCACGGCTGGTGGGGAAAATGTGAAACCTGTAGAGGACATGCGAGTTGAGGGGTCGAATAAGGTGAAAAACGTTTAGGTAGACGTCTGGGAGAGCTAAATCAAGCCCTCCACTGGATTGAAAACAGTCTAACCCTTCACTGTGCATGGGAGCAGGGTCTGTGCACAGCGGTTGTAGATCTGTTGTTATTCTGATTACTCCGCCCCTCCCACTCTAAAAGCTGTAGGCTACGTTTTATAATGTGTTAACATAGCAAATAAATGTGTCTGCTGCCAAACCCAAGATCCATTTCTGTATCAGAACAGAAACAGAACATTATAGGCTGTAGTGTTTTGAATGTAAAACACATAGGCCTAAAATAGTAGCCTTATAGCCTGTAGTAGTTGTATCTGCGTAGGCTATGTAATTACCTAATGTTGCCTCTTGGTGATCATCATCATCATGAGCAGGGATAAGAATATGTTTTGATTTCAGTCACCTGCGACTGCATGCAAAAAAAAAACCTGCTAGGCTATACTTTCATCTTTTTTTAACGACTAATATAGAACAAAATCATATCAACACTGTGCAATACCCTGCATACTTGGATAACTGAGGTATTTAGATTACAATGTTGATGACTTAAGATGAGTCTGGATTCCTTAGGCCCAAACCTGCAGAAGTGCAGGAATATTGACAGTCCTATTATGTCTCATTTTGCTTTTACTTGTGTGATTTCCTTTTTAATAACCTATATTTAATGAGCACTGTTAGAGAGAGCTGGGGATTCAACATTTTTATTGCCAACAGCGGCTTCTTGTAATCGTGTCATTGTGTGCACATGACAATACATAACTTGAAACTCATATTTAGCTGGATCATGGCCAAAATGTTTTACATTGAACCCTATAGGCCTACATAATTTAAGATGAGAGCATGCAGGTTATTGTAAAATCACTATGATCTATTTTAGCTGGATGAGAATTAACATGATTATTTTAGCCTGATAACAGCATGTAAACCCGAATTAGTTATCCACATTTGAAGAACAGGGCCCAAATGTGAATCAATCTGTTTGGGGAAGTTTGCTGCAAAGGATATACACGGATAGTGTGTATGTTGTTGTGAGAGACAGATTCTGTGATGCTGGTGATGGTTAACAGTGGACACATATTGATGCTTTGACCAGATATTAACAGGTTAAGTGTTCTATCACTATAATCAAAATGTGTCACTCACTATATTCAAATATTATGGGGTCACGGTTTGCAGTAGCTGAGAGTCCAACTGAATTGCCAGTGGTCAGAGGTTTGGAATCAGGCTACTTTTGCATGACAATTTGGCCTATATTCTTGATCAGGTGACAAAATCTGACCAGGTCACAGAAAAAACCCAGTTTCAGCTGGTACCAATACATCTAATGTTAGTTAGTAAGTAAATGCACATCTGCGCAGGTTGGGCTTTGGCACTGTGGTAATGTAGTAGCACCTATAGCCTAGTCAGTCTGCCATACTCTGAACATAGAAATCATTTTCTCTACAGACAGTGTGACAGCTCCCATACTCTCAAAAAAAAAAAAAAAAAATGAGGAAGATCTGGTGTCCAACACTATCCTGAAAAACTATTGATTAACTACATATGATTAGATTCACTTCACAATGCATGGATGCATGTGTTAATGGTGTTAACCTTTTGTTTGGGTCATTTAATAATGCTGCCAACCAAAATTAAATCATTATAAAGACTCACTGGTCAAAGCACACCTCTCTATTTCTCTCCGGGTCATAATGGTGTTAAAACATTGGGATTAAGCGTCAAACATGCGCACAGCATCTCTCCCTTCTGTTTAACCCTCCAAGCTTATTATGTTACGTAAATCCCAAGTCAATGGTCATATCTCCCTGCCTGCCCAACACAGGAGTGAGAGATCTCATTAGTCCAACTAATTGACTGTGTTTCCATCGGCTCACGAAGGAGCAAACCACAGCACCACAGGCTGTAGCCAGGTCAATGCATCACAATGCAGGCTACTTGTTGGCCTATAGGTTGCTACAGAATAGCCGGTTCGTGCTAATGCTATTAAAAGAGGAACATAATGTGCTGCTTGATCCGAAAGGCAAATCTGTAAAGGCAACCATGCACCTAACCCGCATGTTTCTGCTGTCTTCATTTTCAAATGACAAATGTATTCTTAGTGTATTTTCAAAAAGAGAGTTTACTCACATAATCCAACTTTGGCATGACGGTTTTGCATCCCCCCATTTTAAACTTAAATAGGTTGAATATCTCTTCTGGGTGGCCCAGTGACTTAATAATGTCCATGTTGCTTTAGATGTTCAGCTGTAACTGACGAATTGATGTGTAAACTGGAAAGATGCTCCCCATCAAAGCGAGATACAGCTGCAGCAGCACCGGGAAGAGAATGCGGCTTTCAGTCATAAGTGTCGTCAGATCGACTGACACCTCCGATTGGTTGGCGAGTCATGGGCATAGGGCTCAGTGTCCAATGAGCGACCAGAGCGTCTGGTGTGATGCCCCGCCTCAGCGGACTGTCAGTGGAGCGCGGCTTCTGATTGGTCCGTTATTTATCCTAAAGGGAAACATTGAAATTGTATAATCCTGGGACTGATACCGGTTGGTTGTGTTCGTAGTGTGTTCACACACTGTGTGTTATTTATCATCTCGAAAAACAAGGAATTTAATTAATCTTTCTGAGCTTTATCTGTTTTTAAATAATTTGTCCATTAATATTATGAATAGAAAACCTTTTTTATATGTAGCCTAGGATGTTTAGCCTTTTATGCATTTTTGTCTGACTGTAAGGCAATGTGTACTTTTGTTTTTTAAAAGCTATACACAAACAAAGGTTGCTACTAAATACAATATACTTTAACAAAAATGGCAAATATGTATATAAACAAAATAGTCACAAATAAAGTGAGGAGACAACATGATATATGAATTGCCTGTAAAACATATTTAATTAAAAATGAGTTAAAATAAGGCCTTACTAAGTGTCTTAGCTCCTACTGTTATATATAGTAAAGCCTGGTGGGTCAAGCTTAGCTGCCTCATTGCCAAGTAGCATAAACAAGTCAGAGGACATCCAAGCATGACAAGCATATACCCAGACCTAACATCTCTTTAACTCTCTCTCTTTTACTTGCAGTTTCACACATAAATGCACACATTTGTAGACATCAAAACTCTTTCGATTTAAAATATTGACAAATGGAATTTTACAGTAATACAGCTTGTAGCAATGGGTGCACATAAACACCCGCATAGAAAGAAAGAAGAAGAGTAATGCAGTGTATATTATACCATCAAAAACTTAATAAAACACACTGATTAAAGCCTGGCTGAAAATAGCCTGTGTGTGGGGTCAGGTTAACAAACAATTTGAGGACACACACGTTCTGGTGAGAACCTGGATGCTTTTCTAGACCCACAAAGACTTTCACAAGTAAGACGACACATATTAAAACACAAAGTTCAGGGAAAAGAACCCTGAGAAACAGGTCTTTTTTCACAGCAGGCTTTTAACTTGCCATGGTAGGAAAAGCACAGGTGTAACTAAGTACATTAACGATGGCTCTGTTCTATTGAAGTGTCTCAGTAAGCCGTGTGACAGTGAGCCAGCATGCACAATACTACAACCCTGTCTTACTGCTAATTGGCATACACTAATTAGTTGCACCTGTGCTCTACCTACTATGACACGTCAAAAGTTTGCAGCGAAAAAGACCTATTACCAAATTGTGTCCACAACAATCAACAGAGAGCATGAAATGTAATCAGTGTAAAATAAATGTGCCTGGGACACAACTGTGTTTTATTGTAATTGTGAGGAATGTACTTTAAAGTGAGAAAATAACATTTTTGTAAGCATCCTGATTTGGACCTCAAAGAGATGCACCTTTTATGAGAGAGCAGAGAAAGCTGCAGTCAGCTCTGTGTGTGTGTGCCGACAGCAGCAATCCTATCAGTAGGTTTACTGGCATCAAAGATCCAAGACCGGATCAGGAAAGACACTTTCACCCTTAGTCAATCTCTCTCTCTCTCTCTCTCTCTCTCTCTCTCTCTCTCTCGCTGGCTGTCTCTCTCTCTCTCTCTCTCTCTCTCTCTCTCTCTCTCTCTCTCTCTCTCTCTCTCTCTCTCTCTCGCTCTCTCTCTCTCTCGCTCTCGCTCTCTCTCTCTCTCTCTCTCTCTCTCGCTCTCAATTTCAAATTTTTAATTTAAAGAGCTTAATTGGCATGACAAGACATTGCTTATATTGCCAAAGCAGATACCATATAAATAAAAGGAAATTGACAATAACTGGCGCAACATGAACTATAACATAAAGTGATAAAAGCATGAGGAGTACAATGGTACAGCAAAATCACTTACTTAACACATTGTTACAACTTCATCACAATTTAACTCTTAACATGTTTACATATTTACAGGAACCTATTGATCTAGGTGGATGTTTTGTTAGGAGTGGTGGTTTACTCCTGTGTGGTATTTCCTTGGTCATCTCTTAATCTGTGGCAGGAGGCGACATAAGTAGCTGCAGCAGCAGTTTGAATGTCTCTCTCTCTCTCTCTCTCTCTCTCTCTCTCTCTGTCTTTGTGCTTACATTTGTATTTAAATTGCATGTTTATTTCTGACTGTTGTTTTGGCGTTAACAAGACTACAGCTCTGTGAGACTGAACGCACAGCGGCACTTTAAGCTAATGGCAAGTCATTCAGTCACCCTGAGGGGGACATGAATGTCTGTAATGAATTGTATGGCAATCCCTCAAATAGTTGTTGAGAAATTTTACTCGAAACCACAAATGTAAACTAATGGTGTTGCAAGAGAAACAATCAGGGGATCATCAAAGTCAGTAGGGTTCATCCTCAGGGCACCATGAATTCCATTAAACAAAAACTTCACTTTATTTCAAAACCTTGAATAAAAGTTGATATCCTGTGTTGAACACACTCTGACCTGAACGCGCAGAAATGCTACTCTGTCAGTTCTGACAGTGTAGACTGTCAGAACTGACTAACCTGTTACGTTGCATGCCGCAACAGTCTCCTCCTAATATGCGCTCACAATTTTAAAGTCTTAGCATGAATCCAACATATTATTAGCAAATATAAATCCCCACTGATGATAGGCTTACTGGTGTCACTAAGGTAGCCATCCACATATACAGTTCATCCTAAGAGTGTATGTTTAACATTAAAACATGATTATAAAATCATGCCAACAATTATTAGGCTATTTGAATAGCTTAGTATTCTGTGCAAAAATGTATAAAGGCTTTAGGCTGCCCTACAAGTTATTGTAGGCCCAGTTTAATATGCAAACAAATTTTATACAATATATTTAGTAGGGGGGTCCCTGCTTTGTCTCTCTTTTAGCTAAGGTGTCCTTGATTTAAAAAACGTTGAAGACCCCTGCACTAATGAATGAGCTCTAATGATGATGCCATACAACAACAAAATTGCTTTACGAAAAAAAAAAAAAATTCTCCTTCACAGTGTCTGCTGTGCCATAATATTCAGAAACATGTACGTCTTGGAATCATAGACTGACTTTTTCAGCCAGGTAAACCAAGGACTAATTGTGCAATTATATTTCAATATGTATCACTCTAGTTTACATAGGGTTAGGGTAGGGTTATGAACTGCAGCCAACCTCTAGCGTAGTATGTGTGTCACTGAACCAGAAACACATTGTCATTAGTCTTCTACTCTTTTCACTCAATGAGGCAACACTAACATGTCTTGCAGTTCCAAAGAAAAGTGGGCTTTGATCTTTTTCCTTTTAAACTTCTTTGAACTTGCCAAACTGGAAAAAAGGTAGCTGATAATATAAAACAAGTTGATGACACACACTTGACTTGGCTGAAAGAGGCAAAACGTCAACAGTGTTTGGTAATATCTATATGATCATGAGCGTTACCGAGAGGAGGAGCTCAGTGTTGAAAGTCACAAACTCTCAAGCTGTTCTCAGTAAGTAAAGGAGTGCAACCATTCAGCTGTAGCTTGTGGAGCTTTGTTTGTCAGAGCTGTTTCTCTTGTCATCAGGAGACAACTAAATGATTGACCCTACACGAGAAAAGAGGAGCCACATTTTAACTAAATGATTCCTGAACTACCAGGGCTTAGGAGTCTGGATGGAACTTACCA
Organism: Sander vitreus; assembly: GCF_031162955.1. Lineage (NCBI taxonomy): Eukaryota > Metazoa > Chordata > Actinopteri > Perciformes > Percidae > Sander > Sander vitreus. The sequence continues at coordinate 14,426,618 of NC_135872.1, forward strand.
CGTGAGTGAACTCAGTTGTTACTTTCACAAAAACTATGAAGGACAGGTGAAGGGACGTTTCCTTTCATCCTGATAGTGTCTGACTTTTCATTCACCTTTCTTCTTGAAATAGCTGAAACATTGCTCAGGCTCTTAAATTAATGTATTCTTTCAGCAAAACCATCAACTACTGTTGTCAGATGTCTCACGAAGCTAAACAGTATTTGGTTCATTTTTAACAGCCACTGTACATTCACTGTTATCTGATCTTACATGATAATCAGTCTGTCTCTATTCAGGTTAAGTCGTAAACGGTCTCTGTTAAATGGATATGAAAAGGAGCCTCCACTGTACACAAAGAAATGTTTGGCCAGTCTGAAAACTCTGCTGGACAGATATGAGACTGACAGAGCCACAGAGCATGCCAAACTGAAGTAAGTACTGACTGAAGAAGAGTTACAGTATATACTGTATTGTACAGTTCACATGGGGTGGAACTGTTGCAATGCCAATGTGTTGCAATAGGAAAGTCGCCGGTATATTCAGGGTTGTTTAAGGACAGCGGGTATTTCAGATGTCACACATTTTCACTTCCTCTTGGTATTACTAATGTCACAAACATGTCAAGGTGACAGTATTACTGTATGTCATATTATATGCTTTAAATGATATATATCGTTATGTTTCACAAGTCCCATATGTCACAGCCCACCTGCTCCTAGGCTGCAACAGACAAGTTTAGAAGTACAAAATAGGCATGTTTAAGTACAAAATTATACAAAAGAATATGGAATCAGTCATGTAAGTGTGCATGAGTGTGTGGAAATTTGCAGCAAAAAAAAGAGGGACTGTAGGAATGTGGTGAGCTGACGATGACCCTCTTCCCCAAGCTCTGCTCTGACCCGGATCCTGTAACAAAAAAGAAGAGCCAGCAAAACAGGCACAACTAGTATTTCAATCCTAGAAATATGCTCATAGAACTTACATGCACTTAACATGCCTAATTTGCATTTACTGTTTATTATTGACTTAACAAAAAAGTAAATTATCTGATCTTAAAGGAAAAGTTCAACATTTTGTGAAATACACTTATTTGCTTTCTTGCAGAGAGTTAGATGAGAATACCACTGTCATGTCTGTCCATTGAAAATGAATCTGCAGTCGGTTAGCTTAGCTTAGCACAAAGACTAGAAACGGGGAAACTGCTAGCGTGGCCTTGTCGAAAGGTAATGCAATCTGCCTATTATATTGCCTATTAGTATTTCTTGGCTACCTTGGCTTGATTATTTCTTCCAGTCACTTGCTGGAGTCAAAACCAAAATGTGTCACTTTTTTCCTTCAATATTTGTACAGATTGTACAAACAAAATATAACGTGTACTCCTGAATATATATCCCATTTCACAGTGTTTTTGTGTTATTTAGCCAAACTTTGTGTTCCAGGACGAGCTGGGGTCGGCCCCGCACACCTGAAGCCTGTGTGAATGGACGGTCACAACTCCTGACGGACACTGAGAGCTTCTTCCACCAGGTATCATCCTGGGCTGACACACAATACTCTGTGAAGAAAGTATTGGAGCATCTCAAGTTCAGACAAGTTGCCACTGACATCTTACTCAATGATTCAGTTAACAAGAAATTCATGGAGTTTCGCCGTGACATCACTGAGGAATGTGGTGCAGAAGATAAGCAGCATTCATGGGCCGTTATTGAGAAACAGGAGGAGGTCGTCATGTATGGACCTTATTATCCTAATTACAAAAACGGAGAACACAGCGAGGACATCATTATAAAACAAACCCAGGCACTTCTGGAGTCAGAGACTGTCTCAGAGGATTGGAAGGTGTACGTTTTCACCAGGAACAGCCCGTGTTTGGCTAGAAACACAGATCCATGCATGCTGAACCTGGTTCAGAAAGCTGAGGAGTGGTGGAGCGTGTATGGAGTAAAGACTCATATTGGTTATGTGAAAAGCTGGGGCTTCAAAGGAGCCAAAGAAAATCTGTTCAGGGATATTAACTACAGCCAAGTGGACTGTATCAATCAGGCTGAGGACCATGAGAACTACGTCAAAGCAGCTGAAAAGGCAGATCTTAATCCTTTATGTGAAAATCTGTTTTCTGATGTGAAATACCTTCAGAGATCTGCAAGGTTCTCTTTGATAAACAGTGTGCAGGAGTCGGACTGGAAGAGTTACTTCAAAAGTATGCATAGCATTTTTGAAAGCAAACCAGAAGAGGAGAAGAAAATCTGCACACAGGAGGCGAACACTGCAATCGAAGCTGCACAAGTTCTGCTTTCAGAAAAAAGTGGAAGCTTTGAGGAATATTTAGACAAGGGAGGTGCATTTGCTTTTGATTACACTTTTAGCTCACAAGTATCTGACGTCATCCAGGATCAAATGAGACTCACATTTCAACAGTGTTGGAAGGAGATGGTGCAGGACAAATATGCCGAGATCATCAGGGAGAAGCTGACTGAAGACTTCAATCAATGTGCCGTCCAGCTTTTTATCAAAGATATTATAAAGTTCACAAAAGAATACTTAGAAATTGGAAGGATGCAGTTTTCAGAAGAAGCCCCACAAGTTGTCCGACAACTAAACTCTTTGCCAAGATGATGAGGAAGCTACTGTCTAGTCTAGACTAAATATTTCACACATTTGGTATGCATTTGAAGTGAAATAAATGACGCCAAACTTTTACATCATACATACCATTTGCATTATGTCAAAATGCTTTGTCTTTATTAGTTTCCTCAGTAGAGCTACAGTTGCACACAGAGGAAGGGCATCAGGTAGTGTTAGTCCACATGTCCACATCTTTCACTGTGTCTTCACTTACAAAATATCATCAGTGGTGTATTACAATTATACTGGAGTGGAGTTTTTACATATATGCTCATATATTTGTTGATAATTACATGTGGCGATGTCCCACATTAACACATGTTGCCCCAGCCCCCCATGCTTGTCATAAGCAAATTAAAGCATGAAGTATTTGGTAACAATCTGTACAGTCTTGATACAATACACCGTCATAAAGTCTATCAAACTACCTTCAGCTAATAGATTATGGTTAGATGATTGTGTGGTTTGGGGCTGTGCCTTTTAATAATAAATACTGGCAGGATTGAAGATGATTCCACTTTTTTTCTGGATGCACATCTGCACTTGTGTCAGCAGAGGGGGCTATGTGCCACAACTTCTATCTGCATTCATAATGTGCAACTTAACTTGCTGCATAGGTAGTTTATTACGTATTTTTTCATAGAGATGTCAATACTGACATACATTAAAAGCCACGCCGTTCAGGCAATTGTCCAGAAACAAAGTGGGAGATCATGTATACTGAAGGTCATATCTCTGGTGTTGAGGAGTGATGATGTCCTACAATAAGTTTAGAAGAAATGCTCATTATTATCTTCTCTTTGTAAAATTAGATGTACTGTGAATTACACCTGTGCGTTACAATCAATGGTATCACATATACATGACTGTAATCATTGAATGTCAAGTTTGGGAAATGTTTAAAGGGTCAGTTCACCCGAATCACAATTCACATACATATCTGTTTCTATTTTGAGATATTGCTGCTCAGACTGAGATGCCCTATTACAGCTAAGATGACTGCATGTTTGAGTGTTGTGCTAAATTAATTGACATCCTTTGAAAATCTATACAAATAGCAAAGTGCTTTACTGGATACTCTGGATAATCCAAAGACTCATCACATTTGAACAGTTTGAATCATCTACCAAACATACAAAATACTGATCACATTGAGGTCTGTGGATTATTAAGTAACCGGCACATCGTTTCTTCTGCAAAGAGACATAGCTCTTGAGTTTTTGAAAAATTAATTTTCATTCACCTCCATTACATGCAATGCAAGTAAATAGGCCTACCCCTTGTGAGTGTGAAAATATATAGTTGTTGTTTTTCTTATTAATGTGAACTGACCCTTTAAGTACACTTGCTACTCCATGGTGCTACGTTTGACTTTGAAGGGTGCTGTTGTGATTCTTGTGTGTGTCCATCATTCTTTGGCAAATTGTCCATATTAATATGAAAATGAAGACAAATATATTGAAATAAAAATAACTCAGGGAAATAAAGTCTGACCATTACTGTTATTTGTTACTGGTTTATGTTACAGTATCAGTCACTTAATGCCCCTGCACTGGCATGGTAGACAGACAAAAAAAAAGTTTTTTCACTTGTTGCAGTTTTTCATACCAAGAGCTGTGTGTGTCTAATCACAGTGCTACTCTTTAACAAACTGCATTCAGTCCATCAATTGCTGTGAGTGAACGCACAGTATCTGTGCAGCTCTGTTTAAGATCTCCATTTCTTTTGTGGCACCCACATATTTGTCCCAGAGCATTGCACTGAAGGCACTGTACTGTGTGTAGGCTGCAGGAACATCTGCATCCAGAGCGTCAATCAGCTTTCTGCAGACACTTGTCTCTCAGGAGAGTTTAATCGGTATGGTTTGAGATGCTGGTTAGGTCTTCTAGGCCAAGATTAGGTTGTTCCAGGGCTCAGCTTTGGAGCCAGAAGACCCACCGTGGCCCCCAGGGGACATCTTGAGAGGAATGGTCCCACTTTGAGTTGTCATGTAGGCTGGCAAGGCTGAAATCTAGAGGGATAGAGAAGAAAAGGGTGAGAAGGCCCGTATGGGAAGATGTTATGTAATCAGTCCTATGTGGGTGTTCCTTCCACTTTACATTGAGATAAAAAATTAAAAATAGGGACATTTATCTTTTCCTTTTCTTGTCCCATTATTTGGCATGTGGGAGTCATCAATATAGTACAAGAGTGCAAAATCGGACTCCATATTGTAGAATTTGGGTTATAATAATCATGTCTAAGCAGGAGTTTAACTCTTGTCTGTTCCAGGTGATACACTTTTCTGGGCTTATTAGACTACTACTATTACTCTAGCTGAATTTAATGAGCCTTTTTTGTCATCACAACCACCAACTCTAAAACAAATTTTGGAAGTAAAAATCCTCTGAAATTCAACTAAAAAGTTGTTCAACCTGTGCATGTGCACTGTGTTGTGTGTACAAGCTGTGAGTGTCCGGCTCCGTCTTTATCTGGCGAGGCTCCTCTGTGGTGTTGGAGGCCCGGGGAGTGCTGCTTGGCGTGACCGGAGTGCCCTCACTGCCTGGGGTCCCTGTGGAGCACCAGAGCTGAGGTCATTACACATTCACAGAATGCATGCACATGTAAATAGTACTAGTTAGTAAGTTTTAGCTATGCCCTAGTCTTGCATTGCCAGACCTTCCTCCACAGAGCTGCAGAGGAGGTTCTGGCGAAATATTCTCTGGTTTATTGGCATTTGCAAGGAGCAACGGCGCCTCTGCAAAATAGCCTCGGGAAGGAACTTGTTTTGGTGGAACATGTGTACGTTCAAAAGTTGTTTTAGTCGTGCAACAGAAAACTCGGATTGGACAGATAGTTGAGCTAGCTGTCTCAATTTACCCTGCAGAGATCTGAGGAGCAGTTAACCATAGTCCTCATAAATCGACCAGAGTTTAAAATGCCTACACAAAGAAAACGGAAGGTAATGGACATCCAACCGAAATGAAAGAAATCCGGCGGAATTTCCGGCGGCACCTGAACAAAATCCCGGAAGTGGAACATCGTGGATATGGACTAGCTATGCCCCTGCGTACCTAATAACTATACCTACATACATAAATACACAAATGTAAGTGATGTGGTTTTGAAGCTAACCAGTTTGGGACTTGTTGAGGTTCTTGGGTTTGCGTTTACGGGTCTGGATCCCCTCTTTCTTCATAGCCAGGGGTCGAGGTACCTGTCAGGACACAAAGACAAAGGAATCAGTCAACAACAGCAGACTGAAGTAAGATAAGTGTAGCATCCGTGGAGGTATGGTGAAAATGTTCTTTTAGTAAGGTGAGGTCAACATTCAGAGATGCAAAGGAAAAAGGAGATGGCAGAAAAGTTTCTCTTGTCCTCAAAACTTGCCCATTTTTTCTACTAATTTCTGAAGATACTGTACATTTTCAAAGTCTCTGAGAATGATCATTTAAAGTAAATAATATGTTTTCAACTGGCTATATACAAGATTCCAGCATTATCTGGGATGCACTTGCTCTTCCTCCCCTTCTCCGTTCTTTCCCTCTCTCTCACCCCGTGGAGTTTCATGTAGAGGCCACAGGCATTGCAGACCGGCTCTCCCTCTGCGTTTCGTCGCCACAGGGTGGTAGTGGTGGTGTGACAGTTGGTGCAGGACAGGCCCACCCTCCTCGAGGCAGACTGTAGCATATAAAATGTCAGAGCCATCATTTTAAAAAGGAGAAAAAGAAAGTACGTTCATTTTACACTGCAGCAGTTAACATCCATGTAACACACCGTATTACTTCACTGTATGGTACAGAGTACAAAAGTGCTCTGCTGTCACCCACCAGTCGTCTTTGAGGTTTGATGAGAGGTCTGTTGATGCCGTTCATCTTGTGGTACAGTCCGCAGGCATTGCACAGGTAGTGGCCGGTACCATCCCGCCTCCAGAGGGGGGTCGACATCGCCCCGCAGTTCACACACTCTCGCCCCTCAGCAAAGTCATCAAACAGGTCTGTAGGAGGATGACAAGAAATAAATATGATACGCTAAAACATCAGTTTTTCTTTTCCTTTAAGCCTGATCAAACAGTAATTTGCTTCTGTCATGTAAAAACTGTGGGTTATTTTTTAACATCATCTTCAATCATCCACCAACCTACCTTCTCTAACTCTCAAAACTGCACAGGATGAACTAAAAACTTCCATCCTGGTCAAGTTGAAGCCACAGCTATTTTTCTAAGAAGTTATTATTTTACTAATAGTGTTTTGGCAATAACTTGGTAAATCTGATGATGACAATTCAGTATCCATTGCCAGCCATTGCAAAGAACATAAAATAGACTTTACATAATTCCCACATGTTACACATATTCAGCATGTATTACAGACCAAACCGAGCTAATTTCTATGATTCTTAGAGAAATTAACATCCAGCTGAGTTTATGCCACAAACAATCCTTCCACTCTGCACTTCCCTGCACTGTCAAACCCTGATTATCAAATGCAGTGGCATCTCTACACCAGCAGGAGGAGCGGGCTGCAGTTTCACAGGCCCACACACCAGCAGCCTGGAATCCCTCCTTATCTCGCAGCTCCCCTTGAGATAAAGAGCCGGCTGGAAATAGAGACGGAATAGAGCTTTGTCATATTGAAATAGAGACTCTGTCTATCACATCCCTTTCTCCCTCTCTCTCAGCTAGCATGACATCTCATAAATATAACCCTCACTCATCTCACCTCTCTCATGTTGCACAGAACAGAGAACCACTTTAAGCCATTCAGGCTAAGGAGGCATCAATCTGTGGTATGATGATGTGACAGCACAGGCTACAGTATTCATCAGCTGCTATGAGCTTATGCTGAGAATTGATTGAGGCAATGTGCAAAACATCAGCATATTAACCAAAAAACTGTACGTTTCACTGTGCATAATTACTTTTCTTCAGATAGCGTTAATCTGGCCTCCATCTGCTTCTCCCTCGCTGCAGAGCCTAACTGATACATGTGCAGGCCTCCTCCAAGGCTGAGAGCAAAACAGAGACAGCAGGGCAAGCTAACCTTGAGCCAGGCAATTGTAGCCAACACAACACAGCAACACAAGACAATACACAAAAGAGTCCATGTCTATCTAAATGGAGGTTTATGTTTTCCAGCGCTTTAAGAGGACATACAGTAGGTGAAAACAGCTGTGACACATGTGAAGAAGAACTGTCTGCACAAGTTTTGAATTGTTTTTTAGTTGTCACATTGTTGGCAGTTTATGAGAGAATACAGTGGCAACATTTAAAAGTAACAAAGTTTATTTACTCAGCTTTATCTACAGTCTTTTTTTATTCTACATTAATATTTCTTTTGATGTTGGACATTTTTACTCAATCTGACAGCTGATGACTTTGGAAATAAAGACTGCATGCAAAACATATCAAAATGTTAAAAATGTTACTTAGCTAATAATAATACAGGGGCCTTTCTCAATGGTGGAAAGTAATTAAGTACATTTACTTAAATATTGTACTTAAGTACAAATTAAGGGTACTTGTTCTTAACTTGAGAATCTTAACTTTGTACTTAATATTGCACTTTTTACCCCACTACATTTATTTGACAGATGTAGTTACAAATGTTGTTTTACAGAAAAAAACACAAGATGAATCTATAAAACATGATGCATTGTTGTAAATGAAACAGTTTATGAAATAGTTTAAATTAGCTCCATCCAAGATTAAATTCAGTGCACACATTAAAGTATCTGTAATAATATTCTAATGATTACAGTTTTAGTACAGGAGTTTTACTTGTAATGGAGTATTTTTACAGCTTGGTAATGTTACTTGTATTTACTTTATCTTACTATTCTTTTGATATTTTATGCATTTTACATGCATTGCTTTTTAAAATATACTTTTGCAAATCTTTTGATATTTTTCCACCGATGTTTACCCGAATGCTAAGTAAACTGTAAAACTATGTGTGTGCATTATTTGCCAACATGATGCCGTGCAAAGGGAGAGAAACTGTGAAAGTCATCAGTTGGCTTTTTATTTTATACAGGCAGGGTCACAGGCTCCTTGTGTGAGGGAGACACGTTGAACTTTCATCACTGTTGGGGTCCTATCAGAATGATAATACATATATAATGTAATGATGTTTATCCAGAAAATATATAATAAACAGTTTTTGTAGTCAGCAAAGGTATAGCTGATTACATTTAATACTTTTCCAATTTAAGTAAGATTACATTTATGAAAGAATGATCATATCGAGGCAGAACGTGACAAACATCTGAGTTTAAAACCGTTTTATACGCCATTTATAATGTCAAAGTAATTGGGCTGCTTCTCTGGAAAAACAAGACATAAATAAAGTTGAAAAAAAAGTTGCTAACTTAATTTAAGCAACTTTTAAATATAAAATATTTTCACAGATGTTCTAAAGTTCCTTAGTTAAGCTACATATTATGCTAATTATCACTGACAATGATCAATAAAGGAATTCTCATGTGATTTATTTGGTCTTTCATTGACTGAGAAGAAAAAGCCAATCACTTCACAGCTGAGGGAGTTTCCCCTTTTCTCCTGCACACAGAACAATAGAGAGACTTTCACTGCACGGCTGAATGCCACTTCACCAAACACTTAGATTTGATTTAATTTGATGTGATTGTAAAACAATGAGGTGAAGTTGTTACTGAAACGCCTATGAAGAAAACAGGTCATATATACTGTGAGTTGAGTGTGATTGTAATCAGATGAAGAGGTCAGTGGGGATCAATGCTGTTATCTGTCACACTGTTGTACAGCAGATCCTTTTCTTTCTTCATCACACAGTTAGAAGAGGTGGCCTTGTAGGGAATGTTTAGGCCTGATAAACAATCAGAATCAGTCAGTCAGCTCTATATCGCCTGCAGCTTGTTCCAAATTATATTGAGCACTTATATTGTTTAATATTCCATTTAGAGAATGTGTGACGTGCACCAACAACACCAAAACAAATTCCTTGTATGTGTTAAAAAAAACGTACTTGGCAATAAAACCCTTTCTGATTCTGATTCTGATTCTGATTCTGAAATGCAGCAGCATCACTCATTGCTGGTATCAGGAAGAGAGACCATATCTGCCATGTGCTGGCTACTAGTGAAGTACAGAATTGATTTTAAGATTATTTTATTTGTTTTTAAAAAACTGCATGGACTAGTACAGGTTACTTTTTTGAACTGATCATCTCCTATTTCACCTCCCGACCCCTCACATCTGGAGATCAATCACTGCTTGCCATTCCACGCACACAGTTAAAACCCAAAGGTGATCGAGCATCTTCACTTGTTGGCCCTATATTATAGAATAATTTACCTCTAACAATTAGATCTCCCCCCTCCAATATTCTGTGTGTTTTTATTTGATCGTTATTGTGTTATATTGACTCTCTTTGTAAAGCACCTCGGTCAAAGTCTGTTGCTTTTAAATGTGCTCTATAAATAAACTTGAAATGACAACACAAAGCATTTTAAGTGCAGTCAGACACAGAAAGAGTAAGCTGATATTTATAAATGAGTAATTTAAAAATTTATAAAACTACTAATAATACTAAGTGATATGTCTACTGATGATCCGGCCCATCAGATTACAGTGTAAATTACATGATAATGAAATGGGGATATATTAATGAATGAATGAATGAATGAATGAAAAGGTTTAGATGCCCATCACCCTCAAATGTAGATAATGGAAGAAACACAGGTCAAATCAACTCAATACTGATAATGTAGACAACATAAGGTGCAAGTCATCAAAAAAATGACAACCTAAGCAAAATCAATGTGTTGCGATATATGGTCCAGAATAGCCTACACTGCAACCTGCAGCTGTAGGCCAAATTAACATTCAGCACTGCAGGGACATAAAGCTATAGCAGGTTATAGTTACTCCTGCCATAAAAGCTTTTCAATGTAAAAGGATCCACTATATCCTCACTAAAAGATTTGAGTCTTCAGCTGAGTCCTGTACTGCTGATCAGATCACACACACACACACACACACACACACACACACACACACACACACACTTTAAAATAAATACAAATCTGACATCAGTCAAACACAACTCATAAACTATAATCCCTATGAACTGTTTTATCAATGCCTGTATCCATTCAGGTTAAGTTAAATATTAATGTATATCACTCCAATAATAGCTTTATTTGATTTATGAACATAAACTAAACATGTTTGTTATATTGTGTGAATATTAACTGCAGTCTTTAGGCTCACTGTCAGTATACTCAGTCTGGCTTGTTGGTTTGTTTTATTCATAAAGGAAATCATTATAAATGTTGGTTTAAATGGCCTCCTGAAATAAAAAAGGTAGCCTTTTATATGGAATCGTTGTCTTTTTTTCAATTCCAAATACATTGAATGAATTTCCCTCAATGACTTTGATTTTTTTTGTTGATTTAAACGTTTTTCTTACTTTTAAAAGTGTGAAATGTCACTTCGAGGCGCATGGAATACGTAGCCTGCAGCGATACAGAGAGAAGCAGCGAGCAGTCTCACCTACAGGACGCTCAACAAACCACATAGGCCTAATCTCACACTTTAAGCAGGTTACATTTACCGCTATTTTAGGGTGAAAGTAGCCAGACATAGCATAGTTATTGGGCCTAATTAAAAAAAAAAAGTGCTTTCCATTTCATATCTACATGTCATGAAAATACATTGCTGAGATTAGAAATTGTGTTACTTAAAGAAACAAACTGCCATGCAGCGTTTAATCCTTCTGCAGAGACTCGCCGTGTCTGCGTTGAATTTATCACAGTGATTATTGATCTCACGTGGCAGCCTAACTTTCTAAAAATCTTTATTGTTTTTAGTTGCTGTGTTGTTTTAATCAAAAACTTATGAATAAAAACAAAACATGCGCACGCCCTGCTTCATTTCGTCTAAATTAAAAGTTTTAGAAATGTTCGTTCTGTAGAAATTTGATGAACAATAATTTGGCCTCGTTGTCAGAAAAAAATAAAATAAAATTGGGCTGAAATTTAAACTTGTCTCTTAATTCAGAGACGTCTAATTGATTCGTTTACCAGGCTTTGTGTTAAATATAATTTGTTATGTTGTATTACTGTATTATAATATTGATTTATTTGTCTTTTATTTTATCTGGTGTGTTTAGTGTGTTTTTTCAACTAATACTACCTTAATGTTAATGGGTTTTAATTAAGACAGTATTTCTAATAGGCTATACATGCAGACGAAACAAGTTTTTTTTTTTTAAGATTTGCGTATAAATATAGGCCCATAGTCTATATTTTTCTTTTTTAAGAGAATCCTGTTCTGTAAAAAAAAAAAAAAACATTGATTTTCCAACTTGCAACCTCTCACCTCGTTCATGTTTTGTATGGCCATTAAGCTACTCTTCATTAATCGTTGACAGATAAATGCTTGCAGACATGCTTCTCTCGTTTTTCTCCCTGACAATGAAGCTAATAGTTTGACATTCTTTACATTTCTGTCTGGTTGACAGAATTTCATAAAACACATTGTATTGGGGAAGAAAATGTTCAGCATGACATTTACACATAATATTTCAATGTTACCTTATTTTCCTGTTGCTCACCTATGTTTGGATGCCGTGTTGTGCCATGAGGAGCGCCGGTTTGGAGACCGTGGATGACCGGGCTATCAAAGGGGGACGCCGGCCAAGTTCCACCCACGTTCGGGCTTATGTAGGTCGGGTAGGGGCTGTGATACGGCCCGCTGAGGCTCCGCGCGCCGTAGTGCTCCCTCCCGTTGGCAGAGATGTTTAACGGGCCGCTGTAAGAAGCCGTCTCCCGGACAGTGGCCACCCCGGAGGACAGAGGCGGGCTGGTGGAGAAGGCGAAGCGCGGAGACGCCGGGGAGTGGTTGTACGAGGGCACCGAGTCGGAGCATGGCTGAGCCCAGGCAGAGTGGCTCGACACGGGGCTGCTCTGCTGCGACGCACCGGGCGTCTGGAGGTAGGGCAGCGCCGGGATCATGGGGGTGACGACCCGGGTAGTGGGCACATAAACCGGAGAGGTGCCCGCCGAGGCGTTGTGCAGAAATCCGGCCTCATAGGAAGAAGGTCCGTGGTTGGTTGTCATTATGCCCTGATACATATCCTCTCCTTGAAGCTGTACATCCGTGTTGATAGAAGGGATGATATTAGTGTGGATGCACGCACAGGAGGAGTATTAACGCAAAAATAGGCTAGCCTATATAGTTTAATACAATCCGCAAAGCTCTCTCGTCCTTAATAAAATTAGATCTGCTAGGAAATGGAGCAACATTCAGAAAAATAATAATAAAACTGAGAGAGGGGACATGAGAGAGGAGGAGGAGAAGGAGAAGTGAGAGACTTTTGTGATCAAGATCCAGCTGTTATCATCTCTCTCTCTCTCTCTCTCTCTCTCTCTCTCTCTCTGTCAAATGAAAAAAATGTTTTGAAAAAAATGTCAAAATGACTTTATAATGAAACCTAATAACTTTACAAAAATTCGACCAACCAGTAGGATATTTTATTCTAGATATCTGAAGTGACTTTGCTTTATAAATGGTATCCAGACCAAAAACAAAACAAAAAAACCCTATAAAAGCCTCATTAGTAAATGTCCTCCCTGCTAAGTTCGATAAAACAGCGTTTTTGTTTGTGTTTTCTTTTTGTAGATTGTGGTGATAATTTTAACACACAAAATGTGTGATTTAAAGGAATAACGTTTTCAGTAGAGTTGTTGGTCTCTTCCCTGTTACAGACATATATAATAGCAGATCATAAACCATTTCAAAATATCTGTAAATAAAATCATTGTTAACGTTAAAGCAACTTTTATTAAAGTCCCTGAGTTGTTTCCAAATCCCAAGCTAAATCCTCCATTCAATCAATACCAACTCTCTTTAACATTTGTCAACATTTTTTTCGTAACTTAATATGAAAAAAACGCAGTAGGCCTAGGTCTAAATTGTTTGTTTAATTGGCCCATTAAAACGACCTCAGTCTTTCATTAAATGGAGATTGGTGGATGGTTAATTTCCGAGTATAGGCTTATCTTTTCGATGAAATCACCACAATATTCTGTCTGTGGTGCTTATATTACATTGATCTCTTTTTCCCCCAGCGGTATCTAAAGTAATAATAGGCTATATACACATCATAATATGCGTATTCTTTTTCTGCAAACGTGTACATGTATATTTCTCCTATGTTGTCTATGTGAATTAAAAATAAATCCAGTTAAAAACGTATTAGCCTGGTGATATTTGGTAGCCTATATATTTCGCAGCAGTGTGCTGCTTTATAAGCTCAAAAAAAAGTGATTATTCTTATAAGCGATCAAGATATTTTAAAGTTGATTAACACGTAGTGGCCGTTATTAACGACATATCAAGTGCACAGTTTAATCAATCCATTTTCCTCAAACATATCCGTTATAGACACAGATACCTCGTATTTAAATATATTAGCAGTGACTGAGGGGGGTCTAACAGAACATTGATTTGATTATGACTTCTTGGTTTCCATTAATGTGGTGACCTGCCATTTACATTTCTAATAAGCAACACTAAGGCCTACTCTTTTTTTGTCTTTATGACAAAAATGAAAAATTGTGCTGGATGCCTGACGCGCCTTAGTCGGAAGTCCCGGGCTGTTGTTGTCCTCATGGGGACAGATTTATACCTGTCATCAACACCAGTCAACGTAAACACACGAGGCCATTTCATTGTGTAGCCACTTCCCACAAGACAGCCTCATTGAGTTATGTGGCTCTATGAGGCTGCCAATACAGTCCAGTGTGTGTGTGTGTGTGTGTGTGTGTGTGTGTGTGTGTGTGTGTGTGTGTGTGTGTGTGTGTGTGTGACAGAGAGAGATAGGAAGGTAAGAGAGTGCAGTTTCATTATTTATGTTGCCCTCTAGTAACTTTCTTATCCATAAGAGGAAATTCACTATGTTGTACATTATCTGATTAGAAGGCAATCAAATGGTGAATATTAGCGTAGTTATCTACACTTTAAAACTGAAACATAACATTCATTATGACTCCATTCCATTTAAGTGCCTCAGTGAGCATGAGCATTAGCAGGTCCCTGGAACTGGCAAACCTAGATGGAATGCAGCCATCATTAATTGTAATTAATTACACATACAGTGGTTTTCCTGCTATTACAAGTTAAACGTGTCTACTGTAAAATCAATTTATAAAATAATTATAAACGTGATATGTTCCTTTGAGTTCAGCAACTTTGAGCTTTTTATTGATGCACAAGGCACAAACTTCTGAAAATAATCATCATCACAACAGTGCTTTCATCCCAGGTGTTCTCCTGTAGCCCCTTGGTTCATTGACTTACCAAGGGACAATGTAAATTGACTTTCGTGAAATGCATAACATTGCATAATTCATGTCCAATATGTTTACATGGTCCCTTACAAATAAATCATTTAGAATAAAAAAAAATGAAAGACCCACATTAATGTAACAGGTGCAGCTAAACATGTTAATCAGGTAACATTATTGAAAACACCTGTGTGGGTGTATCATGCAACTGCAGGCACTGATTTAGCATTACACTTCTGTAACATTGTTTGACTCACGATGGACAGAGTAAAAAAAATCCAAATTAATGCACAGAACTTTTTTATTCCGCGCATTCTTCTTTGTTGTCATACCTGCTACATACATCACATCAGTTGGGTCAGAGATTCAGGTGTGTCATGCTAGGAGTAGAGACACACTCTGAGCCGCTAGCCTGCATGAGGAGCGAGCTACAGAGGTCTGGTTAGCTCAGTTCTTTCTAACTCCACACCCTCAACGTTTTTTTCATTTTCATTTTGCAGTCTTCAGCCCCAACTGACGCTGACTCGATTTGAGGACATCTATCGGATTTCCAAAAGCTCAAAAGAAAAGCACAAAAAGCTTTGTACAACTTTTCACATATGCTGTAGTACTCCACAAGCCCTGTTACTGTAACAGATTTTGATGTGTAAAATTGGTGACGTTTCCCTTTAAATGGCTAAAACAAAACACATCTATCTATCTGTACATGAGCCTTATACAATAACCTATAACCATATACAGCAGTATTGATTCACTACCACCCAACCTCTCTTGTCTGAAGTCAAGGCAAATAGAGCAAAATTGTCTGAATGGAAATGGGGAACTGTCATCAATGTGTAACTGCAGGCTGATAACAGAACCACCAATTGGTGGCTAATAATATCAAGGCGTGGGCCCCTGTTAGTCTGCGAGGGCTTAAAGTAGCACCAAAGTCTGAAATTATTCATGCGTCTATGGTTCCAGTTAATGTATTAAGGTTCAGTCTGTGTTTCTGATTGTTTTGCATGTTGTACAAGAAGTTTGTTGGCCAAGATAAGTCTCCCTTTTTAGCAGCAAGGCTACCGCTATAGGATACTACAGTACAGTGTAATCACAATATATATAGGTTGAAAAGTTTTCAAAAATACCCAAAAAATCAAACAGAGTTCATCCTCTTTTCTGTTATTGTACAGTACAGTGTGTGTTTTGATTTGTGTGTTTGCACATGTCAGGCTATATCACTGACAGTGACAGAGCCCAGAGCCCAGAGAGTGTGTGTGTGTGTGTGTGTGTGTGTGTGTGTGTGTGTGTGTGTGTGTGTGTGTGTGTGTGTGTGTGTGTGTGTGTGTGTGTGTTTCACTGTGTATGAATGAGGAGGTGTTGGGTGAGGCACTAGATAGAGATGCTGGTATGTGGCGGACAGCAGCAGACCGTTGCTGAGGAAGGGTGTGTGTGTCTGTGTGTGTGTGTATGTGTGTGTGTGTGTGTGTGTGTGTGTGTGTGTGTGTGTGTGTGTGTGTGTGTGTGTGTGCGTGCGCGCACGTGTGTGTTCAATCCAGGCACCAGGAAAACTGTCCCCGTCTTGGCTGGGGCAGAGATTCAATCATTTGGGGTCGGCAACTTACTTTGGCCCTTCGGCCCTTCTTCCTTGCACACACAAACGCGTGCACACAGACACGCACACACACTGAGCCTAGTAGACTCCTGGCTCCAGGAAGAAGACTTCAAATGGAGACGCAGGAAAAGCCAGGAGGCAGAATACCCTGTCAATATGGGCCAACAGAGGCCAGGGAAACACACACATTATCTTCATCATTAGCATGCTGTTTTGCAAAGTAAGCAAAAAGTATTAATTCTTGTCTGCATCTGTTCTTGCTGATGTCACCATGTTTTATCTGATCATGATCCACAACAATGCTAATCAATGTTAACTCTTTGTCTGTCAAATGGGCTCAACACCTCTGATTATGTCTGACGACTCTAAGTCCTTTTGGTGTTGTTAACTCATTCAGTTTTCTTTATTTCACTTATTTGATAGCCCTCAATTTACTTTTCTGAATGATACACTTTATTGAGCCACACTTGCAAATTTGACATTTTGCAAAAGTGCCCACACACAGATGTGTACATAAGATGTGATTTCATTTGGAGAACCAAAAAAATTCTTATTCCATCAAGTAATTAGGCCTGTTAGTTACGAATGGGACTGTCCCCTGGTGTCAGGCTTCTCGCTGCTTCTCAAAATGGTTTTTGTTTCCATTGCTATTTTTATTCATCGCTGTACTTCTTTTGTATATACAGGATTATTTGTTTGACTGCTGTGTGTAAACCTAACTGCCCCATGGCGACATTAAAGCTGTGCTCTCAACTCTCGCCACAAAACAGGTCTCTGTCTGACTACCACTGCACTTATCAAAACTTGAAATGTATTCTCTGTGTGTCTGTGGTCATTTCCCTGGCCACTAACTTCAGTTTATTTATTATATATATATATGATATTTATATCATATATATCCCACAAAAGCAACCCATTTATTTATCATATCGTGTCCTGTGTGCATTCACTGTGTTAAGCATTTGTTCACTTTTGGGGGTTTAAGCTTTAATAATATTTTGGTTAAGCTTGGGTAAGTAATTTAGTTAAATTAAGGTTAAGTTAAGGTAAATTTTATCAGGGGATTTCTGGTTGTGTCTATACAGTCCACATTTTGTTGTAAGTGTGTGGATTTGTGTGGTATTCTAAGGTATCTGTATGTTATGCTTGATTAAGTGTTTGACCAGGTAAGGTCAGGGAGTCACACTGGGGGAGACACAAGTCTGCTGAGCAAGACACCTGGGCTTCAGCAACACAAATCATCTCACACACACACACACACACACACACACACACACACACACACACACACACACACACACACACACACACACACCTTTAACCAGGACTGTTTTTTAGTTTTTCAATAAATTATTAACTCCTCAGTTGCAGGTTCTCGTAAGTGACAGACTCAAGTGCTGAATTGGTCTCTTGGTTCACACTGTTTGACGAGCAGCGCAAACACATCACACACACACTCAATTACAGATGATAAGAATTCAATTATCAAAACCTCTTTTGTTCTGATAGTCTCCGCTGTTTGTAAAGTTACTTAACCAACTCACTCGCACAAACGTTTGAATATTTCTTTGACTCTTGTAAAGCTAATATTTAAAATTCCACTCCAGGGTGTTGCTTGCCCAAATGCCAGCTATTAATTTGAGCGAAATCCTAAGGGAGTTCTGTGAGTGACTCGTTATAATCACGTTAGTGTTGCGAAGATGGCCCATTGTGCAAAATCCAAAACTGACCAATCATATTGGCCAGATATCTGACTGACAGCCTCATAGAGGATGCCCCATGATATACCCACAGTGTGTGTGCAATGCATGTTTGTGTGTTTTTGTGAGCTAAGTGTATTTTTAGCAGTGGAGACTCAGGGATCCCAGGACCTCTCCCTGTGATAAGCATTGGCCAAAGTCCGCAGGCTAGCAAAGGCCTGAAGAGAAAAAAGGGAACACACACGTGCACCAATGCAAAGACAGTGTTTAATATGCTAATATGGGGCTTAGTTGCAGAGAGAAAGCTGTTTGTTTGTATGTGGAGGAGCAAGTTAGGGTAAGATTCAGGTTAGGTAAAGGTGAGGTGACATCATCAAAACAATGGATTCTGGTGTCTTTGAAGAGTTCGTGTAGAGTTCACGCAGAGAGGGTTAAAGAGGTGTCAGTGTAGCTAAAATGGGGTAAGAAGATGCAGAGTGGGCCGGAAAAAGAATGAGAGAAGGATGGAGGATTGAAACGTGTGTGAACTTTTCATCAATGTCAAAAACTTTCTTCTGCTGTCAGTCAAAAGCAGGCTCCTCCTAATCTCAAAACACTTTGAGAGAAAACAAGAACACAACGAGGAAGCCAGAGGAGAAAAGGTGCCTCAATCCAGGGATGGTCGTTGCGCACATGCCCGTTAGCAGCAGGAACATTTTTGTTTAGACAAGGAGAGGAGGGGTGGTGGAGGAGAACATTTTAACAAATTGGTTGCATCTGAAAAAAAGAAGTTAAAAGTGGAGCGAAAAGGAGGGAATGTCAGAGAGGAGGAGAACGGAGAAGCCACCAGACAGGAGGAGCAGTAGAAAACAAAAGAGGCTCCACACTCTGCTCCGTCTTATCTGTTTGAGGGTCTTATCCACCACTGGCTCTGTTAGTGTAACCCCATTCGTTCCCTCCCTCCCTTTCGCCGGCAGTTCTTCTTCCACCTCATCCCTCCATCTGCCCCCCTCCCCCTCCTGCCCCTACTGCTTTCTGTGGACCCCGTTATCAGACCAGGGCTGACGTCAGGGGGCCCGCTGGTGCTGGGGGGCCGGAGACGGAGGCTGATAGCGCGGCAGAGGTTGCCTCCACACAGGCTGTGGGAACTATTACGGACCCTGCCCACCTTGACCCAGTGGCCCCGCACGTCCACCACGAAAACACACACAGAGGTGAGGACATACAGTTAAGTCATAAAAAAGCACATACTTTTTGTGAATTTTGGAAGGGGGAGTTTATACAATTAAAAGCTTACACACTGTGAGTATTTTTTAAGCTGAGACCCTAAAAAGTGTTACATTTGACTACTTTTAGGCCAATAATATTACAATGAATGTTAAATAAATCCAGGCTTCAGTATTTCTCCTTTAGAATTTAATTTCCGCCGCTGTGAAGATTGCTATAAAACATTAACCTTCATGTTTTGATTTTTTTTTTTTTACAAAAATCATAACTGAACAGTTCATCAAATATTTCAAAGATGTATAGGGTCACTCATGACCTGAGCATAACTAAAATCCTGGCTACGGTACTGATACTGATCCATGTGTACCTCACCAGCCAGGCGTTGCACCAGCACAGCTGGTGAAGCTTGCTCATTTATAAAAAGGGGAACAAATGCCCATCTAAATGCATACAGAACCATCTGCATGTGTGCATATTATGTTCACATCTTGCTATTAGAAGCATCTTTCATATGCATAGACTCTGCGGTCTCTTTGCGCCTAAAATAAACACAAGTATCTCATCCACAGGAGATACAAATTGTGCAGTTACAGTAATGAGCTTTTTCCTGTTAAAATTCCCAACTGCTGAACATCTCAATAGAAGGATCTTCTCATCCACTTCGCATCAAATATGTCCCAAGGTAGCAATGTAACTTTGTTATCTCCCATCATGTTTGTTGCAATATCGCAGCAGTGACTGACTTCCAGTGAACAAAAATAAAGTGCAAAAAGTTCAGGGAATCCCTTTATGCGTTATAAATTACACATTTTCAACCTCACTCCTAAGAAATCAATTCCCCAAGCACCCTGATAAAACTGTATATGACAGATATTATTAATCATTTTGTATAAAGATAAAGTTGACATTTGTCAGCCCATGTATCTCCATAAAAGACAGTGCAGCTGAAGTGCAGTTGACAGATTATGATGTCAGTGTTGGTATTAGTCCATGAGACATGAATTCACTGGAGGACAAATCAGGGAATTAATTGCCTATGACTAGGTTAAGGAGGCACTTAGCCCTGAGTGGTGGAATGGCTATTGTCATGCCAAAAAAATATCATCTGTAAAAGGTAGGTGTGTGTGTGTGTGTGTGTGTGTGTGTGTGTGTGTGTGTGTGTGTGTGTGTGTGTGTGTTGGTACGGGTCAACAGGTGCAAGTTGATCTGAGGGTAGTGAGTGGAGCGTGGAGGCCTGCAGCAGATGAGTTTGGCAAGTTTCACATCATTAGTTGCAGGTGCAACACTCCCAACATGTGTAAACACACTCTCACACAGACACACACAGAACTCATGTCATCTAAACCTTGTTAATTATCATCCCTTAACATCAGTATACCCACTGAAACCACCCAACTCTACCCTATTCTGCTATTCATCTGTGGTTTCACTCATTTACCAGAATGGGAGTGAATTGAACCATCAATCTGCCAGTTACACAGAAATATATTTCCACATTCTGTACGTGTGTCTCAGATGTTTTCGGAGATGGATCTGTCGGATGGGGAGTGGAGACACACTTATCAGTGTGTTTTCCTCGATAAGGCGGAGAAGATTTGTAACGGTTGCAGTGTGTGTCTATTGCTCTCTCACTTACTCTGACCTCTTCTCGGCCCGAGCAAGTAGGAGGAAGAAAAGAGTGGCCTTGACAGAGCGAGAGGAGGGGTGAGATGTAAAATAAGAATCAGAGAAAGAAGGAGGCCGTTGTTTCTGAGTTGCTTATTTCTTCTCCTCCACCTTTCGCTGTCATTTTCTCTTACTCTCTTTGTCAGACACACACTCCCTAAATTTCACCAGTGGCTGCGGTGTCCTTGGGTGTAAATAACCATAAAAATTTAAGAGGGGAAAAAAACGAAAGGTGAACTTAAGGTGCACTCTAAAAATAGTTTTGTGCATGGGAACAAGAATGAAATGCAACTTGCTAAAGATGACACTGGCAACAGCTTGTGCTGTGGATGCTCTATGAATTCAAAATAAAGAAATTATTCGTAATATAGTGGCATTGTCAACAAGTGCACGGAAAAATATGTAGAGGACATTTTTATGAAATTGTTTTGGTTGGATCAGAACACTGAAGTCAATACACAAGTGACTAAAGATGCAGTTGTTGTAGTGGTCGGTGTAAGCCATGGCACCAACAGGGCCAGTACAAGTTTGTGGCAAGTTCATTCTCAAGTTTGCTGTAGAAAGCAATATCAGAACCAATTGCATTATAACTGACTACTGTGTCCTGAAATAACAACAAAGATGAGTGTAATGGGGTGAATAAATTGAACTACTTTACATGATATTGAATGATAACACCTTTCACTTCTTCTAATGTGTTCCTCTTGGCAATTTCCATATTAAAGCTTAAAGAGGGGCTTGATGCCAGATCTCTCAGTCATTCAGCACTCAGCCACGGTGTTTTTTGTTTTGCGTATCCCAAGTCAGATTCACCCAGATGCCACTCCTTATCCCAAATTTGCATTTTTCGTCTAAACTGGCAAGGTAGCAGAGAACAGGAAACCACGTTACAGATTCTACGTCTTTGTTCTTTGCACAATAGTCAAGATTTGTATGTACATAGCCTGCATACTATATGTGTATGTGCTTATTGGGAAGGGTGTGTTTGAACATATTGATTCATTAACAGAGATTGTAAATGGATCATAAAGAGAAATGAAGTGGGTTTTTTTTTACTTTGCATTTGATTATCAAGTCATCAGTCAGAGACAGTAAGCATCATAAGATCAGTTTCCAACCAGTGTATCGTCTCCTCCGCTCTCTTTGTGGTCGGCCACGTTGCCTCTCTCGGTTGCCCGCCTCTCTGCCCTCTGGGTGACATGATAAACGCGTGCCTCATTAGTCTTTTTAATTGGTCCAGAACAGTTGTAGTGAGCCAGTCAGTGGTCTGGCCACATGCCAGGCTAAAGTAAACCAACCCAATGGAAACACTGTACAGGCCAACCAGCAGATCACAGAGTGCAACATGGAGCCTGCAAAAGGCAGCTTTTGATTTAGACTAAAACAAATGGAGAATTCATAGTATATAGCGAGGTGTTTTGCTGAAAGAATAGAAACATTTGAGCTTGTAAAATATTTCTCATGGACCTGCTTTGTTAGATTTGCAAAAGTAACGGGGCAACCTCTAGCTCACCCAGTAAGAGCGTGCACCCCATGTAGGCTGAGGCCTTGCAGCGGCCTGGGGTCGAATCTAATCTGCAGCCCTTCCCACCTTTACTGTTTCTTACTCTGAAATAAAGGGAAAAAAGCCCCAAAAAATAATCTTAAAAAAAATATATGTTTTGATTTGTAAAAATCACACAAGGAGTCCATTTCTAAATACATCTATTACTGTGACCGATCTCAATAGTGGCAAATTATTTTTCATCAGCTGTTTTTTTTCTTTCCAAGATGAGTACAAAACAGAACAATCTCTAAGTGTGACATTTAGCCTTCTGAGGCCTTTGCTTTGTTTTTGTTCTTTGTTAAAGATAAATACTAAAATGTATTTTAATGGTATTTTATTGCTAATATTTTGAACTTGCTTTTACTACTTTTTACTCTTTTTTTGTTGCTTTTCTGGTACTGTGCATGTGTGAATCGTTGGGCATGTGTGTGTGCACTGTGGCGTCTATAGCTTGCAGGGAATCCATCAATGCTTATCATTATAAGTAAACATGACAGAGTGGACAAAATGTCTTGTGCGCCGCCGGACCTGCTATCTAACCACAAGCCATATCTGTGATGATGGACTGATGTGGCGCTGGCTTGGACTAACCAGAGTCTGAGTGTGAGAGTGGGAGTGTATGTATGAGCGCACGCACACACACACACATACACACACACACACACACACACACACGCACACACACATGCACACACACACAAGAACACACACATCAAAAGGCGTACACATGTAAACACTCAGTAAGCACACACTCAAGTTACCTTCAACATGGCCCTTATATCTTTTGCCTCTCACTGGAATACTACCTATGCAGTACATGAAACGTTGACTTATCACACAATCATAAATGAACAGGCACAGTCACAATTCATATAGGAATTTATAGCTGTTATTTATTGGCCGGTGTTTGCTGGGGCTCATAGTTTCACCTATGAGTTGAGACTTTTTTTTTTTCTTCTGAAAAGAGATGGTTACTGTACAGGACAAGCCTCTTTTTATGGCAGATGAGATCAGACGAGAGTTAAGGAGTGCTAAGGGAGATTTATTAGTGATGTTAGCTAATAGTTCATGATCTCTACTCATTATCATGGCTTCCCTAAGTGTGAGAATATAGACCTTTGTTATCATGAATTGTGATATGTCAAGGAAGGTTATAAAATTCAGAAAATGAACATATGTCTTTACACTCTTAGATTTTTAGACCTTTTTTTCCCGTGATGTTTCTTGCATGTGTGCGTAGAGGTCAGCCTGTGTTCCTCTGCTTGTTACAACACCACTGATAAGCAGGGTAAACAACCATGCACTGTTTGCTCCCCTACCATGGTGTGTGTGTGTGTGTGTGTGTGTGTGTGTGTGTGTGTGTGTGTGTGTGTGTGTGTGTGTGTGCGTTTGAGAGGGTGATATTGTGCTTACAGTAATGTCCATCCCTCCTTCAGGTTTCCTACACCGTCTGCTCCTTCTTCAAGGTGTGGCTCCTGCACTGTCTGGACGTTTAGCTTTATAAGAACGCAAGCCTGACATTGATAACCTTTCCCCTGCCATTCAGTTCTTGGGTTAAAGGTCATGGCTGCAGTGCCTCAGCTGACTTGGCAGATTGACAGTGGGTGTAGTGGCACTGGATGGTATACAGTATGGAGCTGCTTCAAGCCATGTCTCCATCACTTTCATTTTCTCTCTGTCTTTGTTAACTTACTGGTGCAAGTGGCCAGTGTGTGTGTGTGTGTGTGTGTGTGTGTGTGTGTGTGTGTGTGTGTGTGTGTGTGTGTGTGTGTGTGTGTGTGTGTGTGTGTAGGGGGTCATTAACCTATAGAAGGTGGTCTTTCACTCACTCTGGACTCTCCTAGACCACCAAAGGAGTGATACATTTGTCTGTATTACATTTAAACTATTGCAGATTGTTGCACCACACACGTTTAAAATCTGAGTTCTTAGTAACATGCTGCCTAGTGTCTGTCACTTTCTTGCCAAGAGTTAGATGAAAATACCATTATCATGTCTGTATGATAGATATGAAGTTACAATCAGCAGTCAGTTACAGTAGCTTGGCTTAGCAAAAAGACTGGAAAAAGGGGGAAAGCTAAAGCTCACTAATGCTTTTGCTCATTTATAACGACAATTGTGCTTGGTTGGTGTTTTATTTTACACTTTAGCTAGCTGTTTCCACCAGTCTCTATGATGAGCTAAGCTAACTAGCTTCATAGTTCCCGTATTTACAGACATGAGAGTGGTATTGTTCTTTTGATCTCGGCAAGGAAGCAAATAAGCGTATTTCCCAAAATAGCAGACCATTCCTTTAAAACATGGGGAATGTTTTAGCTAGTAAAGACCTGTAACCTAAAATCAGTTGTTAGGAAACATCTGTTAGCAACTCTGTTTTGTTGTTGTTCAGTTATTAGCATAAAGTTTAGTAATTTGATGTACGATGTGTAGTTTTTGTGAAATGTTATTCAAAAATGGTTGTTATTAAACAGCCTTTTAATCAAGTGTGATGTCAGCTGTGTCAACCATATCCCAATACCTCTTATACTCTTCACCCTAAACGCGTAATATATTAGCAAGCTGACATAATAGTGCACTTCTTCTTACGGTTCTTAAGTGGGTCTCTCAATACTGATGGGAAATAACAACTCTCTCTCAAAGATGTATTGTCCTAATTGGTTTATTGCACAACAATCTGTCAGCATTTACGTCTTCCAATAAACACGCAGATAAAAACATTGTGAGATGGAAGATTTTCTTAAATGTAGCTGCATTTTTCTCACAGCTTTGGTTCATTATAATGAATTATGACTCTCATAATTCCTATCGATTATCATTTGTGTGACATATCCTTTTTCAGTGTTTAGGTTTTGCAGCTTCCTGCTGCCACGGTGTACTTGAAGTTATCAGTGCTTGTAGTCTAAGCTAGAAGGGTATGACGTCTGAGTAAAATGATTTTAAATCTCTCCAAGGCCTGTGCTGGGTCAGACCTTTGTGACCACAACAGTTTAAAAAGATACAAGCTAGATAGTATTTTTACTAAGCAAAACAAGACACTGGATAAAATGAGAAAGGGTTTTAGTTGCTGCTAATACCACTCTGTTTAAATATCTTATTCCAACACCAGACACAATTAAAATGTGATTATAACAAGTTGTGAATATAGACTAAATATGGTGTTATTAGTTGGTACATACAAAAACACACGCATCATCAGTGACACAAATACAAACATGCAGCGTGCTAAAAATGTGCTTCATCTTTTATTTAGTTCCTTTACTCTTTCTCACTTTCTGTTCATCCTCTGCAACATAAATTTCCATGTGTGCTTTGTGTGTGTGTGTGTGTGTGTGTGTGTGTGTGTGTGTGTGTGTGTGTGTGCGTGCGTGCGTGTGGCAGTAATATCAACAACAACAAAACAGACACTGTAATGCTACCAAGCTGTTTGTGGGCCCTGATGGGACAGTACCGTAAAAATTCTAATATCAGTGGCTGAAATGACTACCTGTGTACTGTTCAGAACTTATATGACAGAGAGACTAAGGATGCTATAGCTTTGATGGACTTCGACTAAGATTATATAGCCCTGTCTGAGAGCCACATCTTGAAAACATTACACAGTAAAGAGTCAAAAGTTTACTCAAGCTCATCCTTGGCTTTTTTTTTGTGCTTAAAATTCTCGGTCTGCCAAAACGTGATTTTTTTTTTTTTTATCTTTGTGCTTGTTCTGTGTGTCTATTCTTCCAGGAAGGAAAAGCAGAAAATCTAAATCAAGGGTAACTTTGCAACATAAAACTGGAAGAAAACATTAGAAATGAGGAAAGGGAACAAAGAGCAAGAGAGAACATTTTAAAGAAGGTGGACAGCGACATTTGGGAGGTAATCATGGCTGTCTCGTTGTTTAATCACATGAAGGTTTTGATGGTCTTGAAGGGGGACGATGATACCCAGAGCCCTGGGGTCCCTGCCAACACAAACCCTGCTCCCAACCAAACAGTCCCCCACAATCCTTTGCTCCAAGCAGGGTAGGGAGAGAAGGGGGTCGAGAGGCGCATTACAGGATGGAGGAGGGACACACCGGCGCCAATGGCGATCCCTAAGACAACTTATCTCCTCTCTCACAATGATAGCGCCTGTCAAAATAGCTGCCAAGATACATAGCCAGCCAGGAACTGGTTAACTCCTGCCACGTCCAATCAGAACGCCTGCAGCCAGGGTCTCTGTCTTTCCCCACATTAGAGGGCTCTCGGGAACCAAGCTCCACAAACACACATTATCTCGGTCTCATTGCTCTCTATCTCAAGCAGCTTCAGTTCAACTAAGCTTTATTGGATAGAGTGACAGGAAATCGTCACTATATTACATCTAAATTATATTCAAATTAATGTTATACATTTGTAATGAATATTGCAAAATAATAAGTGGTACGTAACTGAAGTAATTATGCAAAACGTTAAAGACATTTAATTTTAACTTGAATGTTGTTATTTTGTTCTTTTAACCAGTGACCAACCAGTCAAGTTGCAGTTTATATCCATGTCTGTCCAGACTCATAGTGAAGGCTTTAGAATTTAATAAAAAAATATTAAGTGTCTTTTTTGGCTAAATGGAAGTAATCACTATATTGACATGTATGATTCCAGATGATCTAGATGATCACCTGAAGCTCAATATCAGCTAAACCAATAAGCTTGTGGTGGACTATAGGGACAGGAGCCCCTCTGTC
The DNA here is from genome assembly GCF_031162955.1 of Sander vitreus. Taxonomy (NCBI): domain Eukaryota; kingdom Metazoa; phylum Chordata; class Actinopteri; order Perciformes; family Percidae; genus Sander; species Sander vitreus. Next base: position 14,453,950 of record NC_135872.1, read on the forward strand.
CTGGTTGTCATCCCAGGAGAGGTAGTAGTGAAGAGGGTGGACTTGGGGTCCAAATCAATAAAAAACAGGACTGGCCTCACAACACTGAAGCCCTCTTCAGGAAGGGAGAGAGCAGACTGTTCTTCCTGAGGAGATTCAGATCCTTCAGTGTGCAGCAGGCTCCTGCAGATCTTATATCAGTCTGTAGCCAGTGCTCTGTTCTTTGCAGTGGTGTGCTCGGGAGGGGTTTTTGCAACTTTTGGATATAAAATGTCATCACTTCATCATTTTACCTTATTACACACAGGTTTGGCATTTTGAATAATTAGTGTGTTGTGAGGTCACAGTGCCCTTGACCTTTGACCTTTTGAAAACATCTTCTTCAACATTATGATAGATGCTTTTAATATGCAATATAGTGTATGGACAGTTCTAGACAGTTCTAGTACAGGCTTGTACAAAATGCCCTCTTTCACATTTTGCAGACGTCTGTTTCTTGTACCATTTGTTGTGAACTGTCGCCTCCAAGCGGTTTAAATGATAAATAGCTCCTGTGGCAACGTCAAGTGAACGTGCATGTATCTCAAACATAACTCATCCCTATCTACGCTTGGGTTCCCAACGTGCATGGGAGTCGGTACTGTCCAAGAGGTCACGAGATAATACTGAGGCGTATCGAGATGGTGAAAAAAAAAATAAAAAAAAAATAAACACGTATTATTATTTTTCAGGCATTAACTTATTAAAGTTAAACTGTTAATAAAATCACTCGAAAATCATATCTACGCTAATAGAGCATAGGCTTTACACATTGTTGATAAAGCCAAAAAGGTTGAGAACCCTGCACTCGCCTGTTACAGTTTGTGGTAGCCTCCCTACGTCGTCTCAACGCTTTACTCACTAAACAATTAGCAGAGGCGTTACAAAAATACAAAGGCAGAATATCAAGAGACAAACATTATAGACAATATCATCACATTTTAGGCTGTTATTTTGCTAAAAAAATAAATAAAATGAACTACAAACGTTGGTCACCCAATTATATTAAAAAAAAAACTTCAACGCGGATATTTCTGGCCATTAGCCATTACAGTAAAATGGCATGCGTGCACCGTTGTCGGTCAATCTGTGGTGTATTAACAGGCTATATCACACAAAAAGGCAGTTCCCTGACCGGGAATCGAACCCGGGCCGCGGCGGTGAGAGCGCCGAATCCTAACCACTAGACCACCAGGGACTGATATGAAAATGGTGATCCAGATTCTTCTTTACTACATAACATATGAATTTTACTTTATGATGTAAATAAGATATATTCTACGGCACATGTGCTGTTGTTGTATATTTTTCCAATATTGTTAATGTTCGGTTATCTACACCGTGCAGTGTAATATCGACTGACAATTAAATCTTCACCCTACCTAAGCAAACTTAAGATGGCGTTAACGTTAGCTAACGGTAAAGACAAGCTACGGGTGAGCTCATGTTTTTACAGTGCACATGACACCAGAGGGCGTAGTGAAGGGGGCTTCATTTTGATATTAGCTGTTGGAGAATGCACGCAAGGTAAATTTAGCTGCCTATTTTTCTGTCAGATTTGGCGTTTAAATGCGCCGTTGTGTTTGGCGTCAGCGTTAGACCAGCTTGCATGAACAGGAATAACCTATTTTAAGAGAAGGGTCTAGTGGCTGCCTGAACCGAATAAATTATCCTTACCATATCCACCAGGTTGCTATTGTCTTGTAAACAAAGTGGCTAGCTAGCACAGTTAGCATCAGCTGTTGAATCAGTTTGAAATCTGGACCATGTTCACTGTGTCTGTGTTTGCTTAACATTAGACCTGGCGGTCGCACACATTGCTTTAACATTAGCGCAACTGGATATCTGTCTTTTGTTTACTGCTGCACCTTAAGAAGAGGCTGTTCAATGGTCCGAGTCAAAAGAGGAATTCCAATTGAGCAAACTGCTACAAACTGAGGAATGTAGCTAGGTGCGGTACCGTTGCTTCAAATTTAGCCTTTCCTTTGTGGTAAGCTATTTAGCGTTACCTGTTATAAAGCTTTCAGGCAACAACACATGAATGAACCGCAGTTGCCTGATTTTTGTTCTTTAGGTTGTGTGACCTGCGTGCAGTCGATTGTTTCATTTTCGCTCAATCCTGTAGTTACAACTAGCTGTGAGTGTAGCCAGTCTGCATGTTTACATCAACTGGATTCCCAAGATGATGTCGCTGATAATAGACACACTGCTGTGATGAAGCATAATTACATAATAAAACGCATGTTTGCTGTGGCGACATTAACTAGTAGCAGATGTGTCTTTCCTCTGCAGCAGAGTGATGCATTTTCCATCCTGTTGGTCAGCCATTGTCACCTGAGTGGCCTGACATGCTTATTATCAGGGTGCTTTCATCGCCCTCTACTTAGGCTGCTGAGGCTTCTCCGTCAGTTATTGGGCTTTTTGTAGAGAGTGTTGTTGAGTGAGGCACCCGGTGAGCCTGCTAATTCCCTCGTTTATTTTCTTTGCAGGACAAGAAAGAAGTGTGAGAGGTAATCTTCTCAAGTCCCCTGGCTTGGACACACTGACTAGGCGTAGGTGTGTAAGGTGAATGTTTTAATGGATGCGCTTGACTGCATGCAGATTTAGGACCCTGGCCCGATGGAAAAGAGAGACAGGAAGCCGGGATATTTTGCCAGGTAAGGGACTCTGTGTGTTTGTTTGTTTTGAATCTGTGTCATTTGCATGTAATTCAGGTATTTTTCCTGCAGCAAAACTGATTTTAAGCTCCAACATTTAGCATGTGTCTTATGACAAATTGCTTTAATCTCGAGGTATTGCAGTGAATCTGTCATAAGCTAATGAATGAGTAGGTCAAGGTAAACTTTATTATCCCAAATAGGGGAATTCAGGTGGTCACGGTGCAGATACACAAAACAGTCATAAAAACAGATATAAATACAAATATTCAATATGGGATTCCATCCCCCCCAACACACACCCGCATATGCACATACTCACACAGGTACTGCATTTCCAAACACCTTCGCTCTGATATACACACACACACGCACATATGTGCACACACACAGCACTTCCAAGTACCTTCACTCTAGACACACACACACTAATAAATACAAAAAATACATCAGCATTATAATCCACTAATTAATAAATATATTGCACCATACAAATATTTCATACAGATTACCATTCCTCATAGCCATGAGCAAAACACCATCCGATCCTATGTTTTTGTTTGTCTCCCTCATTAATCATTCTAATAATGCTGAAGGAACAAATACTTGCTAAACCTGGCTGTTCTTACAGGATGCTCTGTAGTACAGCCTTGTAAAACAGTTGCAAAACAAAACAATCCACATTAAATTTGGACAGTTTTCGTAAGAAAAAAACATTCCCAGTTGCAGTTTTTTTTACCTTTTGCAATGGCACATACATCAAACTTTAGCTAGACATCAATCTCTATCCCTTAACTATCTGTTAGTGTTAACTCTTTTGAATGGGTTCATAGTAAACCATGGTGAGTGGGATTTCTCCTCTACTACGTCCAAAATCGATGACCATTTATTTAGTTTTAGTCACATTGAGCTCAAGGAAATTGTCTAAACGCCGTTTAGTGAAGTCCCCTACCTCTTCCTCAAAACCACCCAAGAATGAGTTATCAGGCTTTAGGAGCCCCACCAAGGCTGTATCATCTGCATACTTAAAAAAGGTGTAAGTGTAGACTGAAGCTCAACACTTACTGTATATACAGTAGGGCTGTTGAAATTAATCATTGTATCGATGCGTCGCGATGCAGACGTGGACGATTCTGCATGGGTGCAGTGACAGACAATAATCGATTATTGCCTACTGATGTTTCTTGTTGATTTTCCGGTCGCTGCCTTTTTTGTTTTAACCTTTTGTCTGTTATTTGCTGTGTTCAGACTCCGCTACATTCAGGAAGTGTATTTTTTTTAAGAGCAGATGCAATAAAAAGGGGAGTTCATATATATCTTACTGCTTGAATTTGTTGATGAATGTGTAGCAATATATAATAAATTTGAGGAGGTGGCGCGTCGCGATGCATCGGGATATCGAATCGTATCGAATCATTGACAGGATAATTAAATTGAATAGTGAGCCCAGTGAAGACCCCCCCTAGTATACAGTATGGGAGACAAAACGCAGCCCTGTGGGGCCCTGTATTGATAGACTTTAGGGGAGGAAATAGCTGTGTTAAATCTAACCTGCAAGGTACGATTCAGGAGAAAATCATTACTTAAATTAATAATTAAGTTCAATAAATGATGAGCATCGATTTGCGAGGTTTTTTATCCAAACAAACAGATATTATAATATAAATCTGTTGAAAGGAAGTGTTTTGGCTCCTGTGATATTTATATCTACAGTACGTCTCTCAGCCCAAGTATCACATGCTGGAGTGTAAAGTCCAAAAATGTTTTCATGCATGTTGGAAATGACATTGTAGCTTTTATTGAATCATAGATCCATACTGTTAAGTCACCCATCTGTCAGCAGATACAGCCTCCTGTCCGAATCATGCGTCAGTTTCTTGACCCACGCCGATGATGTGGACTGTAAAATTGGATTTTGGCAGGATTGTGTAACCTGATAGCAGGAAGTGCGTGGAAAGAGGCTTATCACAGCTAAGGTGCATAGACTGACAAGAAATCTGCGGGTTATGAACATCAGCCCTTTCTTTCTGATGTCGAGATGAGACATCAGAAAGAAAGGGCTCATCTTTGCCTGGCCGGTTTTAACATAAACAGTATATCATAGCGCCAGAAACGTAAACATAACTTGTTAGTCTTGTTTAATGCCTAAAATGAGCAAAAAATGGCTCATATGTGAATTAAGGCTGAAGCGTACCCGAAACCGGAAAACAAGTTGATTTATGGATAAGCAGAAGTCGTCTGCTGAGTGTGCTGTTAATATCAGAGTTGTTGAGTGTGGGTTTGTGATAAATGATGTGAGGTAATGCAGTGTAGCCTAATGGGTATTATTCTTGATTATTATGCCTTAGGTTACTTGTTCAGGCTTTGCTGACCGCCTAGTACAGACCTGCCATTTGTCTTGGGTTTTATTGATTTGATTGGCTTATGTTGGAAATATTAATATATTATTTTGTAATGGCATCACATTTCAGTCACTCCCTAGTTATAAGGGAAGCAGTGCATTAGATTGTAATAGGATTGCAGGCTGTGAGCTGAGTCAGAGGTGGTGTTTTCCTGCAAAGGTGGCAGCTAGTGTGAGGGAGTAGCAACAGTGGAAAGGTGCAATATGAATACATCATGCAGACCTCTATTTGCTGTGAAGACCTATAGCTATATCCTGCATGTGTGGACAGCAAGTGAACATGTCAGGAAGGAAAACCAACCTTGTCTCCCAACATAGCTACTACTATAACATGTAGCTCTCATGCTAGTTGCGCCATATGCTGCCTCGCTTCCTGACAAATGGAGGAAAGGTCGTTGTGGAACATACACATGCCAATAACAAGTACTAACTTGTCATAGACTTTTTCATGTTTGATTGTTTTACAAAAGTGAAAGCCTTTACATGTAGTCAGAATTGTTTGACACTAAATGAAAACAATACTCTCTAATGTCAATAAGTGAAAAATATATCAACCAACTGATCTAAATCAAGCAGTAACAAAACATAAAATAAATGCATGCACATACATCTGCAGCAAGTTTACTAAAGATTCAAAGGCACTGAACATACAGTAAGTACAATAAGACCAGGCATTAACAATAGCTGTACATTTTCTCAGAGCAGGCTGTGCACAAACACTTGTGGTTGATGCCACAAAAAGGCTCATGGCAACTCTAAAGGAGCTACAGATGTGTCCATGTGTCGAGAGATCCATGGCTGAGATAGAGAGACACTGCACATGAAGTTACGGTTGTCTTGGTGATTTCACTGGTCACAGCTTAATGGCTGTTGAGAAAACTTGCACGACATCCTGGCCGGTGTTTACCAGAAGATATGTGGGACACTGTGTGAATTAAAGTGGGCAAATGTTCTATTTTCTGATGACACCAAAATTGCTTTGTGGCAGTCGTACTAAATGATATTGTTGATGTAAGCCCACGTGCACATAATGCACAATTTTCATCATGAAGCCTCGTGGTGCTAGCATCACACTTTGGGCATGCCTCTTTGCCGCAAGAACGTTTGGGGTTGATTGAGTATTGCAATACAGAAATTTCCTGAAGGAAAAGCTACTAGTCCACTAGAGAACTTATTTTCCAGCAAATCAACAGCAAACACAAACAGGAATTTGCCTAAAAACAACTAGGCTATATTAATGTTTTGGAGTCCAAGTTTATTGTTTATTGATTTTTTGGAATCTACACTAGTTGTTCCCATGGCAACATCTACTCTTCCTGGGATCCATTTTTAAATAAAATACATGCAGTCAACAATGTTTGCACTTACATTTAATACAGTAAACAATAAAGTAACAACGTCAACATTGCATCCGATAATAAGACTATATCAAAACTACACATATACCAAACATGAAAACAATTCGATTGACCGGTAAAACAAGACATAACAATAATCTCAGATCATGTAAACATCCATATTGCAAAAACGAATCCAATGATTATTGCTACTATATGTGCCTATTGTCTTGAGGGCTGTGATTATTTATGTTATTAGTTATTTGGTGTGTGTGTTTTTGTATTTTCATTTTTCACTTGATACTTACCATATTGGGCTTTCTCTGTCATTATGCCGGGAATGGATACACAGACTGAAGGTTAGAGGGGAGACAAGAAGGGCGCCAATCTTAAACTGATGGCTCGAGACATACTCTGCCAAATGCCCCAGAGTGAAACAGACGGGGCTGTTGAGACTGTGCTGTAGACTCTTGAGTTCACTACAAGATGTGTGCTGCATCCGTTAATATGGGAGAGAGAGACCTCAGACTATGGGAGAGTCCTGAACTGTGTCTGTCTGCAGCCTTATCGACCCACTCTTGCCTTTCCATAAGGCACTTGAACACTTAAAACGCTTCTCTTTTCGCTTTTCTTTTATTTTTCCTTTGCCCACGGCTTTGCAGGGCAACACTGCCCCTATCACTCAAAGCTTATGATAAATCAATTTGGTCTTTCTTAGCATACTCATATCCACACTTTAAGGTTTCACCGGCGCTCATCTGGCTCGCACTATCCTTAAGTGCACCGCTAACCCGTGGTTACACTGCACTGCAGTTTCCCCCCTTAATAAACCCCAACAGGGTCTCGAGATGCCATTACATAATTGCCCCCCTATCAATGATTAAACAGGGGGAAAGCAAAGTCTGTGAGGAAAATACAGCTGACGCAGCAAAGTAAAGAGAGAGAAAAGTTAAAGCTCAATGCAATACCTTTTGAGCACAAAAGCAGAATCTGGACGACACGTCTGAATTTACAACAGAAGTTTTGATGACATTACAAACAAGCATGTGCTGCCGCTGGGAGTCAACTGCAACACTGGTAAAAAATAACAAGTTGATATTTTATTATGGAAAGGTCATCACCTTAGCATTAAAATGGGTCAACTATATGCCTGCCACATGTTCATACAAACTGTACATTGATCCCAACCAAGAAAGATTTGTCATGGCGTAAGTTTAACAAATGTGGTCAAATGGCCGTTTACACTCCTGTGCTTTCTGGATTTTACTTCTATTAAATATATATGTCCATTTCCTCTGCTGTCCCATCAGGCTGAAGAGGCGGAGACAGCTCAAGCAGAGCCAGTCCGAGAAGAATGTGGCTGAGCAGAACCCGGGGATCATTTCCTGTCCAGACATCCCAAATGACAGCGACCCCAACAGGAAGAAAGACCTCCAGAGAATAACAGAAAAGCCACCTGCAGGCTCGGGTAAGACCTGTATCAAAAACTCTCAGAAGATTTGCAGTGTGTAAATACACAGACACCTCGAGAACGTGGTGTCATTTCTCCATTCAAAGCGGGTTTACTACCTAATCCAAAAGTAGTATTCAGCCTTTTTTTTCTTCTTAGAAAAATAGTTTTTTTTGTTGCCCTCTGTTTCAGACAAGCAATATGTCAACGAGTGGTATTAGTATTACTGTCAATGTTAATTATATTCTTCTACTCTGTTATTTATTTGACTGATATGCAATACAAGGGCCCTCTGTGATGGGAACGGCCTCAGCAGTTGTAAACAGGAAGTTACATAACCTTTCATCCTGTACTGTTTTACAGTTGGCGATTACATTTAAGGCGCTTTACTCGCAAAGTTTGAGAGTTGGTGCGAGGGTTAAATCCCAATAGAAATGCTATGATGCCTTTAAGTTCTGCTTAAAAATGACATAAAAACTATTTATGATGGAAGCATCTTTGCCATTAATATGACTCTTCAATGTGAAAGAAAATACTTTTTTCAGGGTTTTTGAGGATTTATTTCAAACATAGGAGAAAACTGCTGAAATACACCAGTCATAATAATCAACTACATTGTATTGTTGGGCTATTGAACTCAGTGTGTACATTGACAATGACAAAAGTAAATGATTTGTGATGGACCATTGTCAGTTTAGGCGAATTGTCAAAACAAATCTATAGCTTCATTTTTGACTTAACAATAAACATAATCTAACTTGCATTTTGTCTTCAGTGTATGCTACATTATGAGCATCATGCTATCATTAAAGCATAAATCATCACCTCCTTCATATTGACAGTGGTAATGGACTTCAGTTATGCGTGCAGTGGGTCAGCCAGCTGTGTAAACTCTGCAGTATGTGTTTTAATAAGACCTCAACATTGTTACCTGACTGCAGCCCATCAAATCAAAATACGATGCTCTGCAGTGTAACAGACAAACATAACTCTTTAGGTTATATGCACTTTCAGCTAAAAGTCCATAGCCTGCAATGCTTCGTAGCACATCCACAGCCCAGTATAAATTCAATGAATAAGCGACAGTGTTCCCAGAAGTGACAGCACTTTTGTTTTTGATGCTCGGTACAGTCGAGAGTCTGGCTGTGTAATGCTTAGTCATGCTCTCTGTTTCCATGGAGGAGGCAGCAGTGTAATTTAGCATTCAGGGAGTGGTACACTAATAGCTTCTGTGTTCTTGGCAAGAAGAAAATGTTGACTGTGGACCTTGTCTACTACAAGGGTCAGATTGTGCGTGAGTGTGTTTATGATAACTGCTTCAGCATGTGGGGGGGGGGGGGGGACAAACAAGCACTGGTACTGACTCAAAAGGCAGTTAAGCACAGGATACTTGGAAGTCTTTGGTGGGGTATTTCTTTGCACCGCCCTCATCCGATGGGGTTTTCATTTTTACTGTTTATGGTAGAAACATACATACACATACATAATATATCTGTAATCAACCTAGACGGTATGAGATGGACAGAATTACACCATGTATTCATCTCTTACAAGAATAATTGTTTTTTTTTATCAGTATGAGATTATTGTCCGTTTTTAATTGTCCTCAGTCTGCAAAAAAATGTTAATTTTTTTAGCTTTTCACTTTATTAGATAGTGACAGTGGATAGACAGGAAATGAGAGAGAGAGGGGATGACACGCAGCAGCGGGCCGCAGGTCGGATTTGAACCCGGGCCACTAGCCAAGGACTCAGCCTACATGGGGCGCACACTAAAGGTCGCCCTCCAGTCTGCAAAAACCTTTTCTCATTTTTCTCGTTTCCCTTCTAGACGATGGCAGTGAAAGTAAGAATCAGGCAAAGAGGGAGAAGAAGAGGCCACCAGGGACAGTGGATTTCATCGTGAGTCAAACTAAGTGAAAACAAATCAAAATAACATTCTGATTTATTAACAGAAAAGTTATAGATTGTATTAGTTATAGATAGTATTTTGACCTGTGTGCTTTTATAAAAAAATGAGTTCATGTTCTTGTTACAGGTGGGACCTGATGACTCCCTCATCAGCATCGCACTCAAGTTCAACATCACCCCAAACAAACTGGTCCAGCTGAACAAGCTCTTCTCTCGCAGTGTCTACCCCGGTCAGGTGAGAACCTCGGCAGTAACACGAACCACTGCTTCACTTCCCTCATTATTCCTCTGACCGGCTAACCATCTGCTGTCCATCTTAATAAATACAGAAGCTGTTTGTCCCCGATGTGAGCCAGTCAGAAACTGACCTAAGGTCTCTGAGTTCCTCTGATCCCTCCTTTACAAATGGCTTATCAGAGAAAGCATCGCATGTAAGTAGGAATGAATTCATTATGTTGCTTAGATATACTTAGATATTTGAAATGTATTATGTTGATTAGATATACTTTATGTATATTTTTTCTCCTATGTCTACTTAATGTGTATTTGTGTTATTCTGATGTGTGTACATTTTTTTCTTTGAGCTGCTGTAGCACAGGAATTTCCCCAGTGTGGGATTAATAAAGTCCATCTTATATTATCTTATCTTATCTTATCTTAGAGAACATTTTGCAGTAGTTTACAGTAGCCATTTAGGAAACAAATTTGTTAAAAAGGTTTTCTGTCTTCCACCAATTATGGTAGGAGTTAAGTTATTGTTAATTAGATAATATAACAGCTTCTTTTGTGTGTTTTCAAGCTTTGTCCAAAATTGTCCATCTTCACTGGCTCTCTAACTGTGAGGCAATTATGTTTAACCCTCTGAGGTCTAAGGGCATTTTCACATATCTTCTTAAATTTACCTTTTAAGGGTATTTGCATAAAACGTATCCCCATGTGTTACATATCAAAATGTTCAGCTTTGCGTACAGCGACGCCCAATATTTTTTCGAGAGCAATGTGTAGAGAGATAATTTGGCGCTAAAGCTGAAACGTTGATGTTAGCTTTTTGAAATTCCTCAAATCTTCTTTGAAAACAAACCTTAGCTTATGATGTGTTGTATGTTTGATTGTTTTGGTGAAATGAGTTTACCAAAGTCTTAGGTTATATATATGATTAAACAGTGAATAAACAACGTGGACTGAATATTTTGCAATGGCAGTTCATTTAATCTTCCAGCATTTGACAGTCAAATGAAAAAGCTACTTTTGGACACTTTGAAAAGTGGGTAACAAATGTAAATGCTCTAGTGGCCTAACATCTCTGAATCAGTGAAGGTGAAAGGATGAGAGCTGAAACCACACGGTGATTATACTCTTCAAAACAAGCTGCACTAAACGCAAGCATAACATTCAGGTCCTCTTAACCTCCTTCAGGGCGGCATTTCAAACTGCATGTCAGCAAAGTCCCTCCGGCGTGAGCTCTCCCCAAACTCCGAGGACGAGAGCCCGGCAACGGTTAAATTCATCAAGATGAGCTGCAAATATTTCACCGATGGCATGGTAAGAAACCTTGAAAATGGATGCTGAAACACTTAGTTTTCTTAATTACTCTGGTAATATGAATTTTATATACTCAACGAAACAGTATCTATTAGCGGCTACCACTCTGGTATTTTGGTGATTTCGATCCAGCTGTGGCGTTGTTGCCCCCCCCCTCCCGTTCACTGCCTGTGTTATTTCATTGTTGCAGGGAGTGGTGGGAGGCGTGCTGATTGTCACCCCCAACAACATCATGTTTGACCCCCACAAGTCAGACCCCCTGGTGATCGAGCTCGGCTGCGAGGAGTACGGCCTGATCTGCCCCATGGAGGAGGTGGTCTCTGTGGCGCTGTATAACGACGTGTCGCGCATGAAGCTCAAAGATGCTCTGCCATCGTAAGAGCCCTGAACCGTCTCGCTTTCCTAAATTTCCCTCTTTTGTAAAGGTTCTTCTTTCACCCCTCAGCTCCGCTTCCTCCTTTCTTCTTCCTCCTTCCAGTTTCCAGTTTTTCTTGTTCTTCTCAAGACTTAACCTGTACAAAAAGTCCTTTCGATTCACAGGACTTTTCACGTTTGCCTCTTTAACACATCCTTTTTTTATCAAGTACCTTTTTTTTTTCCACTGGATCTTGTCTAGCAGTGGGTTTATAAGACTCTCAGATTCCAGTTTTTGATTTGTTTTTCATTAATCTTTTTTTAAATTTTTGTCTAATTTGCTGTTTTACATCACATGTGTTATTTTGTTTTGTCATTTTGGTCATTTATAATTTCTGTTTGGACCTTTTTTTTCTTTTTTCTCTTTTCATTTTCATCCTGGTTTGCGGCGCGGTATGTGTGATGCCCCATGACCCCACAGAGACCTACCCCAGGATTTGTGTCCTGTGTACAGGCCCGGCGAGTGGGAGCAACTGCCGTCAGAGCGAGATCTAAACCCTTTCAGCCGCTATGAAGCTCTTGATCCAAAGCGACCAATCGTCTTGGACGACATTGAATCGACCCTCTCAGAAACCGGTAACCTCATCGTGTCATCCAATGTCGACTGTATTTGGCTCTCGGTAGTCCAAGTCTCAAAATTGTCCTTTTTCTTAATCTTAGCAGTGAATGAAATCACTCCAAATGGTGGTAACTCTGGGTTATGACTTTTTAGTCTTATCTGTTTTACTCTCTACAACCAGCAACTATTTGGGGGTGTTTTTTATGAATTAAAGTATCTAGTGAATTTTCAAATTCAGCTCACTGACTAAATTTGTAGTTATTTATTTCTCTTTAGACTCTTTAGTGTCCAAATTTTCCTTTTGCATAAGTTAAAATGTATTTTTCATATCAATTTACTGACAATTGAGGCTTAATCTTCAACAAGCTAAAACTTATTGATGCTGAGTCCAGCTTCTCAGATGTGAATATTTTATTTTTTTAGTCTTCTATGATAGATGGTAAACTGAGTGAACTCTGGGTTTCGACTGTCGGTAGGGTAATTGTGATGGCCGTTGATTGTACAAACCAAATAATCCATAAACGTGATTGGAAATGAAAATGTCTTTGTAGTCTTTTTAAAAAAAAAACTGTTTTATCTTAATACCAGCGAGCACAGAGGGCGAGCAGACAGAGAAATCTCCGTCAGACGAAGGCTTCACAGAGTTGGAGCCAACTGTCAACGGGAGCATTGAAGAGGCAGAGGGGATGTCCAAAACACTCAGCACTGTCAGCAGGGACCAACAGGAACTCGGACCCAGCCGCCCAGGCCGGGCAGACTTTCAGGACAAGTCGATTCTTGGTCAAACTAAAGTAAAGCTGGATGATGAAGAGGATGAGGGCGTAGCTCAGAACAACTCTATTGAGGATGGAGACTCAATACAATTCTCTTCAGAGACTAAAAAACAGGGTGACTCGCGTCATAAACCAACAAACCAAGAGGAAACCAAAGATATCACACCTAAAGGGACCGGAGAGCTGCTAAATGGTGCACACGCACATGATAAAATAATCGGCGCACCAGTGGACCAAAACAGGGAATTGAGTCTGAAGGAGGCTTCCGAGGTTCGTGGGGACTCGAGTCCAAAGAGACAAAGCCCAGACAGACCAGCAGGTGGGGCTGAACTCAGTGAGGAGGAGACGCGGAAGAAAAACTATGAGGCAGAAGTGAAGTCATGGCTGCTGGAGAGGGTGCAGGCTCCAATAGAAGGTAGGAATTCTAAACTAGATATTAAACCCATAGGTAGATTGTCACAATTATTGTAGCTATTGGACATTTTACATGTTAAATATCGAAAAATGTACTCTCCCTGAAGTGTCCCCAGATCTTCTCTTTGGATTTCTTAAAGCCCCTTTGTGTAGAATATGAACATTTCAGACTTTGGCGACTCCAGGTGTGGCGCTGATGGAGGCTACAATAAAATGAAACCAATCAAAATCTCTTTCTCTGTTTTTAAAAATGTTCCCATTACTCTATAGACATGCTTTCTTCATCCGAGGAGAAGAGTAAAATCCCACCCATGTTCCTGTGCTTCAAAGTGGGAAAGCCAATGAGGAAGTCCTTTGCCACCGGGATGACCTCTAGTCCCGCCTACTCATTTGGGGGCCGGGGCAAACAGCCAGAGTACTGGTTTGCTGTGCCACAAGAAAGGTGAGACACCGATAGATGATCCTTGTCTTGAACTACAATATGTGTAAGCTAGCAGTGTGCTTTTAACCAATCCAGTATAATGTGTGTGTGTGTGTGTGTGTGTGTGTGTGTGTGTGTGTTTTCCAGGGTGGACCATCTGTACGCATTTTTCGTCCAGTGGTCTCCGCATGTGTACGGGAAGGAGGCTCGGGAGCAGGGCTTTGTTGTGGTGGAGAAAGATGAGCTGGACATGATAGACAACTTCTTCAGTGACCCTGCATCTTGCAGCTGGGAGGTAAGCTCAGTGGAAAAGCAGACAACACACTCGCTTCCTTCTATTTACATCACAGAATGAACACTATAATAGTGTGTTCGCTTACAATTCTAATACAGTCATAAACAATAATGCCATGTTTTTTTTGCACTTGGCACTTTGACGTTTTGAAATGAACTTCATTCATGACTGACTGACTGATTTCTCTTTATTGTTGACTTGCTTATTACGCTTGTTTCGTTATAAGATCATCACCATTGATGAGGCGAAGCGTAGGCAGAGTTTCAGCAGCTGTGACGGAGAATTGCCAGTGGATGCACTGCCCATGCTCAGTGATGCCAGTGATGTGCTGCAGGACACACACATTGAGAAGGTAATTTTTCATTTTAACCAGTTTCTTGCCTCTGGGCTGCGAACCGCATAAAATAATCCAGTTGCCGACAAGAAAACTTTGAGAAAGAAATATGCAGCATACTAATCAGTACACCCCACAATCTGACAATGTGTTCGCCCTCCAGCTTGCCTGTCGCTTGCCCGCACGTGTGCAGATTTACCCCTGGAGACTGGCCTACAGCACTGTGAAACATGGGACCAGCCTGAAGACTCTGTACAGGAGCCTGGCAGACGTGGACAGTCCTGTGTTGCTGGTCATTAAAGATATGGATAACCAGGTAGATCACTGTCCAAAGGAATGTACTATATGTAAATGAATGGGGTTAAACCTATTTATTACCTCTACCAAGGAGGTCATGTCGTCAGCTCGGTTTGTTTGTTTGTTTGTCTGTCGGCAGAATTAGGGAAAAACTTCCGCCCGACTTTCATGACACTTGATGGAAGGGTGAAGCATTGGCCATGAAAGAACCCATTACATTTTGGAGCGGATCTAAATCACGGGGCAGATACACCAGGGTGGATTTTTACTTTCTTTAACATTGCGAGTAAAGGCATCTGTGCTGCATTAATGTGGTGTCGGAAAAAACGGAAAAATTAGTTTCAGATCATATTTCGTGGCTCATCTGATCCATTTCCTTTGCTCTTCGTTGTCACGCAAATACTGGAAACAGCTTTCGACATGTTGTTTGCTTGCTTGCTTTGCAGCGTCCATGTTGTTTCAAAATTGTGTAGTTGGAGTCTTTCTTATATTACACAGGATTAAAATTGAAATGAAAATGAAATTGTCTGAGAGTGTTACCCACTTCAGGGGTTGGATCCTTACTTTATTAGCAAATTCTCTCTTGAATGCTGTCCAGGCAGCATTATTTATCCATGCACATCCTCAACCCAGTCATGACTGAGTAAGTCACAACTGCCCAGAGCAACATAATTGTTTTTTTGTTTTTTTACATTTGGAGTTTTTAACAGTTAGTTTATGGCCCCTGTGTGTATGATTTAAAAAACTTTTGGCAACTGCAACACTTACGTTTCAGGCTAATTTAATTTTTCCTACAGCCATACAACGTCACATGAGGGTTTTAACTACTAGTTCAAACAGTTCAAGCCTGTTGTTCATCCTCCAACTGATTCTGACTCTCATCACAGATATTTGGGGCTTTCTCGACTCATCCCTTCAAAGTGAGCGAACACTGCTACGGCACAGGAGAGACATTCCTCTACAGCTTCTGTCCTGAGATCAAGGTTTGTATAAAGTTAATTTAAGAACTCAGTTTGGGTATTTAGTTTTATTCCACGAATGGCAATTTCAGACATTGTTTGCTGTCGATTTTTTTTTTTCAGGTGTACCGCTGGACGGGGGAGAATTCTTACTTTGTGAAGGGCAATACTGATTCTCTGCAGATGGGAGGAGGAGGGTAAGTAGCAACTGACTAGCTTGTTTAATGTGTTTTTCTGTGACCAAGCACAAATGTATATCAACAGTCTAAACCCATTGTTTGCCATGTTGTGGTTTTGATTTGGTTTATTGGTTTGCACACATTCATACAAACAGTATACAGCATAAATCACAACATATGTCTTTCACATGGAAAGACAAAGAGTGTGTGCCGGAGAGGTCAGAAACCCATGGGAGGCTTAAAGTGAAACCTCACCAGGTCACTAAAACTTAATTTACAATACAAACAAAAAGTAGGATATAAAATAACTACAACTAAATCTCAATATGACGAAAATGGAATGACAAAAACAATTACAGGCTTAAACTCAATTTGGTGTAGATAAAAAAAACAAGGACAATAAAAGAATTTAAATATCAAAAAGGTAGGAGATTTAGATAATAAAATACAAGTAAAGCCAAGTAAATCATTTCAATACTTGCTAGAGTGGAGGCTAGATAGCCACTGAGCACAATTTCTCTTAAGTTTTCTTTTGTAGGGCGCCTGGGTAACTCACCTGGTATAGCGTGCGCCCATATACAGAGGTTTACTCCTCGACGCAGCGGCCGCGGGTTCGACTCCGACCTGTGGCCCTTTGCTGCATGTCATTCCCCCTCTCTCTCCCCTTTCATGTCTTCAGCTGTCCTATAGATAAATGCCTAAAAAAAAAAAAAAGTTTACTTTTGTATACAGGTAGAGAGGATGAGCTGCATAACATCATAATGTCCACCTTTTTTTTCTAACTCTCTGCCCTCTCTTCTCTTCAGTGGTCAGTTGGGTCTGTGGCTGGATGCTGAGCTGTACCGAGGCACCACCACCAAATGTGCCACCTTCAACAACCAGCCGCTCTCCGCCCAGCAGGACTTCAACATCCACAGTGTGGAGGTCTGGACCTTCGAGTAGCCCCACCTGTTTCGAGCTACTCCTACATCCACTCTCCGCTCCAAACCTTCAAACAACCCCAAGTCTATTACGCACTTGTATACTTGGAGGCAAACCTAGCTACCCCACAATGACACTAAATGTTCTGTGAGAGAAGCCTGTGCAGTTGTGACTGGAAACAGTCTTCTGTAGCCTTGTTTTTGAGGTGGGTTTGACCTGCAGGTAGGTTGGCCAGTTCATGTCTGGTTCCTCTGCACTTCAAAGGTGGAAGTGTGAAAAAAATTGCTCTCAGTTCATTGGCTGCCTTAGACATCTGTCAACGCCTCCAGCTTTCCCAGCATGCAGACTGCCTTACCACCATAAGCGTATGAGGAGAGAAAGAATAGGAAGGCTGCTGATGTTACTGTTGGGGTTATTCTATAAAACTTATTTCAAGTGTGTATGGAAGAACAAGGTATCCCATAATGCTGTTGGTTAATTTGTGCAAAGATAATGATGAATTAGTTGATTTGGGAATGTACAGGATAATGTGCTGATGACTTTTGGAATCTTTCTTCTTTTCTTTTTTTACGATTCAATGAATTTCAAACCTAAAGGAAGATTTTTTTTTTTTTTTTGATCCTCCACCATTAAATGAATTTTCACAGCAGAAAATGTTGTAATTGTTTACAATGGAAGAGTTGCACTTCCTCTGAAGGCCATCTTGTTCTCTTTTTTTAGTTTTAGATGAACTGAATGAGATTGTTCCATTGCATTTCCTCACAACTACGTACGTTTTAATTCCCCCGTACAATCCAAAACAAGTGGTAAAGCCAGGTTTACAGTGACCAAATATGTTTTATTTTAATTTCACATTTGTTGTGAGCTCATCATATTTTATTTTATGTTTTAGATGTTTTATTTTTACATTCTGTTTTTCACAAAGAATGCTCAGTTGTATTTTTAAATGGTTGTACTTTGTTAAATGTTTCTGATTGGACCCAACAAGCACTAGAACTGACTGTCTGTCAGTATTGATTTCATATCTCACATCGATCGATTTGATCTCTTTGATTATCATTTGTCGTTCTTGTTTAGAGAGCGAGTAGAAGTTTAACATGATGTCACTTTGCACTACAGGAGAGTCAGTGCTGTGTTTTGTAATTACGCATTTCTTCAATGTAAAATTGTTACTGGATGCTAGTTGATCACCACTACAAGAGGGAAGCTTCCTGTCCAACCACAGGTCAGCATCTGCTTTACTTAAAAATGGAAAAGGGACAGTCTGGGTTTTTTTGCACTCTGGTATGCCACTAACTAAAACATTCAGATCTACTAACACGGAAAAGAAACAATCATTTATATCCTGTGTATCCAACAGGCTTATAGTGCATGAATATGCGATACTGCAAATGTCTGACATCACTGTTATGATACCTGCCATACTATTCACTAATGTCAGTTATCGCTTCATGTGAAAATGAGCTTTGTTGTCATGTGTTGTAACTGTGAATGCTCCCTGAGTATTATTTCTCGTGAATCCAAAACTGCTGTGATATCACTGAGGATCTATTTATTGTGTTGTTATTGCAACCACATTTAAACCTAAATAAATATTAAATATATCTGGGTTGTGTTGTTTTGTCCATTTTTTTTTTTTTAATTTCCACATTCATTTTTCAGTTTAAGCCCTTCGGTGGGATTTCATGTCCAGATTATATTTATATAATTGCTTTTATTGAACATTACCACTGGCCTAATTGTGTCTTGTTATTATTATAGGACTCGTAAAAGAAGGCTGTAATTTACAAATTACGGTAAGACACCTTGACGTAATAGAAGGAACAAGAAGTAGAGAAAAAAACAGGTGGAGTGACACCTCTTTGTTCATTTTCGGTGCAGCTAGTCTTCACTAAAGATGAACAAAGAGGTGTCATTCCACCTCGGTTTTTAGGCACCACAGTTTAATTTGTTAGACCTTAAATGTATGTCTATATCTCATATTGAACTTAATCTTAGGGCAATTTGTGTGGGCCGACCCTTTAAACCATTTTTGCTGGAACAATTTTCCAGGCATGCTGTAATCGCCTTACATATCAATATATTCTGACTTTTACATTTATTTATTTCATTTCTTCCTCTATAATAGAATTTACACATTGTATATTTATGTTTGAAAGGCCAGTTAAAGATGCCAATTGTGTGCCTACAGTGTTTGTTGTGAGGATTTAAGTGAGTAATAATCTCTCTTCGCAAACATAGACGATCTTCGACACGCGTACAGCCTATCAGAGAGACGTTTACCAGCAGGCAGCGAGTTGAGGAGGAAACAGCTGAGACATTTCAAAAAAATTAAGGAAATGTTATGGGAAATATGGCGAGAAACAAATCAGAAACTTGTATTTTCTGCTTGATAGCCAACGACCAAGACAAAGAAACTGAAATCATTAAAAAGGTAAGGTCCTTTTAAACAACGTTGTTCAACTGAATTGAAGCTCACCTAGCATACATTATAATGTTATTACATCTTCATGTGGGTTACATAAGGAGGTCGTGTTTTACCTCTTATTGAATACAATCAAACAATAAAATAGTAACGTATAAAATAGCAGGAACAGCATTCAAGTTTGACAAAAGGTTTAATATCTTGATTTTACTGTAGCTTTTAGCCACATTTTGTGTCTTTTATTATAATGGATGCAGTGTTGGTTGGTGTGCAGGTTTTATAGGCCACAAAGTTATGTAGCCTACAAAATGTATGTTTGTGTTTTATATATTTCGTTAAATAAGACGATAGTCTACATCAAGATCAAGAGTACATCAAGATAAATGTGATAATCAATTATGGACTTTTACAGTAGACTACAAATCAAGGTGTGATCTATGTGGCAGCTAGATAAACTTGTCAAAGTTCCTTAAAAATCCTAAAATGTAAATGATGAGACTAGGTGTGCTACACTCTTCCTCCTAGGGGCAAGTGTGTCCCCACACAGTAAGAGGAAATGCCTTTATGCACAAAACATGGGCAGCAGACCCACTATTTCCTACTACACACAACTGTTACAGATTGAATAGCTGTATACACACGAGTTATAGCAATACTGCCTTCACTGGCCTAAAGGTCAAGTGTTTGATCTCTATATTTCCATCCCCTCCAACAGAACAAGGAGCTGGTGTGTTTTAGAGACATTGACCCTGCTGCTCCTCACCATTACCTGGTTGTACCCATACAGCACATACACAGCTGCCTCTCACTGCACAGCGGACACATCGGCCTCGGTCAGTTACAGTGGAGAACTACTAACTAGTATAAGTGTTATGGTTTCGGTATTTTGCTTTGTTTTCCGTTCTAATTTGGATCTGGTATTTTGGTTCTATGTCTTGTCTCCTTGTGATTGTGTAATTTATGGTCTTGTTTTGTATTATGTTCTGTTTCCTGTTATTGTAATAGTCTGGTTTTACTTCCTGTGTTTTCCTGCCCTTGTGATTGCCTGATGTTTCTCACCTGTTTCCCAGCCCTTGTGTCACCTGCCTCTTGTTACCTTGTTACCCTGTTTATTTAGTCTTTGTCTTCCCCCTGTCCTGTGTCAGATCATTTTGTGTTTGTTCCTGCCAGTTTGTTCGTTCCCGTTAGTATTCCCTGTGGTCTCTGTGTTCGGGTTTTATACCTTATATTACTAGTGCTAGCACTGCTGCTGAAACTACTACAACACTGCTACTGCTACAAACTAATACACATCCACGTATACAATAACACTCATTCGTTTTCAGTTTAATAAGGTGATGTTTAAGCTACCTCATGCTGTCAGTAAGTTTTATTCAGCCAGATCTTTACAAAGAAATAACTTAATCTTCTTGTATCCAACAGTTAAAAGGATGGCTGAAATGGGGAAAACTGTACTCCACGACCAAGGGGTCACTGATATGAAGGACATAAGGTAGATTAAGGCAGGTAGTGTGTGTGTGTGTGTGTGTGTGTGTGTGTGTGTGTGTGTGTGTGTGTGTGTGTGTGCGCGCGCGTGCGTGCGTGCGTGCGTGTTTGTGTTTTTCTTGATCTTTAAAGCTACATTGTGTAAGAATTTCTCCCATCTAGCAGTGAAATTGTATATGACAACCAACTGAATATAACTTTCTAGCCCACCCCCCCATTCCGAGCGCATTTTAACTCCTACGGTGGCCGTATTATTCCAAGAAGTACGACTTCGTCTGTGACTGGTCCTTCCAGTGTAATAATAGTTTTACGTTATTTTGGTACCATTTCATTGCTAACATCAGCTATCAGGTTCCCAAACATATGCAAGCTAATGTTAGTAAAGTTCAGTGCTATCGTTATTCTGTATATTGTTCGAGATTAATAGTGTAAGGCAATGTTTACAGCGTAGGAGAGAAGCAACGGAGGTTTGTGTTTTTAATATATTTCTCATTATGAACAATGTCAATGAAACCAAAATTAGTTCTTAGTATCGCCATCGTTTACACGCAGCTGTTCTAGCTGTAGCTAGTCTGTGTTACAGCTGCACATGATGTGAGTTGTCTGCCAGGGAAATCTCGACACATATTTACGTTTATGTTACAAGCTAGTGAAGGATTTAATTTGACCAGTTCTGGTCTGGCCCCAAAGGCCAGAGCCTCTCTGACTCCAATTTGGTCACCTCAAAGACTGCTCCTTTAAGTTCTGTGTTCGTTGAATGGTAGACCAGAAAATCAATACACAGGATTCGTTAAGTTAGTCTATAACAAATTTTAGTAAATGATATTGCAAGCATAATACAACTTATGCATAAGGAACAGAATTCCTTCAAGACTAGCTCACCCTATCACCAACACAGTCTCTCCAGCGTCTGACCCGGGACCTCTCTCTGCCCTACTCTCTTGTCCTCTTCAGGTTCCTCCTCCACGAAACGGCTCATCCCGCTGGTATCAGTTGCAACTGGTCCTGGCATCCCGTTCCCGTCCGTGATATTGCGCAAGGCCATTGCAAGGCCTTCACAACTTCTACTTTCTACTTCGTTGCTAGGCAACTGAACCACATTGGACATCTTGACCCTGTGTGTCATACATCATAACATCCTCTTGCTCCAACATGTTTTCATCAGACAAAGACTCTCCTGTGAAACAGTACACCTTACACAATAGCCTACTTCCGTTTTATGGCACACAGGGTCAAGAGGCCACTAACTATGACACTTCTGAGTAAAAGACACATCTAAATGGTATAATATTCCTTCAGTAGACAATCCTTTTTCATCATCGACGCGAGGAGAACGTCGTTCTAGCGTTATGCACAACCATGCTATAGTTAGCCAAGCAACTATAAAACTTTGAATTTACACAAATAGGCAGAATTACCTTTTGAGAAGAAAGCAGGCAACTTGGCGTCCCTTTTTACTATCCTTGCTCCTTATGAGTTCTTTCCATCTTGGAAAAGCCACTCCAATATTAACTTTGGTCTTGTTGCTTTGCCTGTCGCGTTGTCGTTTTAATTCTCTTTTTAACTCCCTTGGCGACTCCGTTACACGTCCTAGAGAATAGGCGTGATACTCCATCTTCAACAGGCTTTCAAATCTGCCGGGAGTCGCGAGTAATCTTCTCCCCCTCCCTCCCTGGCATTCGTCACAGTGCCACTGAGTGTAAAAGTGCGAAAAGCTGAGGTATGTCCCTCTTTGGCTAATGTATTTTAAAGACGGAGGCGCAACATGGCGACCGTCATTCGAGCGACTCGCTCGTATGTATTCTGAATGATTCTAAATGGCAGATTCAACGCGTACGAGAATACTTTGATTAGTTGGAATTACACATGAATGAGCACATAAAGTTTTTTTTTGCTAAGAATCAACTCAAAAAATGACACAATGGAGCTTTAATGAACGAATGAAAAGTTTAAAGGAATAGTTCAACATTTTGGGAAATGATTCGGTGGAGAGTTAGATGAGAAGATCAATATAGGGATTTCAGTCTTCTTATCTCCACCAGAAAGCGAATAAGCGTACTTCCTCAATTGTCAAACTTTTGCGTTAAAGTAATGGAAAAAGTATAATTGTTTGGAATGTGTATGATGCACCTTTAAGCTAAAAACTAACAGAAAGTGAGAATACACACTCAAAAATCAAAGGTTGTTATTTGCTGAAGTGTTTCATTCCTCTATGGAATTTTCTAAAACTGTACTTTGACTTGTTTGTCAGTGTGCTGCTGATCATTTCATTGATGTGTTTTTCTCTGCAGGCTTGGGTTCCACCAGCCTCCCTTCACTTCAGTGGATCACCTCCACCTGCATGTGCTCGCCCCCTCCAGCCAAATCTCTGAGTGCATGCAGTATAAGTTCATTCCAAGGACCAACAGGTTTGTTACTGTGAGTGTCGAGGACTAGAAATCCCCCCTTCCACTTTCCTTACTCCTTTTCTGATTTATTCTGTTCTACTAAAAAAATTACAGTCATCCAATGGCCGTGAAATGACTTCTATAGTGATCTATAAATGTGCACTTACTGGTTATTTTGTTGCTTTCAAGTTACTGTGAATCAGACAAATGGCTCAACATCAGATGTAAATGTAGATAATGAAACACAGCATGTAGTGACTTTCTCCTTTTATCGGGACAATGTGTTTGCCCTTTCTTTTTACAGGAAGAATGTCTCCAGAAGCGTCTAAAGGATAATGCTCCACCAGTCATCTCAGAGGAGTCTTTGAACCCGAATGAGCCACATGGAAAGGATGCTTTGTGTTTCCCATGTTGGAACACTACAGCAATGGCAGCATTATAAACTGTCAAGAACCTTATCTGGAAACTGAGACAGGACAGTAAATGAGATAACGAAGCAGTACTGAACTACACTAAGTGTCTCTGAAAAATGCTTCCCGGTGACAAATGAAGTGTTTTGAACTGAATTGATAAATCAATTAATTTTGAAAGGAAAGCCATAGCATTGAGATGTCACTGTAGACTGTCTGAATGTGCAGCAAAAAGTTCACACTTATAAACAGGTGCATGTACCGTTTGTTGTATGCTTTGTGTGTATGAATGTATGCTCATTGACAAAGTGTGAAATGAATTCTACTTTTATGGTTAGTGATATAAGAAAACAATGGATGGACTCAGTCGAACACCATGGATCCGTGTATAAGAGTTTCTGGTTGTTGTTACAAAAGACATCCTGGAAGGTGTTCAAACACATTGTCCACTCTCTTTCTGAGTAGTTTCTCTAGACTACTTCAATCCAAATTTACTTAAGTATTTCCTTTTTACCTCTACTCCAGATTTGGTTGATAAATTGAGTTACTAGTTACTTTGTAAATTCTGATTATTTATACAAACTATCAATAAATAAAATATGATAAAGTATATTAGTATAGTACAGCTGTATTATTTATTATTTCTGATAAAAATGTCATAACTGTATTGTTTGCTATCACTGATATCCCTTTCCCATGTATTTAACTCTTCTCTATAAATATTATGCAAGAGTTAAACCCCCATTATGCACGTGTGTGTGTGTGTGTGTGTGTGTGTGTGTGTGTGTGTGTTTGAATGTTATTTGTCTTTGTTTTGTGTTTCTTTGTTTTGTATTATTTAGTTTTATTTTGAAAACAGGGACTGGATTTTCAAAACACTACACACAATTAGCACAACCACACACACAATTAGCAGAAGACCTCAGACCCTTTGCAAAAGTAAACACTCTTGCAAAAACTATACACTAATTTAAAAAACATTTTGTTACCGTATGAAACACACACACGTTTCATATGACTCACTTCAGTTTGAACCAGTTACACACTGCTGTTGCTAACCTAAAACACTTTTAGCAATTCTACTTCTCAGTGATTAGAGTACTGTAAATGAAGTACACAGAGAAAGTGCAAATATACAATAAGTTCACCAAACACTACACAAGACCAATGCTGCAGACTGAGGAAAATATAATTTATTTCTCTCCATATACTCAAATCTGTCAACATGGAGAATCCCAACAACAACATGTCCCAGTTTTCATGCTACTACACTAGTGTGCATAACACTTTTAGCTCAGCAAACAACAGACAAACATGAAATACTGTACCCAGTACAGGTTACAATTACAGTAAAAAAAAAAACAACAAACAAGAAAAAAGATCTGAAAAAAAACTGAAAATACAGTACAAAAAAATACTAGACTTACCTGCTGCATTTTTATAGTGCCTAAACGATTGGTGTGTCTACAATTATCAATCATGTGTTTGCGCACCTGATGGCTGTGTTTCACAGATTGGCTCATAGGTGTGGTCATTTGACAGTCAGTGCTTTAGAATTGCAAGGAAGTGACATCATGATATACTTCTGTGTCTAATGTATACAAGTGTGTTTAGTGTTTTGCAAATCACTGTGTGTATTGTTTTACAAAAGGTGTGAGGCTGACATTGTGCTTATAGTGGTGCACATCTGGGCCAATGTTTTGCTCCTTGAGTGTAAGGTTTTAATAATTGTGTAATACTTTTGATTTCAGTGTGTAAGCAATCGGCAAAAACTGTTAAGTAGTTTGACGTAAGAATTTACGCGGTTCCCGTGAACGCAGCAGTGGACCGACTCGATCAGCGGCTATTTGTCCTGGCTCCTGATCGCACTACACGCCCACACGTTATCGATACTTCTAGACTACACAAATGGGGACTCAGGGCGCTTCTGGGAGCGAAGACTGTCCTTTGCTACGGGCCGCAGTCGCACTGGTTCATCCCAGTGAGTGATGTCTTGGCTGCATTTATATTGAGACTGGAGTGTGCACCCAGAATAATTGTAGACTCTGTTTTGTGTGACTTTTTTTAAAATAATATTAATACACTTTATTTACAGTATATGGTTCTTTTCGTAACAAGGTTACAAAGCCTTTACAGGAAAAAAACAGCAGATGAAAACTAAAAAACTAAACAAAAACAACAACACAGGGACCATGAAACACCAGGGATAAAATAAAGTTGACAAAATGTAGACTGGCAAAAGTGGAATGACAAAACCAAACTAAATCTTAAATATTCATAAACGCTTTCATATGAAAGAAAGTTTTAGCAGTATACCATGATTGTCTTATTCTTTATAACAACATATAGTGGCCGGGTTGGCTCAGTGGGTAGAGCAGGTGCACGTATACTGAGACGTTTATGCCTCGACGCAGAGGTCCAGGGTTTGAATCCGACCTGTGACGATTTCCTGCATCTTTCTCACCTAGCTGTCCTGTGAAATTAAAGGCAGAAAAGCCCCAAATAATTAATTAATAATCTTAACAACATATAATTCATAAAATGAACATTTTGGTGAATTTTGAAATTGTAAAAATACTAAAATGTAATTGTTGTCTTAAGATAATGACTATATTTAAACTTTAATTGTTAAATGGACGTTTCTTGTTTTGCTCTGTTGCAGGTCGACAAAGTTCTTTCTCAGTTGAAGACTCGCGGCGAGGTCAAATGAAGAGATACAAGAGTCTGAAGATGGTGGAAGCTGTAAAATTTCAACCTTTCCACAAATATGTTTTTAATAATTCATCCTAGTCCTATCAAATGTTATGTTGTGCAATGAGGAGAGAATTACTGCTTTTTGGATATATTTAAAAAAACAACCTTAAAGACTCCCTCAGCTTATCCCCTGATTTGGAGGACTGAGCTCCTTCTGGACTGCTGCAGTCGACACCAGCTGCCCCCTCTCTATCTCTTTTATTTTGTCTATCTTTTTTACTTTTGTCTTTTGGATGTTGTGTGTCCTTACTGGTGTGTGTTTGTCAGTGTGCATTGGGTGTGTGTTGTTTGTCCCCATTTGGGACCTGTGCTGGGTTGGATTGCAGGTGGGTGGGGATTTTGAGGGGAAGTGACGTATCGGTTCCTCTGTGCTGTGTTTAACTTGTTTGTTATGTTGTGTCACTTATTAATGTTAAAATAAAAATAAAAAAATAAAACCTTAAAGACTAACTTAAAAACTGAAAACATAGATCTTGATACAGTATGAAAATATAATATATAATCATTTAATTGTACCTTTTTACCATATTAAGTCAGTATTGTTTGGGATATGCAATCGTTTTTGTTTGTGTTGTACTTGTCTGTGTATATTAGGATCTGTATTAGGATTAGGATTTGTATTAATTAAAGATTTTGAGAAGCTCCAAATAATGGGACCATCTTTGACAAAGTCTTAAAGGTTGCATTAATATTAATAACTTTAATAATCACAGGGGACAATGGCTCCTAATGTACGCCTTTGTTATTCTGCCAGCACCTAATGTCTGAACAACACTGTTTGGAGGAAAAACACAGAATTCGTTATGAGAACTCTTCAAAAACAAAGTAATCAATTAACAGTGACTCGAGATGCAAGGTTTTCATAACAATGTCAGTTCTTTCTGTGAGCCACTTGATGTCACTAGTGCAGTCAATGTTTTTTGTTTTATGGCGGTGCATGATGGGCAACATGTCATGTACCAATTGGCTTCATAAGCTGACTCTCAACCCTTTTTTTATTACTTATTTAAAAATAATAAAGCAGGAAACATAAAAACATATTCTCTCTGTCATGTCAACCTGACATTATCCTGCTGCACTCGTGTTCAGTATCTTCATACAGATATATACATGTGTATAAAGGTATAAAGGCTAATAGGTTCCGTAAAGAATCATTGTATTAATCAGTTGTCATTATGTTTCAGTAGTGAGATTGAAAGAGGAAAACTATTCAAAGCATTGTGTCATCATGAATTTGCTAAAATGATGAAGATGTTGTCCAAAACTATAACATCTATCATCAATAGCACACGTCAGTCTGGAAGAAGCTGTCACACAGCATTCAGAGCACATGACATCATCTATGAGACCAAGTGCCTTTTTTAACCCTTGTGTTGTCTTCCAGTCAACCTTGAAAAAAAAAAAAAACACAGTTTGTTTTTGCTTTTTCCAACGTTTTAAATTGTTACATTTTTCTTCTACACATTTTCAGCGGTTATTTCTACCTCCCATATTTTCTGATATAAAACAAACATTGAAGACGGGTCAATTTGACCCGAAGTCAACACAAGGGTATACTTACTCTAAATCTACGACAACAGCACAACCTGTTGGCATGTTATCACCCTAACATCCTGAAAGCTCTAAAATGACTTCTCTTGTATTAACAGGTGGCATATATTTCGTTTTGTCACAAGAAAGACGTCTGAGAAACAATATTGAATTGACAGGTTGTTCATTAAATGTCCCACTAACCGCTGCTGACAAAAGGAAAATGAATATAGGAATATGCAACCTATAAGCACAAAATAAAAACTAACTTGAAGGACATGTTGTTAACACGGGGGCCCTCAGGTAGGCTATAATAAAACATGGACCATTACATTAAGGCCCTTATGTCTTAGTGCTATTGTGCTTTGGTGGTACATATTCATAAACAAAATTCACAAACCAAACAGCTTATAGTTTTTCTAGTGAAGCCTACAAATTTATTTCTGCTTATGTCATTAACTAGTGCCGAAGCGTTATTATGGAACCCACGCAAATTATATTTAGTTAGTTCTTTTTTCTCGTAAATGTTCTGCCACCCTCCACCTGTTAAGTGAAATACAAAAAAAGAAGTGATTTAACGTTATCATAAGAATCGAGACTTGCTACGTGTCCAATAATGGATCCAGAGCATATCTATAGGCATCAACATCGTCTATCACACAACGCCGTTCATGGTCGCTATACACAATATATAGATACACGCTAAATTACTTTTAATACAATAAGTCGTCCGTTTAAATTTTTGACATTCTACGTTGATGTGACGCCCTCGCTGCGGTGTAGCCCCGCCCACCGTCAACAACTGGATTCCAGCTATTTGTATTTTCTTCAACTAGCCTGCTAATGATTCATTGCGTTCGTAAAAAAACGAGTTAGCCAATCTGGATGGACATTTATTCGTTTTTGTTTTCTTGAAACACACTACATCGACAGCTCGTGCCGATGTGCAGTCAATGTAAGCTAAAGGACCGACGAGAGCGGAGAGATCGCCTTGCACACCGTCCTTTAGCCGCCTCTGAAACCAGCTAACAGCTAACGTTAACACCGTAGTACAGATCTCGTTAGCTGGCTGGCTGACAGCTGGTTCGGTTAGCTACGTGCCTTCAATAGTATCGTAGCTAATGTTTAGTCCCTGAAACAATGAATTGTCTCTGACATTAGTGAGTGTATTTAATGTGTTACGACTTAGCTAGTAATATCATGCATGGTTATTGCATGCCATTTGTTTTGAGTCGCTTCAGCGTTGCTTTGCGAGCTAACTTAACTGCCTGGCTAACCATCGGCTTGTTTGTAGCAGCAGCTACACAGAGCCACGCCTGGTCCATTTAAATGAACGCTTGGGGCTGATAACAGGTGTTATTTTACCTTACAATGTTCAGTTTTATGGCAATAATTCCCCTGTTTTGGTTTACATAGAGGACTGAGGCCCATTTGGTTGTCACATTGGAGTAACCAGAGACCAGAACTAGCAACGGTGGGTCTTGGTTGACTCTACGGTGGTGCCATTCAACATACGTGGGTGAGCCGTTAGTCCACCTGCCGATGCACCCCTGGTTTTGACCTGCCAGAGCTGCCAATATGATGCCGGTAAGTGCACACAAGCCCTGCTCTCCTGGCATGAAACAATTATTTTACTCTCCCGTTTTCACCTAGCTTTTAATATTGCTCTGTGGTATTTGGGGGTCACTCTGTCATTCACAATGTGATGGCCATGTGGTTCCTCAGGCTAAAAAAATATAAAGGTAACAGATTAAGATAAGGAGCACAGTTTGACTCTCTGACCAACAATACACAAGTTCAAGCAAGATTAATATCTGTCCATTTGCCTTTCCCACCATCACTCAGCTAGCCTAGAAATGAGAATCACTTCCTAGAAAGGAAAAGTTTAACTTAATCTACTATGACTTTATCTGTTGTACAGTATCTCTGCAGCCTGATTCTATAGCTGCAGGACTTACATTTTTCATGTTGATGGTTACAATGACAGTAGGAAGGGGAGATGTAAGTATGTCATAACTTGATGTGCAGGGATTGTGGTGTATCTGAAGTCTATTTGCTTTTAGCACAAGTAGAATATGTTTTCCCTCAAATATGTGCAGTATTGAAGTAGAATTACACTCCTGTATATCAGAATAGGATAGGTTAACTTCACACCCTCTACTCTCTCTATGATAATAATGTGTTTGTGTTGAATAATGTTGAAACAAAACTATGGCCATATTTAAAGCAGCAGGTACAGTAGGTTATTGTTTAAGACGCTCTGTGTTGCAAAGAATAGAATCCCTGAATGGCAACACTATAGGAGTCATGCATTGTTGGGACCTCTTTTGTTATCTGTTGTACTGAGAATGCAGTGATGGATTGTGGGAAATGTAATTGCAGCCATTTTGGCCTCCAGGGAGGGGAACATGAACTTAGATGCAGGATAAGTTTACAGTAGGTAGGTTCAGTAAGCTGCCGTCATAAATGGAGGGGATTTTTGGCCAGGTATCTTTCTGAACAAATGTGCGTGGGTTGGAAATAAAGTATCACAGTAACCTTTTGCTTTATCGTCAACACAACTTTCAGAGAGGCTTGTGAGTTTTCAGGAGTACAAGGTAACAGAGAAGTTACTCCATATTCGCTGCTGCCATCGAGTTCTCAGGATTGACTGCGATGGTAGCCTCTGTAGACATTTGTAGCCTGTGGCACCAACAAGCTATCAGAGTCAAAGAGCCAGTAGAGCAGAGAGGCAGCCCTGCACTCGGGTCTCGCGTGACTCCGGTAGCCAATGAGACCTTGGCAGATCTAGGTCTGTGTGGCTGCGTCGACTAATGCTCTGTTGTTAAGGGGAACTTTTGAGCTGAGTAGATTGTCAAGTGGCATTAATCTCACATGGTGGAGCTGGCCAGAGCGTGACTTACAGGAAATGTAAACATTGCATCTTATTGTCGCTTTTACCAATTTTTGGAGGTATGCTGGTTTAGAATGACATCAGCCAAGCCATCACAGCTATATCATAAAACACTTGTTATTAAGCAGTAACATTAGTTTAATGTATGACTATTACTGTTGACCTTTTTCCTCAAACTCACTGTGTGAGCGGATGGAAATGGTGACTTATTGGTTTATTTAACAACTCCCACCTGTTTAAAACAGCTAGATCTCTTTTCTTATTGGTTGAAGAAGTGTACATTATTAATTAGACTTTCCTCCTCTCATGCACACTAGTCAGCTCTCAGTCAGGGACAAGCTCTACTAGATTACTCTATAAAAGCAAAGCCATTGTAGTTCTAACTTGGATTATCTAGCTTGGCTTTATTTGGACCCATAGTGGGTGAGATGGTTAGAAAGTATGGACCGGACTGCTTGAGATATCTGTCATATTGGTCAAAAAGCTTTGGCTTTCCAAAAACTGGATCACTGAGTCCAGGAAAGTTATTTTTTCTGCTTTTATATATTTAACTGTTTTAACTGATCTTCAATGTTTAATTTCTTATACTGCACTGTAACTTTTTTTTTTTTCTCATATTTTATCTGTTTTTTATTTTTTAATCTGTTTTCATGTAAATCTGTTTTTAATTTTTTAATCTGTTTTCATGTAAAGCACTTTGAATTGCCCTGATTGCTGAAATGTGCTATACAAATAAAGCTGCCTTGCCTTGCCTTTATTTAAATATCAATTTGGATCTAGAGCATCTTGTGTGCACCAGTGTTCAAGTGCCCAGCTAAAAGAAAGATGTTTACATTTTCACATCTTATACATGTATTATACATAACAACATTATTTTTCAGTTTTCTGTCACCCTAGTTTCAGTTTATTACACATAATTTCCTCATGTTTCATTGTAGTTCCGTGCCATTTTAGCCAGATGGGCAGTGTTTCGGCTGCATTAAAAGTGTCTACATTTGTGTCTGACCAGATGGTGATTCAAAATGATGCCTTATACTGATCATAGTGTCACATTTGTTTACCTAGTTGTTCCACACATTTGGGCGTTGGGTTAGAATTATTTTAATGTTCAATTCATTTTTTTGTCACAATGTGAATAGATATGTATGGAAGGTTAATAAATCCTTGTATAATTGCAATGTCTTAAATTGGTGAGATTGGTGGAAGTTTTTTTCAGTTAAAGTTTAAGCTCTCAGGAAGCAATATTCTGCTTGATCTTTCTTCTTCTTCACTGTGGCTACGTCTTTGGGAGTAAATGAGTGATAGGATTTGTAAAAGGAAATGACAGTTTGAATAATCCTGCTGGAGATCAGGCCAGCCAAGCATCCCTCTCTCCCTCTCAGGAGTTAAATGATAAATGCCCCAATCTCCAGATGATGCCCACTGTAGCATTATGCATCAGGCAAGAGGGATACTGTATGTTTCTAGTAATGTACAGCTAGGTCTATCTCAATTACTACATCATCGCCTGAATGCGATTATTTGAGCTGACCGCAGTCATTTAGTATAATCGCTGGATTGGATTTCACAATCAATGGAATTTAAAGCCAGTGTTACAAATGTGGCAACAAATAAAAAGTAAATTAGTTGTGTTTCCATAAGCTGGGTGTCTACCTCAGCACAAGGTACCAATGTCAGGAAAAAAACAGTCTGATGTCTGGCTGTCTGTCTTACTGCTGTTGGGCAGGCTCTTCCGTTTCAGCTCATATCAAACCACATTGGTTGCTTTCCGAAGCAAGATGATGACAGAGAGAGGTGCTGATAACGGCTCTCTTGATTTCTAGCTGAGAGTCTTCCCAACAGGTGCAGCAGTGTGTTTGCCAGCTCTGGGGAAAGTTAGGCTGGAGTTGTCGCTCCCATCCAGCTTTCCTAGTTAGATCATTCAAAAAGGTTTAGATGAAAACATAAGAGCAGTAGCGTGGGGTCCTTTCAGGAATAGCTCAGTGCGTAGTGAGTGTGTGGTCGAGCGAGAGAGAGTTACGGTGGATGCCTCAGAGCAGACAGGTGTTGATTGCAGGGAGGAACGGTGAAGTTGTCATGTGGTGGTAAATGTACAGTGTAGGTTTCAATTTGCCTTTGAATAAATGCTGCAGTCTTGAACCGCTTTTTAGTTGCATTAGGTCGGCCTATACAACGGTTTTAATCCAAACTATTTAAAATATATCTGTGCAGCAGAGCGAGAGGTGGAACATTGTTTCAGCAAACTATTTGACGCTCCTTTGCCAACGATCGACTCATTTTGATGAGCGGCCGTTGACATTAACAACATGAATTCAGGTCTAGTTGCAAAGCCAAACACAACAGCATTGTGTGTGGCATACAATGAACAGAAAAAAAAGATTTCATGATCGCGACAACCCTATGTACATCCAACATAAAGTGTAAGGATGATCCTCTTCTTGCCCCTACATGATGCCCTGACCTGCTTGCGAGTCACAGTTGTAGCCAAAATATTCTCATTAGCAGGGAGTTGTTGGTGTTGCAGCCACTGGCACAACCCAGGGACAGTTTTCCAATAGAAGGACTTGTCGGCACCCTCCTCCACCACCCTGTGACTCTTCTCTCTCTCTCTCTCTTTTACTGTTTGTTTCTCTCTAGCTCTCTCTCCCCCCCTCCCTCCCTGAATTACACATACAGCAAGTGTTTTTTCCTCCCAAGTCTCCTCTGCAGCACTCTTCAAATGCACGCACTGCTGTCGGTTTCAGTGGTCCCCTCAGGATGGCGTAACAATTAAGTCTCAAGTCCTGCAAGAGCGACAGTGCTATATGATGAAGAGGTTTGTAACTATAGTGTTACGCGGCCTTGTTAGCCTCTCCAAGGAAAACCCCATTTGGGCAAAGGAGCACCACCGGCCACCAAAGAAGGAGATCAGGAGGAAACGGCGGGCGGCCAGAAGAGCCAAGACCATGGGCAGACGCAACTTAGTGAGGGCGGTTGGTATTTCTCGAGTGGTCAGTCAGCTGGATCATTGGAGTTTCTGTTTTCCATGCCGTCACTCTCTGAATGTATATTCACATGATGTGGTAGTTTCTATATATGGGAAGGTATATTTTTGAATATTTGGGGTTGGCTTTTTGTGACCAATTTAAATTAGACCCAAATTTGTGCCTTAGTTATGTGTCTGATTGGTTAATTGTGTGTCCTGATTAATTGAAGGTTTGTTTTGAGATGCTCTGAAGGATGTAGGTCTGTGTCATCATGTTCACTATTTTTCTTTCCGTACTATGTTGTGTCTTATTATGCAGCTGGTTACACTCCAATATCCCTGGGGGATTAGCAAAGTAATTATTTATCAGTAAAATGTAGACATACACAACTAGTCTCCAGCTTACATGCAACACTTTTTTACAGTTTCTCCCCCATTTTTTTTTTTTTTTCCCTGTTCTTGCAATGCTCTTACAGATCAGGTCCCACAATGACATCCATTACTAGTCTGTCTGGACATTGGGTCCTAATAACACTGTAAGGAGCAACATGAAATCATAGATGGATGGTATGGATGGACAGCGTTGCCTAAGAACAAGTGCCACGGCTCCAGTACCGTTACATTATACATAGTTTCTGAATTTGCATAAATCTGAGCTCGTATGCTCATAATGATCGGAGTGAAGTCACAGAGGCTCTCAAGCACAAGTGATTATATTGTTTCAGTTAGGCTGCTGCAGAAAATGTCAATGAATCACACAGCTGCATTATTACAAAGGGTGAGTCACTTTGTCTCGGAGAAACTCCCGGAGTAATAATCTATAGCTAGCCCGGTGACTAAACTTAGATGTTTTATGACATACACTGGCAATTATTGTACCCTGAGACCACACGTACAGTCATTCTTAAATCAATCTTCATCGCACATTGCATTGGTGCACCTGCAAATTATTCATTTGTTAAATACCTGAATTGCAGCTGATACATTAAATATATTTTACTCCCAAAGTAAAGTGTATAGTGGGTCTGTTGTAGTCCTTGTTGGAGGTTTTGGCTCATTGATTTGGTTTCACATTGTAGACTATGGTTTGACATTGTGAACCATATGTATGTCGGTCTAGACAGCAAGAATAGGATAACCCTTTGGTTTCATTTTAAGTCTTGATTACGTGGTTTTCCTAGTATTATACTTGAAGTGTTTCTTGAATATCCTCCCTGTGATGTTAAACCAGCAGTGACGCATGTGTAAAAAACCTTGAGAGGTTAAAAGCAAACCACTGAAATGTAGAAAATCCAGATTACCCTTTTCTACTCTGTTTACTGACAACTAGCCGAACTGGCATCTGACGTGCACAAAAGCCATGATAGGACTTTCCTTTCAAACACAGTCAACATTTTTATTTCATTTTGAAAATCTTTCCAAAGTCTTGGATTTGTTACAGATCTAGTCTCCCTTTTGGCTCTCTGCACTTTGTTTAGTGATCGCTTCACAGTCCTGTTTATCT
The DNA here is from genome assembly GCF_031162955.1 of Sander vitreus. Classification (NCBI taxonomy): domain Eukaryota; kingdom Metazoa; phylum Chordata; class Actinopteri; order Perciformes; family Percidae; genus Sander; species Sander vitreus. The sequence continues at coordinate 14,489,184 of NC_135872.1, forward strand.
GTAGTCCCACAAAAAGTGAGGCCTGTCACATGAAACAGGAAGGCACACCTTAACCCCCTATAGTGCTTCTGTGTCATAGCAACCACTGCAAAGCTGACAGAAGGAAAACACACAACTGTAACAGTGAATATAGAGGAGTTCATACATAGTTCAAAGAAGTCAAAGTTAATGTGGGCTGATCTAAACAAGCCAGATGAACATTATCACATTAATAAAACTGAAGATCCTTCAACATAACAGTTATGGCATAACCACACACATTTTACATTCTAAAATCAAAGTAGATCAGTGTTTTGTACGCCCTACAGCAGTATTTAAGCCAGTGAGTCAATACATTGCAATCACTGATTTTTCTTAGATATGTTTTTATCAGCTTGGACCATCTGGATTTGGGCTTTTTTTTCTTTTTTTTTCTTTCTACATTGGACATGCATTGGAAAAGAAAATCTAATTACATCCCATACACAATGTTGTAAAACAGTGAAACATGAAAAAAATCCAAGGAGGTCTTTCATATTCCACATTCCAGATAGATAATATGATGGAGAAAAAAATTACATGATATAAATGACATTTTCATTCTATTATTAAGTCTATAAAATGAAAAAAGAATGCCCATTACAAGTTACCGAAGCCAAATTGATCATGACCATGATCATTGTGGCTGACATTACTGTAACTGACATTACGACTTTCGATTCCCTAAGTTGGTCAAATGACTTTAAGAGACTGTCTGTCAGATTTTTGCCGAGTTTGTTTATGTTAGGCAAAGATATTCTAGAAAGAAACGCCACCCCTCTGTATCAATTCAATGGTTGTGATTATTTGTACTAAAAAGCATGTTCTATTACTGTGTGGACCTCTTAACAAGGCCTGGAGTTTAATTACAGAACATTTTAATTCAAATCCCAATATTGGCTAAAAAAAAGAAATGTATATACTGCTATATTATAGATTGATATATAATAGATATTTCCCCAAATGGTTCAGCCCTAGCTGTTACACAATCATTTCAGCCCTTGTATTTCAGCTGAAAACGCACCCTATGCAGGCAGTGCCATATGAATTAGACCAAAGGTCATATATACATTCCAGCCAGGTTTGGACGGGTAGTGTTGCACAGTCTGACAGCTGCAGGTACAAAGGAGCTCTTGCAACCCTCTGAACTTACACTTGAAGATGCTGCAGTATCTCACATTTATGGGGCTATATTTAGGAAAGATCTGCAGTTTCCTCAGACATCCATTGACTCAACGTGTCCTGAAAGTTATTTGTTGAGAACTTATAAAGAAGTGTTGGTTCTCTGCTTTTACTGTAACGTGAGTACAGACGGAAGCATGTGGGGGCTTGTATTGCTATGTCTTACCTCCCAGGCTGTACAGTGTATCTTCAAGGCAATGGCAGGCCCTAATCATAGTAATCAGAAAGGTGGCAGGCACAGGCATGAGTCCACCAGCAGCTCAAACTAACAGTTGGTGCTAGTGGACGGAAAAACGTCGCATCAGCAGACTGGGCTTTGTCCAACGAAAGAGTGGGTTAAGCTTCGTCCTTAAACCACCACATTGGACAATTACATATTTTTCTCACTTCACAGTATATCGCAAATGTCCTCATACTTTCATACGGAACACATTTTCATGTAATGCCATCTTTAAGTTTTATCAGTATCAATTACTATCTTATTAGGATCTTTATCAGTATGATCTGCCACTGTGTTTTTATGTTTTTCTTTCATGATATTTATGGTTTGTGTTTTATTCCTCTTTCAGATGATATTAACGGTGTACCTCAGCGATGGGGAACAGGCTGTGACTGAGGTGCCCATCACCCCTGAGACGACGTGCCGCGATGTTGTCGAGTTCTGCAAGGAGCCCGGCGAGAGCGGCTGCCACCTGGCTGAGGTCTGGAGAGGCAACGGTAAGAACTGGTTGAAATAGCGCTGCCTGCTACGGAGTGTAAGAGAACGGTGAGAGCTTCTTTTCTTGTGGGAAGAAGCACTCAGTGCTCTCCCATGTTAAAGTGGGTGTCACCAGCATGAATCTGAAACTCCATTATCACTGAGCTTGACACTTGACTCACATGCACAACGATTTAATTATATCAAGCCGGACCTTTTAGCCTTCCTCGTTAATGTAAAAACAAGCACTTCATTAAAGAAAGTGCAGCTGCTGAGCAGGTTCATGTATGACTACCGGAGTGGAGGAAAATCATGGAGAAAGTTTCACACAATCAAAGAGAAGGAAGGCATGTATTAACAAAATACATCATCTATTATCAGACTACAATAATATACTTAAAGTTCAAATGTGTAGGTCAGAAAAGAGTTATGTGCTGGTACAGTCCACAACACTGTCACAACAGATTCCACTCGGTCCAAACGACCACAGTCGTGCTGACACACCCGGTGTTATCAGCATTTTTAGCTGAGGGGCCACTCCCCTGTTGAAAACAACATCCCAGCCAAGGGCTTTATTAACCCACGTTATGCAATCATGTTCGGCTGGTGCCTGACAATGCTGCTGTCTGCCCTCGAAACCTCCTAAAACCTCTCTGTCTTTGTCTCTGTCTCTTTGTCTCTCTTTGCCCACAGAGTGCCGTCCTCTTGAAATGGGAAAAAGTTTTAGCGCATGTAGTTATCCATCAATCTCAGCTGTCCCAGTTTGAATGCCTAGACACAGACAAATGACAGCATCCTAAGTTTATCTGTTGTTCTTTGATGTTCTTTACTTGATTAGTTAATTTTGGTAATTGTAGCTGTCAGGACATTAACACCAAACACTCACTTCCTCCTCCACTCCCAAGCCAGGTTTGCATCGGCCTGCAGTGAGGCAGCTGTATTGTGGGTTAGTTGTTAGATATTGCAATACTACAATACATGATCAGTAGCAGCAGGAATTCAGTGGATTTGACCTTTGGACAGAGCTAGGCTGGCTGTTGGCTGTAGCTTCATATTTAACAGATAGATACGTGGTTTTGATTTAACTGTCGGCAACCAAGCGTATTTCCCAAAATATTAAACCTGTTTATTTAAACTGTGCTATTAACACCAAATTTTGCATTGAAAATACGTGTAACTAATCGTAACTTTTCTGTCTCTGTAGAGCGAGCGATTCCCTTCGAGCACATGATGTATGAACATCTGCAGAAATGGGGGCCTCGGAAACAAGAAGTCAAGTTCTTCCTCCGGCATGAAGATTCGCCAACGGAGAGCAGTGATCAAGGTGAGCATTGTCGCCGTCTCCTCTGTCTGGAGGTTTTTCTGCTCTGTGTAGTCTCTACCTGAAGGGTGGAGGGTGGAGTCGAGGGTTGTCGGGGAATTCCCTACACCTGTTCTGGCTGGCTGCTCAGCTTTGGGTGCTGCTGTCAGTCAATAGTTCTCTTTTGCAAGGTTTAATTGATGCTTGATGGGCCATGTCAAAGGAATAAATCATTGTCCCATTTACACGCACGCACAGACGCACACACACTGCATTGATATTATTTTTTTGAATTTGTGTTTGGGTGGAGTTTATAACCACGTACAAAACCAGGTGTAAAATGCACCTAAGCTTAAAACGTATCCCTGAAAACAGCTCTGCACACGATGAGGGACTCACTGAGACAAAATAATTCCAATGTTGGAATTGAATTGAAGTCAGTGAACATGTGTAGACAAATAAAGGAAGTACACACAAAGTTAACAGGTGGCAGAGAATAAATGTATTCTGACGTGATCCAGATCTGATTCATATTTGATACAAATTTGAAACTTAACTAAGAAAGTGTATTTTTGCAGCAAAGGTACCATCAAGATATCCTTAATTAGTTTTAGAAGTATAGCAGAAGTGGCCAGTTTTCTATCCTTGTGTGAAGTGAAGTGAAGTGTCTCTCATCTTTCCATCAAGCCTTTCAAAAAAAAAAAAAAAGTTTGAGTTAGGTGGCTTTAGTCAGCCGTGCTTGTCCCAGTTCTTAAATGCATCTGTCATGAGCAGTCAAGTCAGTGACTTTTCAAACTACTCCTGACAATGGTTGTTGCTTTTGAATCTGCACTTGTGTGCATGCTGGTGTGTCTCTGCCCTGCCTGTGTTTGTGATGGCGACTGTTTCTTTTTACAGGGAGTCAGCAGTCTCAGGATCAGACGAGTCGCAGAAGTGGAAACACTGGAGAGAAGCACAATGAGAACGGGGTGAGACTTAATTATTATTATCTAAATGATGTTAAATAGAAATGTACAAAACAAAGCATGTAGGCCATTATGGAATCCCTCAATTATATATAGAATTATTATATGTTATATAAAGAGAGAGACATAAAAGAAGACACAATGTAAGTAATAGATTATTATCATAAAATTGACTGGGAAAATGGACACTGAACACTGTCAAGTTGTATGTTTACTGTGTGGCAGCTTTTCTGGGTTTTCATAATATGGCACAATAATGGCATGACTCCAGTCTCTGGTATTAGGTAAAAGTATAATGATCAGTGGATACATGATATTGATATTAAGCCCGTGTTTAAGAGCAACATCACAGACACTGGTTTTACAGAACTGCTCCATTTTTTACCCCCTGCCAGTATTTTCCTGTCAGGTGGTTCCATTATTGTGCATGTTGAGCTCTAGCTTTAGGATGAGTGTGCTAGGAGATGTGAATGACTCTGATAATAGCAGCCTCTGGCGCAACCTTTCTCATAACCGACCATCTGTCCCAGATTTTACAAAAATGTAAAGTGTTGTGGTCAAGGAATTGTAGCTAATTCAACCTTAAGGGTGGAGGACAGCGCAGCTGAGGATAAAAGGGTTGTTGCCCTTGTTTTTGTTGAAGAAAAGAAGATTGTAGCACAAGAGCACCCAGAAGCCATTCCTGTTATTATCTTGAAAACCCACAACTTGTGACTCTGCGTTGAGAAAGTATCATAAGGTAAAATATATTTTTTTGGATCTAGAAATTGATAATTTTTTTTAAGCGACAGTCTCTGATTAAGCACTGCCATTATCGTACTACTAACCTATAAAACCCACAGCGCCTAGCATGACAAGTGAAAACCTCTATTTTATCGTCACTATTCGTTCACCCAAAGAAGAAAACGTTATCAGTTGCATGGCCGGCTCCGCTTAACCTTCCAAGTGCCGAGGCTCAGTTGTGTCCGAGTTTCTTCCTAATATCTGATTTAGAGGATTATATCAGTCAGCCGTCTGGATGATATAACAGGCCCTAAGAGGATCATTGCTTTGGCTTTTCCACGGGCTGCTGCCCAAAGCCCAGGGGCTTTCTCTCCACCATGCAGAGCTGATCATCCTCTGAGAGGGCCGCTGCCTCGTAAAGACCAGAGGTGCCTCAAGGGAACGCTACAACCATCACACGCATTTTCACAATTTTTTAATATCACAATTTTAGCTTCCATAATTGATGATGACAGCTTATTGGCAGTACTGATGCATCTCTTATCATTTGCCAAGAGCTGAAATGATTAGACAACAACAAAATGAATCTGCAACTATTTTGATAATCAATCACCCATCATTTCAGTGATTTCTTTTTTTTCTAAGCAGAGATACCAAAGAGACTCTGGTTCCAGAGGATTTGCTGCATTTCTTTACCATCTATGATAGCTGAATGTCTTTTGGCTTTCAGACTTCTGATGGGACAAAACAAGCAATTGGAAGACATTGCCATGGGCCCAAACTTTTTTTTTTCTCTTTCATTTCGGCCTACATCAATCGAGAAAATGATCAACATCTTGAACCATAATGAAAATAATTGTTAGTTGCAGCCCTATATTTGCCCATGTCAATAAGATCTCGGGCTGCAACTAACGTTTATTTGAATTATCTGTTAATCTACAGTTTATTTTCTTGATTAATTGATTGATCTTTTGGTCTGTAAAATGTTTGTCTGTTGATAGTAGTAAAAAATGCTGATCACAATTTCCTTAAACCCAAGATGACATCCAACCCACAGACCAAGAGCGAAAGACACTCAGTTTACTATTTGAGAAATTATTGACGAGATTAATTTAATATCACAGTGTTTATCGATTAATCAAATAATTGTTTCAGTTCTCACAAAATCTTCCCAACATTATTATACGAGTAATAGTCATGAATACCTGGGTTCTTTTATTCTATAACATTATCCTCATGATCATTTTAACATGATCATTTCAGCCATAATCATGGATCGCTCTCCATTTCATTTACGTACAAATCTGTTCAGTCGTTTTGGGTGTTTCTCCAACTCCCTCTTCATCACTGTCTGAGGGTGTGTGTGTCTGTTTCTCCCTCGGGTGAATTGTCATTGATGCAGTGTTGCCTGAGTGCGTGCGTGCGTGCGTGCGTGCGTGCGTGCGTGTGTGTGTGTGTACGTGCGTGTGTGTGTGCGCGCCAGTGGCTTCCCCCGCTCTCCCCATCTCATTGAGTCACCTCCCTCTTCTGAGTCTTCCCAGACACTCTTATATCTGAATGCCTTAACAAATGTCAGGTTGGAAAACACTGTGTAACAGCAACATGGGCAAATGCTGTGTCCGTCCTGAGTGTCTTAAGATAATGCATGACATGTTCATTCCCAATTTGTTCCTAAGAAAACAAGCATGTTTTAATCAGACAAGATGACTCACAAAAATGCTCTTCTAATTGAGCAAGTGCATGCAATATTTTTTTCTGTTGCGTGTCCATTTTATTTCATATGGACTTTATTATATTATCTATTTATCATGTCGTCATCCTCAATGCCTTTTACTAATCTCTTCAAAAACAGAAAAGCACTCTATCCGAACCAGGATTCTACATTTCTCGCCTGTTATTGAGAAGAAAAAAAAACACCATGACATTTCCTGCATCCGCTCCTCCTCTTTGAACTCAATTCCGGAAGGCAAAGTCTTGGAGCACTTCAGCATTTCAGTACCGCTTGTACTGTAGTTTAGAGGACTGTATTCGCTAGTAGTTTCTGTATTAGCATTTGCCAAGTCAAATGCTAAACATTACCTTTTGTACGATTGTTAGTATTTGCAGCCTTTCTTTCTCTGTGTTAGTAAACTGAAAATCTTTTAAAGGGCGATTTCACACATCAAATTTAGTTTAGAGGTGTTGAGTACTAGTACATATGTGAAAAACGTATAAATCCTTTTGTTGCTCCAGGAGGAGTTGTTTTGGCTAGAGAGAGAGAAAGAGTCGTACTCATAGCAGCTCCCACAGGGCAAAAAATAAATAAATGTTGGGTCATGCTCTGCTTTGAATCAAACAACGTTTAGTAGATGGAAGATAGAGCCTAACAATTTTTGACAGAATGTATTTATTTAAATTAGTTGTTCTTCTCACGAATCAAAACGTTCAGTGGTGTTTGAAAGAAGAGAAGCAACAGCAAGCACACCCTTACTGTTTTGAAGTGTTTATAAAACCTTATGTATCATCAGTCTACACATCAGTGGCTCTTGCAACATTTCAAAGGGTGACATCAGGACCACTCTGCTCAGATTTCTGTGTGTTGTTGACTAATTCTCGTGTGTGTGTGTGTGTGTGTGTGTGTGTGTGTGTGTGTGTGTGTGTGTAAAGGTGGGGAATCAGCGTGTGGAGCTCACGCTGTCAGAGCTGCAGGAGATGGCCACGCGGCAGCAGCAGCAAATCGAGGCTCAGCAGCAGATGCTCGTCGCAAAGGTAGCATCTTGTCTTCATTCTTTTATCTTACTATAAATCGTTACCCCTGAATATTATAATGGCCCTTTTTTTCAAACTATGCTTCTTACTACTCCTGCTGGGGAATATTAGAGGGCTCACAGGTCCTCTACACAGTAGGCTCCCCACAAGCTGCGATATCTTCCTGCTTTTCCAGTTTAAATGTTAATTCCGAAGCACTACCCCAGAATTATGTGGAAATTATGTCAGACAATTTGTCATTCCTTAAACCTAAATGTTGCGTTCTAATACTGGGATTACACCACAAAATATTTTTGCCTTTTGAGATGGTTACCGTGTCATACGAGGCAATCATTCTTGCAGTAACTTGGCTGAGAGACATGGCAGACTATCCGTTAAAGCCCGACTAATCATAGTTTGCCATCTTTCACGTGTTGCGTAATGTACAGAGGTGACCGGAAAGGTGCAGGTCAGTCTGATGTTATGTAATGTAGTCTGCACCACAGACACACACTGGGCATTTGTTCAAGGCCAAGTAAGTTCAGTACACAGCCTCAAACCTTTCTGTTAGAGAGAAAATGGATTCCTGTTGCAGTACTCTCATCCAAAGAGTCCCATCATGACCTGAAACTGGGGCAAACAGTTATGTAACAAATGAGATGAGAAGGAAGTATGAGTCAATGTGCTAGGATTGTCCAGTTTATCAGAAATCATAGTTCAGGTCAGTCTTGATAGGAACTCGTGCACAGACATTTAGCAGTGTTTACTCAAGCATGTAAATTATGCATGGTTTTGAACATACTACCTTTCTCAGACCAGTCATAAAGGGGACTTCCCATTTCTCCGACGCTCCATTGTTCTGACCTCTCAATAACCCGAAAAATTCCCATTGGTCCTACAGCCCACTAGTCCGACGTCCCGCTGGTGGCGAAATTAGGAATCCCACTATGGCCATGCCAAGACCCACCCTACGAAGCAGCTCGATTGGTTGGGGTTAGGCATTTGACCTCGAGTGGTTAAGGTTAGGATAGCCGATTGGTCAGGGGATAGGACCTGAACAAATGGGGTTATGTTACCTTGCGTAAGCATGGACGCCTGGCCAATAAATGCTATTGAAGGGTGGGTCTTGGCGTGGCCATACGTCGGACTAGTGGGCTGTAGGATCAAAGGGAATTTTTCGGGTTATTGAGAGGTCAAAACAATGGAGCGTCGGAGAAATGACATGGCACCGTCATAAAAAGGAGAATTCATCTTGTAATGGAAGGAATAACAACCTCCACAGAACTTTACAAGGCGTTTCGGTGCGTCTGACCACCGGGCTTTTGGTGTGCTGATCAGTCATGCAAGATGAAGCCCACTGTAGACCCACAGATAGAAAGACTTATTTATCGCCTTTGTTGTGGTGTCTGAAAAGTAGGCCCCCATGATGCCCCGCAGTCATTTGGAAACCTGGGCCTGTCGTTTCCTATTTTAGGACCTTAACTGGAGCAGTTCTCAGTTGGGTAGAGAGATGAAGTCATCTGACCCGTTCTTCAGCCTTCAGACAGTCTTGACACAACACAGCATTTCATTTAGTGCATACAGTAGAAAGATTTAGCCTAATTCCAGGGTATGTCTGCCACAGAGATATCTTGTAAGCTTTGGAGTAGTGCCTTGCTGGTTGTAGTATTGAGACACTGTTGAATGCAGTTTGATATCATTTTTGTACCTTCTGTCGCCTATAAAACCTCGATCTCTGTCTCGTCCTCTGAAGGAGCAACGTTTGCGTTACCTGAAACAGCAGGAGCGGCGTCAGCAGCAAACCGTTTCAGAGAGCGAGAAGCTGCAGAGGCTGAAAGACCGCGTGGAGAGCCAGGAGGCAAAGCTCAAGAAGATCCGGGCAATGAGAGGCCAGGTGGACTACAGCAAGGTCATCAATGGTAACCTGTGTATGTATACTTTCAATGTGTACCTCATTTAGTAACTCTGTTTTTAAACACTCATGCAGTTGTATATGTTTCTGACCAGGCCACCACAAATAACTACAATTTTGGGTGTGAGGTGATGTTATTCTCTTGCTGTCAGGTACTTTAATATATTTACATCAAGAGTTGGGAAGGAAGCCTAAACCCCACAACTGGAGCTGAGACGAAAGATTGAAGAAGAGGTCACCAAACATGTAGGTTACAAATGAGCTAATGTGGTTTCTTGATTTCTCACATCCAGCGGCAGAGATTGAGCAAGTCAGCAGCCTGTTCCAAGAGAAGCAAGCCGAGTTACAGTCTGCAGTGCTGAGGGTGGAGCAGCTCAGCCTGCAGCTGGAAGACCTGCGCAGGGGAAAGCTCAACGGCATACAGACCGCCCTGGGGGGGCAAGTAACCGGCGCTGCAGCCCTAGAACTCCGGAAACTCTACCAGGAGCTTCAGGTACTGCGTAGTAGAAACGAGTAGGGATGTCCCTATCAGCTTTTTTGGCCCCAGATCCCAACTTTTAAAATATTGAATATCTGCCGATACAGAGTCCTGATCCGATACTTGTATTTGCCTAGATAATAGAGCTGCACACCGTTTTTTTGTTTACAAAAATAACTAAGTAAACGAAGTAACTAAAAGATGCCTTCAGCTTAATACATTTAACTTAGCATTTTTGTAAAACTCACATGTAAAATCAACTTCTACTTAGCATGGTGTAGAACTTACTGATGTAAATGATCGGAGTACTGCCGATCCCCGATCAGTTAAAAATAATCCCATATCGGCTCCAATATGCTACTTCCCGATCCGACCACGACATCCCTAGAAACAAGTGCATCATCTAGTCACCACATTTATAGCTTCCACTATGTTTACTTTAAACCTGACTACAGTTATTGCAGGATCTATTGTCTTAGTGAATCTGTATGTGTGTTTGTGCCCCGCATTTATCACCCTCAGATCCGGAACAAGTTGAACCAGGAGCAAAACAGCAAGCTGAAGCAACAAAAGGACCTTCTCAACAAACGCAACATGGAAGTGACGCTCATGGACAAGCGCATCAGTGAGCTGCGGGAACGCCTCTACAAGAAAAAAGCTGAGGCACGTCAAAAAGAAAACCTTCCTGTAAGACTTAGAGCGCTCAACACATCTCCCCATTTAGACTCTTTTTGTGAAAATGCTTCTGGCAAAAGTTGTTGCTTATGTCCCTTTGCTCCGTAAACCATCTGCAATGTTGAAATTATTTTGCCTAAGGAAATCATTTCTTGTACTCTCTCGTGAAATACTATTGAATATATTATTATTATGTACATGTCATCTACATGTTGATTATTTCGCATTCAACATTTTAAAATTGTTTCTGACTTTCCCCTCTTATAGCTGAACCGAGCCAACGGGCCTCCCTCTCCCCAGCCTGCTCCTGGTACTCTGGGCCGTGTTGCTGCTGTCGGGCCGTACATCCAGGTCCCTGTACCGGGCCGGCAGGAAGGAGGCTACACCATACCACCAGATCCACTGAAGCCTCAGGCTCTGGGCGTTAATAACACAGCCAACCAAGGCCGCACCAAGTCAGGTTGGTTGAAACCCATACAATTACAATTGCAGTGCAGATTCCCCCCCCCCCCAACTGTAAAACATAACTGTAGTACTGGATACAAAGTGAAACACTATCTTTAAGTTTTGTGAAGTGAATTTCTTGTTTGTTTTTTCTGAAGAAAGCAGGAACATGGTCATGGTCAGTTAGATACTGGATTCATTTACTGAGTAGCTTGGATGCATGTAAGATGAGATAAGATTAGATAAACTTTATTGTCCCAAAGGAAATTTGTCTTGGGCAACAGACACATACATTCAATTTCAATTATTCAGTTTGCAACAGACAGTACAGTACAGTACAATACATGACAGTACATAAGCAAACAATATACTTTGGGACAAGAAAAATAAAATAGAGATTGTCCGCTTGGTTGAGAGGAGATTGCACAGGCCCTGATATACAGTTGTAGAGTATTGCATGTGTAGTCCCAGAGGCAGAAGTCTTCCACGTTTTTACACATCTTGCATGAAAACCTTGTGACTGAAATTCCCTCCTGGGCCCCAACTGTTAGTTTCCTTCCTACCTGACTTCTCAGTTAATTCTTTGCCTGGGCTTGATTTCTCTGATTTTCCTTTCCCTTCCTCTCTAACCCCCTTCTCTTTGTGTGCTGTGTATACTGTGATTCCCTTCCTTTTCTCTCCTCCTCTCTCATGTGTCTGTGCCGTCCTGTCTTTGTCATGTCTCTGTTTCACTGGGTGCGGGGTGGGGGCAACTCTTCCTGGGGCAGACGGTGTGCGAAAGCCTCCCGGCCCTTGGAAAGTGTCTGATTTAGACATCGTTGTGGACCCAGTACCCCCGTCCCTTCCAGAATTACAACCGGGCACCGGAGCCTCCACTGGCTCTGACGGCACGTCCCGTGAGTGCACAGTGCTGCATAAGCAGAGGGATGGCACTTCCTGAACCTTCTCTCTCTCAATTGTCACACGGGATCCTCAGCATGCACGAGTTTTTACTCTATACAACGGCCTTATCTTTTAAATGTCAAAGTCGGTTTGATTGGCAAAGAATTTAAGATGATTAAAATTGTATTCTGCTCCGATCACTCCTTCAGCCCCCTCCACTCTAGTCACCAACTGATGTTTTTATTCTCCACAAAACAGATTCACTTTAAAAGTAATGGAACCAATTTTGTCCACCAGACAAATCAAAGCTTCCATGCACAGCTGGGAAATCTGAGGAGGAGATGAGCATCTGTGCCTAGTTAATGTGAAAAATGGCTGACTGATGGAAGCATCCTCGTTTGGCATTATTAATCTCTCCTGTCAGTGCAGCATTTGAGCCAGTTTTTTCTGAACTTGAGAGAGCATATGTTGACATTTAATTTGGAGTGTTTCCTCTGTGGATTGACGAATGACGTCAAAGTAGTGGGGTGCCATCTTGAAACACTTAGCTGCCATCTGCAATTTGATGCTCTTAATCGTAGTTGACATCATATGAAGAAAGTGTCACTGCTGACCCCTGTGTGTGTTTGTACACTTCTGAGAAGGTTCAATAAGTCGAGTGCCTCTTCAATTTACACATGCAAAGCAGTCCAAGATATTTTGGGTTTTGTTCTAATTTGATAACATCCCCGGCCTGCCTAACCCTTAACCTTCACACCACATTGTCACAACCAAGCTGTAAGAATCACTTTTAGTTGTCAAACACTTAACGTGCACAAGGAAATTAACTTGTACGTGTTAAAACATCATCTGATTCACTTAGCAACTGTGTCACTCCTGATAACCTGTGAAGACCCAGATCAAGCTGTTTCCTTTTTAGTGTTAGTAGAACTGCTGCATTATTACTGTATTCATCTCTAGCAATGCTACGTTGAAAGAAAATATTGGAAGCTGCTTTTTAAACAGATTTCCCAATCAACCACACTTGTATAGCTCTACTGTATTGTTTGTTTGTTTCAAAGTTACCATTGGTACTAAATAGCATATTGGACATCTGAATAGCCATAATTGGCGTTTGATACTTTTTGGGTCTACTCAGTTATTGTAATATTATACAACAACATTCCTTTACCACAACTATGTTGTTTTGTTTGTCTTCTTTTTTCCATCCTCTTTCTTTTCAACCTATCCTTGCATCCTTTTTTTTCCCCCACCAAGTATTCAGTTTAGTCTTGGAGACAAACAGTACTGACATTACTGGCAGTCCCTGAATCTCCTACTAAATTGCAATTTAGTTACCATTTACCAAATGTAACTAAATAAAAACACTAAATACAAGAACACAGTAGCAAAGATACTAATGCAGATACATTCATTGTCATCATTGCAGTGAAGTGAAGGCTCAGGATTTTTATCCTATTGATCAGTGGCCCCTCTTAAAACATTTAGTGTTTAATTGTTTTCTTTAAGAAGAACAGTAGGACAACTTGCATTTCCTTTGTGCAAGAAATAAAACATTTGGTGACGTGCCAGACGTGTAACATTTTGAGAAAGACAAACAACTGACCATAAATAGTTAAAGTGCCGTCCTGAAAAGTCAGCTGATAGAAATGTTGTGTCTATGGGAAGTTTCTTATCCCTCGGTCAATGTGTATGTATTATCAGTGTTGTAAGTAAATGGTACATTAAGCCATTTCTCTGCAGTCGTGGCAGTATACGGAATCAAGCTTTAAGCAGGAGTTTGTGATTTGATTCTCCCATTATCTTTGCTTATACATGTAAAATATGCTGAATTCAGGTCAACAAAAAGGCAACAAGGAGTGTGTTTGAATGTCTCTTTTAATGGTATCTGGTTAATAGGATAAACTTCTCAAAATCCTGAACCCTCCATTTAACACCAATCCTAGGTCAAAATGGTACAGATATGTGTTCTATTTGTATAACATGTTACACATACTTATGTTCTTGAAATACCATCACTAATCTTCCAGTTTATAGTTATCACACAAAGTCACACATCTCCTAATGTGAAAATGAGCATGTTACCGTTTAGACCTAGCTCTGGTGGACATGCTTTGTCACTACCCTGAGTTGTTAAAGAGGCCTGTGCTTTTCATACCACCTCAATCATCGGGTGTGGTCTTTTTTCTCTCTTTTGCAAACCACTTACTGTGTCCTGTTTGTGCCCTAGCTAATGATACTGGTTGGCCTACTTTAGGCAAGACCACCACATCTCTAAAGCCTCCTGAGAGACGAGACTCAGGGACTGATACCCAGGGCAAGAGCCCTCCCTCAGGCTCCCCCGTCACTCCAAGTGCAGAAAAGGTTTGTCCTCTTTCTTCTAACCCGTGCATTGTTTTGTAGTTGTTAACCTCCTGATGTAATGCAACAAACATGTTTTATGTTTGAGATTGTGCTAGAGATAAACATTACATACTGTCTTGATTAAATATAATTAAATTTCTCTGTGCAAAATTAAAAAGAAAACTTGTATTGATGGGCGTTTGCGTGTGATTTTATGTTACTTCACAGGTGCTAGACCCCAAAATGACCGTGTCCTCCCCTGCCATATCCAAGCCACAGCCGCCTCCCTATGGCTCCCACCTTACCTCTGCAAACTCGGCCAGCTCCTTGGATCGGCGCAAGGATGTACCTCCTCCTCGCCCGCTCCCAAACCCGCCAGCACCTGCTTGGCCCCGCGTCCCCGCCTCCACAGGCTCATCCTCGCAGCAGATCCAGCAGCGAATCTCGGTGCCGCCAAGTCCCACCTTTCAGCCAAATGCACCGCTTTTCCCTCTTGGGCTGAGTGAGCGGCTGGATCCCACACCAGCTGTGGCAGTGCGCCCCTTCATCCCAGACCGAGGATCACGGCCTCAGTCGCCCCGAAAGGGCCCACCTACCATGAACTCCAGCTCCATCTATCACATGTACCTCCAGCAGGCAGCGCCAAAGAGCCAGCCACTCAAGCCTGCTCTCAAAGCAGGTAAGAGCTGGGTTTGAAGAGATGGTCCAGCTTGTGAGGCCTCACATGTATGATGATGATTTATTTATTTTTTGATTGGTATTTTAATCATGCATTACGTTCTGAATTGTGATATAGTGTCTCTTTCAGCATTGTTAGATCCAATGTTGTCTTCTTAGATAATAAATAAAAATGGTAATTTGGCCCTTGAGACTTTTATAAAAGGTACAGCAGATGGTAATTTCAACATTTACCAAATGTAAATTGTGTCAGTTAGTGCTGACAGAATTAGTCAATTCATCTTATAGACTTTTAGCCTTTTTTTTTTATTCCACAGAGACCCTTCAAGGAGGGATATAGACAATTGGGCTGGGCAATATATCTGTATTATCGATCGTAATATAAGACTAGATATCGTCTTAGATTTTGAGTATCGTAATAACGCACAAGTGTTTTCCTGGTTTTAAAGGCTGCATTACAGTAAAGTGATGTAATTTTCTGAACTTACCAGACTGTTCTAGCTGTTCTATTATTTGCCTTTACCCACCTAATCATTATATCCACATTAGTGATGATTATTTATCTAAAATCTCCTCTAAAATATTTTGTGAAAGCACGAATTGTCAATCCTACAATATTGTTGAAATATTGGCATCAAGGCATTTGGTCAAGAATATCGTCTATAATATCGGCTCACAATACAGTAAAGAAGAAAACAATAAGTAAATAAACAAATGTGCAAATAAGTACACTGTGGTAAACATACAGAAGTTACGTCAACTCTTAAATGTAAATAAACTGAAATTGTTTTAACAAAAAGGAATTGACAACAGTTTTGACTTTTAATTAGTGGGAATGCTGATTCAGCAGCATTCCAACTATTGTTAATTCTGTTCGGCCATTTTTATTATTCCGTACGTTTTTTGGCTCTCCGTAACGTCAAATCCTTAAAATCTTCTTCCACTCCCAAAATGTTCAGCTCCTTCATACTTTCACCTACAGATGCCAAACAAACTTTAAAATGTTCACAAAATATTCCGCTATCCGGCTATTGCTTTTCAGTTTGATATCTTTTACAGTTTTTGTGAAAAAGCTGTTTAAGTTTAGTGATAATTTCAGGATTTTTTTGCGTTTATAATGAGTGTGTATTGCGCGAGCTAGAGTGGATGATGTCATAGCCAGAGCACAGAGCCTTGAAAAAATTATCTTTGTCCCCTCTCTATAAATTGCTCTCACACCCACAATATCTACTTGTCCTACACAATTTATACATCAAAACGTAGGTATTTTTGTCTAGTTTCAGGCATGAACATAACAGAACATCTCACACACACAGACCCACACAGACACACACACAGACACACACACAGTCACTCACACACACACAAACGCACACAAACACAGACGCACACATACACACACCCAAACATACATGTACGCAAACACACGCATACACACATATATGTAGACACACACACACACACAGACACACACACACACACACACGCAGACACACATACACAGAAAAACACACACACATATGCACACAGACACACACACACAAACACAAACATACACACACACAGCCAAACAGCCATACACACATACACACACACACACAGACACACGGACACACACAGACAGACACACACAGATACACACACGCAAACTCGCACACACAGACACACACAGACACACACACACACACCCAAACATACATGCATGCACGCACACACACACAGACACACACATATATGCAGACACACACACAGAGACACGCACACATACACACACACACACTGGGTCTCACTCATTAGCATCAGCAGGTGTGGTAATTACAGATCATATCATCTATAGGGTATTGATAGCACAGTGGATATGACATATGCCTTTGGTGTGGAAGACCTGCGTTCGAATCCTGCTGTCATACATCAATCAATGTGTCCTTGAGGACAACACTTAACCACTAGTAGAAATTGGAAGTCCCTTCTCTCTTACCTCTTGTTCAGCCCCCTTCTTGTCACGCAATATATTTCACTTCTCATCTCAGCTAGATTGATGCTTTTTCAATCTGTGCAGTGTATACGTCTGATAATAATACAAAGTATTTCTTCTTTCAGCTTTTTCAGACCGTTCATTTCAACTTTCATCTTTGACAGCATTACAGTTCAGCTTCAAGCTTTTCTAACAATATATTTTAGCTCTTCACTTAGGTAATGCAGTTTCACTTCCAACTCTGGC
Organism: Sander vitreus; assembly: GCF_031162955.1. Lineage (NCBI taxonomy): Eukaryota > Metazoa > Chordata > Actinopteri > Perciformes > Percidae > Sander > Sander vitreus. The sequence continues at coordinate 14,506,429 of NC_135872.1, forward strand.
AATTTTCCAGATTTGAGCTTTAAGATTTTTCATACAAATTCTTTCATATTTCTGCATTTGTGAGTTCAGTTAGAAAATATACTCAGACCACTCACAATGTTCTACATCTTTTGTCATTATTCAACTTTTAAAGCCAACAGTTCAGTTTAGCAAGCTTTTAACTTTTTAAGGAAATTCATACTTATTAAAACGATTTAAACTTTTTCAACTATTATAACTACTTCAACTTCTTCTTACGGATTTAAGCTATTCATCCAGTTTAGCTTTAGCAATTCAGCTATCCAGCATTCCCACGCATTTTCTAGTTAATCTTGTTTATGTGTCAAGAGAAAAATGCTAAACATTAGGTTGTTGAGATGACAATTCCTTGAAAAAGGAATTTTAAGAGGTCACCTGCTGACTGTCTGACTAATCGAATACAATCGAATAATTGAAAAAATTGACAGGTATATGAATAATGAAATTAATGATGATGTCAATGCCCTCCCATATGTAATAGCACACTCTCTGTTTGTCTCCAGTATATGGGAAGCCTGTTCTCCCCCCCAGCTCGACCCCCCCCTCGCCTCTGCCTTTGCCCCGGCAGGAGGGGCCTTCCCATTGCTCCAAGGCCACCTCGGTGGTGAGGACACTCTGGACGGAGAATTTGATGATCACGAGTACTTCCAGCACCCGGAGCCGTTAGCGCCTCCTCCCAGTGTGGAGAACATCCCACGACCACTCAGCCCTACTAAGCTAACACCCATGGTACACTCCCCGCTGCGCTACCAAAGTGACACCGATCTTGAGGTGCTCCGCAAAAAACTGGCCAACGCTCCGAGACCGCTCAAGAAGCGCAGCTCCATCACAGAACCGGAGGGCCCCAGCGGACCCAACATCCAGAAACTGCTCTACCAGAGGTTCAACACTCTAGCAGGAGGCATAGAGGGAAATGGAGTCAGTGGATCAGGAAGTGGCAACGGTGCAGGTAATGGAACGCCATTTTATCAGCCAGCTAATCCTCCCGCATATCTTGGAGGCGACTCTGTGGCCGACACCGACAATGGCAACCTCCCCTCTGAGACGCTGCTACCACCACCACCACCACCAGGGGGACAGGAGCTGGGCTCTGAGGCTCCGCCTCCATCTACTGACGCTAATGACAATGAGCCGCTGCCCTCGCCACCAGAGCTGGATCCTGCTGAAGCAGAGGAAGCAGAGGAGGACGACAACAACAACAACGTGGGAAGCTCTGAGGCGTCGTTGCCCAGCCCCGTGCTGGAGGTGACCACTCCAGAAGAGAGCGGCAAAGTGGTCTCACAGGCCCTGGTGAGACACACGCATCAACAGACTTATTATTGCAATGAAAGAGTTCAATTTTCAATAAATAAAGTTGTAACAGATTTCTCTGCATCGTCACAGGAGAAGCGCACAAACCTGAAGAAGCCAAACTCTGAGCGCACTGGCCACGGCTTCAGGGTGAAGTTCAACCCTCTGGCCCTGCTGCTGGATGCCTCATTGGAGGGAGAGTTTGACCTTGTCCAGAGGATCATCTATGAGGTATGTCACGACTGTGTGAGTATACTTTGGATTTATTAGTATTTGCACACAATTCCGTACAAGCACTCATCTTTTCATCTGGGTCTTTCTTTTCTTCCAGGTGGAGAATCCTAGCACTGCCAATGACGAGGGCATCACACCCCTACACAATGCAGTGTGCGCGGGACATCACCACATTGTCAAGTTCCTGCTGGATTTTGGTGTGAACGTCAATGCTGCAGACAGTGATGGATGGTGAGTGATGATGTCACACATTTTTAAGAAATTTCATTAAGTTTGATTTTGCTGTTGTATCCTTCCATTTCTATATTTCTATATGTTTGTTTTTCCTTGTTTGCTCCAACAGGACTCCGCTTCACTGCGCCGCGTCCTGCAACAGTGTTCATCTCTGCAAGTTGTTGGTCGAGTCAGGGGCCGCCATCTTTGCCAGCACCATTAGTGATGTGGAGACTGCTGCAGATAAATGCGAGGAAATGGAAGAGGGCTACATCCAGTGCTCCCAGTTTCTATATGGTGAGAAAACAACCTAGTCCAGGGTGCACAGATGTTATTCCAAAAGGACTAGTTCACTTCAAAATTTCCAAATCTCTGTCTGTCCAAGATTTTATTACAGGTTGTACAAACCAAACCAAACACCTTAGCTCTGGTACTGGACGGCAACGTGGTTTAAGTTGGAAAAAGTCTTTGTGAGATGACTTTGTTTCTAAAGATAGTGGTGTGATGTTGATAGTCTGTTTTTGGCCTCTTATCCAGGTGTTCAGGAGAAGTTGGGTGTAATGAACAAGGGGACCGTGTATGCTCTGTGGGATTACAAAACTCAGAACCAGGACGAGCTGGCGTTCAGCGAGGGGGACGCCATCACTATTCTGCGACGACAGGACGACAGTGAAACAGAGTGGTGGTGGGCGCGACTCGAGGACAACGAGGGCTACGTGCCCCGCAACCTGCTGGGGGTAACAACAAAATACATTATTTGTCACATGATTCCATCAGCTCATCAGTAGGGTAGGGAAGCGCTAGACAAGTTATCATGGCTGATGCATGGCATTTCTTGTCCCATTTTCTGATTTGTTTATGCTTATTAATGAATGTAGAGCTGAAATCATGAGTAGAAGTAGTAGAAGGACAGAAAAGTAATTGCCAACTATTTTGATATTTTTGATAATTGGTAGAGCAAGAATACCAAACGTAGACTAATAATAAGTTAAGAGCAGGCTGAAAAGCAGTGTTGTATTATTTGGTTGAAGGTTTCAAGCCTGTTTCCCCTCTGCAGATTAATCGATGTTAAAAATAATCGTTGCAGCCGTTAATGACCGTATACCTGTTCGTTGCTATTCTCTGTTAAATGTGTTTAGGATTCTGACAAATTATCTATTACTAATATGAATACATTTTGAGTCATGGGTACACAGGAAGGTCAGTGACCAATGCACTAATGTGCATAATAACACATTAGTCATGTTAAACATTCCTCCTGTTTGTGGTTGTTTTCTTTGCAGCTCTATCCTAGGATCAAGCCTCGTCAGCGCTCCCTGGCATAGTGTCTCACTCCACTGACCTCTGGCTAACAGCTGGACTAGTGACAAAAACCAAGAGCAGAGAACAAAGGAGCCTGGTGCTCTGTCTTCTCCCCATGGCCCTAACCTCCCCCGGCCTTGTGCTTCTCACAAAATCCTTTTTCTCTGACGCAGTGGGCACCGAACTCTGATACCCATATTTACATCTACACACACATAGAAACACTCGATGAAACACAAGCACTCCAAATGCGAAAAATCTCTTAAACCACTCCATCCTGATTTGCAACCCCAACTACCACCACCTTTCAACCTATTGCTCTGTCATTGTCCCAATTTGATCTTACTCCGATTCAGTGTCAGCTCTGTATCAGACATCAACTTGAAGAATAAAACACTAACCCATGTCTCAGTATTTCTTGCAGTGGACTCTTCAGCCATGAGTTCTGTGGTGGCACTGGTTTACATGACACTGTACTGTATGTTGACTGGAAATCATCTCTACTGGTGAGGCGTTGCTGATTTTTGTTAGTGGAATGTACTTTGAGGTATAGGACATTAAGTATTTTTTTTTAATGCCAATTGGATCCCCTTGCTCGACAAATGTGCTCTGTGTTTGATTTTGCTGTAGTCTAACCACCAAAGAAGAATATAGGTTTACCCATTTTAATTATATTACTCCCTAAGACCTTGAAGAAAGGTTGAGGAACAACAATTGATTTGCTGCTATCAGTATTGATTAATGATCTAAAGTCCTTCTAGATATGCTCAAGGAGCAGGAAATGGATTCAGGACGGGAAAATAGAAAATGTTGTAAACCCTCAGTATTATCTACACAGGCCAGTCAAAACAAATCCAGCGTATTAAAGAAAAGGATGGATCGCGTTTCATGAACATCATTGCAAGACTTGTTTTTTTTCATTCAGTGTCACCTGTTCAGAATCTAGGAGTATTGTGGATGATTCAGTTTTTTTCTGTAATGGGAGATTTCGAGATGCATCAAGCTGTGTGAAAACACTGTTCGAATGAACAATCAAAATATTCACAAAGAATTTGTATTTTTGTTAGCCTGATCACTGAAATGAACGGTTCATGCGGCAGTTCGAAAAGATATTGGGATGGAAATAGAAAACAAACAGTATTTTTGCTTTACCAAAAAGGTTGCCATATGAGAAGTTGTGTCTGTACAACATCTGTAGAGTATGTATAAAGGTTACAAATTTAAAAGATCTAAAGGTATTGCAGCAATTAGGAATTGGAAAAAAAGTATTTTAATAGTTCTAAATTCCACGGTGGTGAGACGGGTAAGAATCAGCTCCACGGAGACAGAAAGATCCTAGTTCTTAATGGTGTTATTAGGTCATTTTTGCTATTTTCAAGTCATTTGCAGTATGTATAATGTTTTTAGGCATTTATAAGTTGGTTCTTGCTACAGAGATTCATTTTTTGGCAAGAAGACCTGCAAGCAGTATCTCTACATGAAAAGAAGAACTTGCAAATATTTAACGAAATCCTGCACTGCACCTCAAAAAACACTGAAATCATCACTCAAACCACAATAAAAACTTTGTTACCCCACTAGACAAAGTTAACACTCAATATTAACTTATTTTTGTTCTACTAGCTGCTAAGTAGATCTCTGGGCACTTACAACGTTGCAGTTATTTTTCTGTGGCTGTGACAAACTCCACTTGAAACACTTAATCTCAGGACCAACATGGTGCTGCTGACACTGTTCCACCACTAAACTAGTGATCATATTTCTATTTTCTATATCAACAAACATCACGTTCAATTGAGCAGCAAAAAAAACAGGATCAGCAATGGGCATAAATTATTGATCGATGAAGAGACGGTTATTGTGTCTGAAATGTAACATGAACACACACATGTTCAGATTCAGTCTTTAAATTCGCTTCGGACAATCCTGAATTTGCCCAGTTCTCTTCCTCCAGCTGCCCCCCTTTCAGGTATACACCATTCCAGTAACACTAATACATGCGTTATATGTCACATTATTTAACATCTAGAGTCCAACCACTTGTTCTGAACCCTGAGTGACTGAGTGGTATGCCAGGTGTACTAATGGCCCAGGCTTTATGATGACTTAATCTGTACATAGTGTGAGGAGATGTGTTCTATGTCTGTTTGCTGTATGGACAAGTGGGCTTTCTGTATAAACGCTGTACTCACACATTGAATTCTGTAAATGTGAACAATAAAACGGAAGCTCTGGCATGACTAATGTATTTCAGTGTCGTATCAGCAAAATAATGCAGTTTTTCATTTTATAAAATGTGTAAATATTGTTAATGTGTGAATTGTTCTCTTTTTCTAAGGTCATGAATGAAATCAGGATTTACTGAGAAGCAGCTCTATCTTAAGACATTTGACATGAATATGGAGAAACTAAACTTGGCACAAAAAGTAAGGAAATTTGTGTTTGGTAGATTATTTCTCTGTGGTAACAATGCTTTTTGGCAATAAATCTTATACCGTTGGAAAGCCTGTTTAGTTCCCTTTCAAGTGGTGCCCCATTTGTAAGGATCATGCATTTGTGGGATGAGCAGCAGCGCTGAGTATGTGGGTTCGCCCATGAAGAATTTGCCAAATCTTCTCTGCCATTGCCCTTCACCATCAGGCCCGTATGCGCTGGTGTCCGCAACACGTGCACTGGAACCTGAACGTGGAGGAAGGTTATGTTCAGTGATGAGTCCAGATTCTGCCTACGGCAGTTGGATCATAAGGTCAAAGTGTGGAGAAGACGCAGAGAACGCTATGCTGATTGCTGCACCGATAGAGTAACACCTTTTGGTGGAGGCAGTGTGATGGTGTGGGGCGGCATCTCCCTCACTGGAAAAACAAGGCTTGTCATCATTGGAGACGATCTCAATGCAGAGAGATAAGATTCTGCAACCAGTGGCAATCCCATATCTCCACAGTCTGGGACCGAACTCTATCCTCCAAGATGACAACGCTCGCCCCCACAGGGTGGGGTTTATCAGAGACTACCTCCAGAATGTGGGAGTGGAGAGGATGGAATAGCCTGCCAGCAGTCCTGACCTCAACCCCATTGAACACTTGTGGGATCAGCTTGGGCGTGCTGTTCGTGTCAGAGTGACCAACACAACCACGTTGGCTGACTTGTAACAAATGCTGGTTGAAGAATGGGATGCCATCCCACAGCAGTGCGTGACCAGGCTGGTGACCAGCATGAGGAGGAGGTGCCAGGCTGTTGTAGCTGTGTATGGTTCTTGCACACGCTACTGAGGCTCCTGTTTGTGAAATGAATAAATTGTTAAATTGCCAATATGTCTTGTTTCTACAAACTTCAATCATCCAATCCACCAAACGAGTCAATGGCAGAATAAGCTGTTTGGCATTGGTAGAGAAGATTTGGCAAATTTTTCATGGGCTCAACCCACATACTCAGCGCTGATGCTCATCCCACAAATGCATGTTCCTTACAAATGGGGCACCCTTTGAAAGGGAACTAAACAGGCTTTCCAACGGTATAAGATTTATTGCCAAAAAGCATTTTTACCACAGAGAAATAATCTACCAAACACAAATTTCGTATATAGAGTTTAGTATATAGAGGCTGTAGGAGGTCTATTAGTCTAATTTGACTGATCTAGAGAGACAAACCTTTCAAATTCCCACAAAAAGTAAAATAAGAAAATTGAAGAATTCAAATGGGGAAGAAATTAATTTATAAGACTTTTACATATTCAAAAGTCAACATTATTTGTTAAAAGATGTGTGAATGCTGTTGCTACAGAGCTCTAAACCCAGTGAATAGTGTGTAATCTGTGGGGTTTATATCAAGTCAAATTTTCACTAACCTCACTGTGGTCAGACTCATGTTCACCCAGAATGAACCTAATGACACTATGTTGGTGACATAACTGACAGACTGCATCTCACCATCTCAGGACACATTAGCGTTGAAAATCGAATCAAATAAGAACAGGATGCGTCTTTTACGTTTTAACCCTGGGTTTTTTGACTGATTTTCCAGGTTTTCCAGGTTTCCAGTGTCCAAATCAAATGTCTGATTTTCAAATAAAAAGTAACATTTAAGTTATGGTTTAAATAGGAGCTGTAGTTGACAGCTCATTTATGGAGGTGAATAACCCAGAAAGAAAGATGGGTTTATTCTCCACTACATACACACTTTTGCTTTCAAGTTGCTATATGGACCTGTAGTAATAGAATTGGTAAATTCAGTATTTACAAAGCAAACTGTGTGCTCAGACAGAATGCTGTCCAGGGGGATTTACAGTGCAATTACATGTTACAGCAGACAAGTCACAAATACATAAAAATATAACTAGAAACTGAACTAAATTACAAACAAAAAATTAAATGAGGGTTCCTGGGGATATGTGCAAATGTGTAAATGGTGCAAGACTAGCACATACTTGTATATTGTAGTATATCTTGTAATTCTATGGAAATGTGCTTTGCTGGAATTGCATAGATGAGCATATAATATATCAGTGAATCTATATAGACACACAAGTACTGATACAGAGAAGTACACTACATAGATACATAGTAAAAATGAATTAAAAAACAAAACCACAGTTGTGATTTGAAGGTGAATAAATTCAAGATGTACTGATGTGCTGATTTACAGGGACAGTTCAATATTATAATGTTAAGAATCCCCAAACAGATGTATAGCAGGTTTTACCATTCCTTAAACTCCTGTTTTTGTTCCAGCATTATGCAACTACTGTAGGAAGTGAAAGACAAATAGTTTAGGCCTATACTACTGTTTTCTCAATAAATGGGGACCTCTGGTGGCCTAATACTGTACTGTACACCTGGAAGAAGATGTGATGCAAGGTAAAACCACCAGGTGCCAAAGTAATTTCTTGGATGTCAAATGTAATAAACTACTAAAATTGGCAAACTCAAATCAATGTTTTTTCTCTTCCAGTTAAAAGAAATATGTCAATACAAGATTTTACAAGAAACAACATTGTTAAAATAAGAATATGGCCTCTGTCATTCCCTTAATGCTCCACCTTAATCAGATTCATCAGTATTAACATTTAAATAATATAATTGGTTGGAGTTGTTACACTGGGGGGATATATCTCGGTGGCATATAATCGCCATCTGTTAGTCGGGATTTTTGTATCCAGTTCTTTAGCCCCGAAGGCACCAGAATGCTTAGATGAGGTGTTGGAATATGGAAAAGGTCATGAAGATTCTGGGTATTATTCTATGCTTATGTTGAACCTGGGGAATTGAGCCTGGTCAGCCCTCAAAAAGACATGGGGAAAGGGATCTGAGTATTACACTGGATGATGAACAGTGGACAGAATCTGTAGGACTATTAAAACTATGTCATGTGATGTGAGGGTGCTCAAGATTATTCATCGCTTCTATTGGACTCCCTCAAAATTGTTTAGAATTGGTTTGAAAGACAAATTGTTGGAAATGTAAGACAGTGGACGGCCAATTACTTCATATCCTATGGTCCTGTGATAAGGTCCAGGAATTTAGGACCGTGATACATGATAACCTATGTCGGATTGCAGGGACCCAGGTTGCATTCCGCCCAAGATTATTTGTTCTGGGAGATGGGTCAATCCTAAACGGGATGGATAAGCACATAAGAAGCTGGGTCCAGACGATAGCCAGACAGATTATTTTAAGAGGATGGAGGAATGAATGGGTGCCGTCAACTCAAGAGTGGCTTTATGAAATGCATGACAAATTGCATGACATAAATATTTGATACATCAGAAAAGCAGAACTTAATATTTGGTACAGCAACCTTTGTTTGCAATTACAGAGATCATATGTTTCCTGTAGTTCTTGACCAGGTTTGCACACACTGCAGCAGGGATTTTGGCCCACTCCTCCATACAGACCTTCTCCAGATCCTTCAGGTTTCGGGGCTGTTGCTGGGCAATACAGACTTTCAGCTCCCTCCAAAGATTTTCTATTGGGTTCAGGTCTGGAGACTGGCTAGGCCACTCCAGGACCTTGAGATGCTTCTTACGGAGCCACTCCTTAGTTGCCCTGGCTGTGTGTTTCAGGTCGTTGTCATGCTGGAAGACCCAGCCACGACCCATCTTCAATGCTCTTACTGAGGGAAGGAAGTTGTTGGCCAAGATCTCGCGATACATGGCCCCATCCATCCTCCCCTCAATACGGTGCAGTCGTCCTGTCCCCTTTGCAGAAAAGCATCCCCAAAGAATGATGTTTTTACCTCCATGCTTCACGGTTGGGATGGTGTTCTTGGGGTTGTACTCATCTTTCTTCTTCTTCCTCCAAACACGGCGAGTGGAGTTTAGACCAAAAAGCTCTATTTTTGTCTCATCAGACCACATGACCTTCTCCCATTCCTCCTCTGGATCATCCAGATGGTCATTGGCAAACTTCAGACGGGCCTGGACATGCGCTGGCTTGAGCAGGGGGACCTTGCGTGCGCTGCAGGATTTTAATCCATGATGGCGTAGTGTGTTACTAATGGTTTTCTTTGAGACTGTGGTCCCAGCTCTCTTTAGGTCATTGACCAGGTCCTGCCGTGTAGTTCTGGGCTGATCCCTCACCTTCCTCATGATCATTGATGCCCCACGAGGTGAGATCTTGCACGGAGCCCCAGACCGAGGGAGATTGACCGTCATCTTGAACTTCTTCCATTCTTTCTAATAATTGCGCCAACAGTCGTCACCTTCTCACCAAGCTGCTTGCCTATTGTCCTGTAGCCCATCCCAGCCTTGTGCAGGTCTACAATTTTATCCCTGATGTCCTTACACAGCTCTCTGGTCTTGGCCATTGTGGAGAGGTTGGAGTCTGTTTGATTGAGTGTGTGGACAGGTGTCTTTTATACAGGTAACGAGTTCAAACAGGTGCAGTTAATACAGGTAATGAGTGGAGAACAGGAGGGCTTTTTAAAGAAAAACTTACAGGTCTGTGAGAGCTGGAATTCTCACTGGTTGGTAGGTGATCAAATACTTATGTCATGCAATAAAATGCAAATTAATTATTTAAAAATCATAAAATGTGATTTTCTGGATTTTTGTTTTAGATTCCGTCTCTCACAGTTGAAGTGTACCTATGATAAAAAATTAGAGACCTCTACATGCTTTGTAAGTAGGAAAACCTGCAAAATCGCGAGTGTATCAAATACTTGTTCTCCCCACTTTATATATATATATATATATATATATATATATATATATATATATATATATATATATATGTTTATTTGGTTTACAGCTGTTTATTTTGTCATTATTTTATTGTATTGTATTGAATAATTATGGTCGATAATTATTGTCTTAAGTCTTAAGTGGTGATGATGAATGAGGGTGTTTGGGAGGAGGGGGTGTGTTCATGTTGTAAATTGTGTGTTTTGTATGCTTTTAAAAAAATTTTAAATTGTTGGGGCGGCCTCTGGCTCACCCAGAGAGTGTGCGCCCCATGTTGGCTGAGTCCTGCAGCGGCCCGGGTTCAAATCCGACCTGTGGCCCTTTGGTGCGTGTAGTCCCCCATCTCTCTCCCTCTTTCCTGCTTATCCACTGTCACTATGGTAAAGAGAAAAGACCCAACAAATAATCTTTTAAAAAAAAAAAAATTTGTTAATCATCAAAAATGTTTAGTTTAGATACTTTAAAGCTGTGGTATGCACTTTATTTTTGGCGTTGTTGGGCAACAATTCCATAACAATCTTTCACTCTATTGTAATTCAAGTGGTCTGAGAGAAAACTAGATTTCCACACCTCCTCTTGGCTCTGTATTCAGGCTCCAGAAAATCAATCTGTCATGGAGGACTTTGGTCAATCACGTCATTTCAGAGAGAGAGGGCGTTACTGTTGGCTGGTCTGTGCATGCGTTGTCCGTGAGAAAGAAGAGAGAGCTGCAGGAAGAGCTCTCACTCTACTTCAAATTCAGGCGTTTTTTGCATTCTACCCACTGCAGCTTTATATAGCCTACATTTAGCTGATAATGCTTATAAGCAGAATATTGAATGCATGACTTTTAGTTGTAAGTATTTTTACATTGTTGTATTGATATTTTTAAAGGATTTGAGTATCAGTGGTGGAAGAATTCAGATATTTTGCTTTATATTATCTATCTGTTTGACTGTAGCTTTTGTAGCTATGGCGTTATTATGGATCCCACATAACTTCTAGGCAAGTCCCGCCCTACGAAGCAGGCCGATTGATTGGGGTTAGGCATTGACCTCAAGTGGTTAAGGTTAGGATAGCCGATTGGTCAGGGGATAGGACCTGAACAAATCGGCGCCTGGCCAATAGTAGTGTGTGAATGCTATTGAAGGGCGGGTCTTGCCTAGAAGTTGCGTGGGTTCCATAATAACACATAGCTACGTCATACCCCACCAGATTCCCAGTGATTTTGTTTTTACAATCTCTGATATTTACAGAAAACTAGACTATAATATAAACCTATTACTGCACAATCCCATAACTATCATAACCTGAATGTTTATACCTGTTTAGTCACCAGATGGAGACATTCTATACCTTTTTGGTATATGGTTCTCATGAGAGCATGATAATAGCTCTCATGATAAGAATAATACCTGCCTCATACATTTTTTTTGGAAGAAAGATGATCTTGGCAATAAAATGCTTCTGTGTGTCCCTGACTAAATTGGCCTAACTGTAAAGAAAACTTTGCTTCCCGAATATCTTTTCAGGGCCTATGGTTTAGCGGCCACCCTGTTTCAGGTCAGCTATGAATGTGGACTGCAACAAATTGTCTTTATTGATTCATCTTTTGCTTTTTTATTTTTTTTATTTTATTTGCTTTATTATAAAGTCTCCACTTCAGTTGATTAGAACAACAAATCATTTTGGGAAAACTACAAGAAAATAATAGATAAATAAGATACCTAACTACCTCCACTCAAAGATTTACAACTGTAAAGCATTTCAGCTTTTGTCACATGCATTTTAAATATGACGGGTATTTCTAAGGTTTCTGTGAAGAGCGTTGTTGACATCCTACACTACAATATCCATGAAGCACCGGACTCACCGAGGATCTCGCATGCGCATTAACTGCTCTAGTGAACCGATGACATCACGAGCAGCCCGGACCAACCAGTCTGCTGAATTATCTCCGTGCCGTCTGGACTCTGTGTTTTTCTGTTGCTTCACTTTTCTGGTTACCTGATGAACTTGTGGACACGGTTACTAAGAAAAATGTTCAACGTGACGAGGTAAGGGCGATGTCGTTACGACACTTTCGACAATAACGGAAACAAATACCAGCGTGAATTAGCCACACCGGGCCGTTGGGTTGCATTGTTGGTGCTGACCTCCGTACCGGTGTGGCCAGTCAATACAACAGTCATCATTGACGTTAGTGGCGAGTTTACGGAAGCTCTTTTGTTAAAGCTTCCACTTCTAGGACCTAAATCCAGTGACCAGACACGAGTCAATAGACAGGAGTCGGGTGACATTTGCATCTCTTTTGCAATTTGTTTTTGTTTTGTCTGTGGGGGAAGCTGACCTGTCCACACAGGAACCTAACGTACTTCCAACGGCTGCCACTTTAGCCAAAAACTCCAATGAAGCTATCTAGAACCGACAGTCCATACTGGGTCCGGGGACCTCCAGGGTCCCTGAGGATCATCCAGGGTCCCCCAGAGTGAGGGAAAGTTGAAAAGTCAGTACATTCACTAGCCTAGATGTGAAAGGTGTGTATGGATCACTGGGATCAATGTCTCAGAGATTTATGTAGGGGGTCAGGTAATAGCCTAACTAGTTGAAAAATAAACTTGTCAGTGGTTTCGAGTTGCTAAAGGTAATATTGTCCAGTATATCTGCTGCCAGGTATCTGCTGCCAGGGCTGATTTATTAGTGAGTCTGTAATCTGTGGGCACACAGGACCACAAATGCTTCATAACCTCTAATTTGGCTTTACAGATTTTTGTATGGATAAAGATTTGATTTGAGCTGTCAAATATGCAAAGATAGCAACAAATCTGCACTTAACCTAAAACAAAGTGTGATTATATCGTTATTCAGGGTTGACGTCTCTTTCAACTACCATTGTCAATCGTGATTGATAAATTGAGTTCACATACAGTTGGTGGTACAACTCAGAACAGGTGAAGCGTCATTTGTCTTGATAAAAAAGACCGGTCTGTGGAGCTTTCAGACAAATGATACTTCACCTGTTCTGAGTTAATATTCATATTTATCGTTTTGCTGAGAAGTGAAATGACTCACTAAACCATGAAGTTACAGGTAAGTCAAAGAGCACAACATAGATATTATAACACCGCATAATCATTCTAGTGGTAGGCTTATTCCCAGTTAGCTACTTATCAGAAAAGGCTTGCATTCCCGAGAATTAAAATGCTCTAAATCATTGAGGGGCCTGTACGTGCTTGTAATGGGCCGCTGCCTTGTGAAAGTGCTTACTGCTGTGGTGTGATGTTTTCACTGTAAACATGGGAGAAGCCTTACGTGATGTACCATGCTGTTATTTTGTCCACAGTGTTAATGCTCAGACAGGGAGTTGGCTGGTTACAGATCAGCATCGACAGACACTGACAGATGAACCGTCTTGTTTTTCTGAATAGGTTCACATTGCAGATGATTAGTTTTGATAATACATTTACCTCATTTTTTTGAAGCTTTGTTTATGTTTAATATGAACATCCGATATTTTAACATTATAGACATGACAGAAAATATGGAAAAGCATAATTGGCCCCCTTTAAAGTATAAACCCATTTGATGCTGTTCATAATAACAAAGCCTGTCCTGACATGTATCAGTATTCAAGTGAATTAGATTTATATAGCCCAATATATCAAAGCACAACTTTGTCTCCGAGGGCTTTACATTGACATTACTTATTTATTGTGCATTAGATTTATATTGGTGAACCCTCACATCAGCCCATTTTGGCAGTGAGTGTGTTCATCTGACTGTTAACCTAAAGTCCTTATTATGTCTTCTTGCCTGACAGAGCTGCAAACACAATAGACATTGCATGTTCCTTGACAAGCTCGTTTGTTGCTCTGTGTTAGGTCAGCGTATTAGTTGCTGCTATGCCAGTCACCTTTTAACAATCATATGCCCATTAAGTCATGCATTATGGCATTGCTTGCGCTACACCAGCACGGCGCCTTCGGCCACCTTGTTTTGTTGGCACTGGTCGTTTGTTGATGTTTCACGTCATCCTCCAGTTGTCAGACACCAACACTCTGTGTGCTGCTGTCGAAAACAGAGTTTTACAAAACTGTCCTTGGTGAAACTGACTGCAGCATTGTGACTCAGTTTCAGTTGGCACTGGTGGAGAACCGGAGGACACATTGGTCAGTTGTACTGTATCTGTTGTGGTATAAGATGCTCTGTCCTTACATTTCCTCATTGGTGACCATTCTGAGCTTTAATGATGTTGAAGAAAGTGAATACATTATTATTAAATTAATGACATCCCACCAGGATTTGTCGGTTAATGGCAATAGAAAACAGATGCAGCTAGCTTTAAGAGCCTTAGCAGGTATTTGAACTGAAAATTGGCAAAGTCTTCCATTCAGTTCTTGCTCTACACAGCAAAGCGCCAGCACCAAAGTTGCCAGTCCATAAACCAACACATAAACAGTGGCAGTGTATTGTACCTGCTCTCCTGTCACAAACTGCTGAAGCTCTCTCAGGGAACTGGGTTAATGAACTGAGTGTTATATTTCACAGGACTGGTAGTGCGGCGGGGGGGGGCCTGGGTGGCTCATATTAGGCACTACAGATTGAAAGAGTAAATCACCATCACCATTTTTTTCAATGGTGGATGTCATTAAGGAGGGGCTGCCTGTAACACAGCTGAGCCCCTAAGACCACCATATGTCAGCGTGGTTTCTGGATGTTGTGGTGGCATTAATGTACAGAGGCAGGTGTTGAACCACAGCCGTGATGACTGTTTTCCCCATGAGAATAATGAAAATGTACATCCTTATTTAAGATGTCAGTTGTTATATCGGCTTTCTTTATAGCATCCTGGGCCATATTAGGGATATAAAAATGTTGTTACTGTAAATCATCCACTGTGGAAAGCTGTTTAACTATTTCACATGCATTAGATGTTTGTTAATGCCCATTATTACTGAGGTGAAGCATTTAGTAGACATTAAGTAAAAGAATAGTTATAATATTGACTCATGCTGCATGTGTCACATCTTATTTTACTTTCTGTACTCGCTCCAGGGCTTGGACGATATGACAATGTACTGTATACTGTGAGACGGTATACATTTGTCTACTGTCATTGATTTTGCAATACCATTTATACGTTGGTATCTATACCTTTTTAATATCGTTTTGGGTGTGAACAAGTGCTTAATGGTTTAAATTTTAGATAATTTTTCCCTAATTGTGATGATATATCCTACCTTATTTGCCAGGTATTGAACTGGATTGCAATATAATTACATGTACCGTGGATCTAAAAAAAGTCCTTGAATTGTTTTGGAGAAAGGTTCCTCCAGATCAGTATCGTTTCGTGCTGGTGTCAGAGCGTCATGTTCTCCGATCCAGCTCTCTCTGTATGATGTGTGGTGGATCCTGTGGGATAAACTGTGGACCTGCAGCACTCTGCTGGCCCGTTGCAACAATAGGCCTGTATGACTGTTTGAATGTGCCATTCTTTTGTGCGGTGTGCTTCACTTGGGCCAGACAATAGATTCATTTAGCATCCCTTCTCTATCGCGGCCTGCTCTGTCACCATGGCACCCCTGCCACAGCCACACCCTGCCCCCAGTCTGGCCGGCTCTGCACTTGTCCTCGCTGTTGGGACAGCTGGGCTTAGACAGCCGTTGTTGGCCACGCCCAAGACCCAACCTCACATTTTGAGGATTGTTGCTTTGTGGCCGAGCTGGACCACCTCTCAGCTTCACAATTTTCATTCTACAAAGTTGAGTATATATTACAAACCAAAGGCTCCT
This sequence comes from Sander vitreus, assembly GCF_031162955.1. Classification (NCBI taxonomy): domain Eukaryota; kingdom Metazoa; phylum Chordata; class Actinopteri; order Perciformes; family Percidae; genus Sander; species Sander vitreus. The sequence goes on from NC_135872.1 coordinate 14,522,434, forward strand.
CTAACCCCTAACCTTGAGCTTGATGGAGACCAGAAGAGAATCTGGGGTTTCCTGCAGTGTTTTAAAGCAGAGGCGGGCCACCTTGCCTGAAATAAGGAGCGCCTCCTCTCTTCTCTAACATAAAAATGAATACAGTTTTTGTGATATAAAAAATAAACCTTTAGGGAGAAAGAACATATTTGCTTTTTTCTCAAAGGGAAAGCATCATATGTTTTAGTGTAGCTATTGTTGTCATCTACGAACTAATTTGATTATGAGAAGAGAATGATATACGTTAGAATGTGGGTGGCCCCCCTCGGCAGAACAGTTTTTCTGAAAGAAACCATCAGTCAAAGCTCTTCATGTGAAAATGTTTCTATTAGAACTCTACATCTTGGAAGAATGCCAAAAACTGACATCATTTTGGATTAAAGCACAACCCTAACCACTAACCCTATGTTACAGCTTTTAAAATAAGTTAGTGCTAAATGCTTGACTTTGAGTGCATCCTTTACAGTCTGCCATTTGATAAAATTTTTGAAGCAAACAGAACATAGTAATTCTTTTATTTCATAGCACAACAAAACATTTAAGCTGGCCGATGAGTTTAGATACCCACCCAACGAATGCACACTTGTCCCCTCCCAAGACCACTGACTCTTGACCTTCCTGATTGTTCGGAGGTGAAAGGGTAGTGCACCCTGTTTCAGCTCAGCCACTCAGTGGTGGCAGATTTTTAATTAATGAGCTTAAGGTTGACAGCTTTCAGACCCGTTGGTTAGTAATTGATCCTTTACTGCAAGTCATTCACTCTTTCCCCAATTATTAGCAATAAAACTGCATCACAGCTACTAGATGATGTGAACTGGGTTTATAATGGAAACTGATGGGAAAAACACTCACAATCATTGCAGATGCTTTGCCCATTCTAATAAATACGATTATAACATCTGAAGAGCCTATTGTCACTGTTAAGAGTTTAGTGTGAATCCTAACACGCTTGCAAAAGTTGGCACATTAGCCTCCATCATCGTAAACCTGTGTAATTAATTATAAGGTGTGTTGAGCTTTTTCAAAGTCCAGCCCACTCACTGTTGTTGCAGCACAGACTCATCTTCACAGAGCAGGCTCCCTCCAGAGAAACAAGCCTTGATCTGCAGTCTTATGGTTCTATAACTAGAACTGGGTGACCTATGAAATTATATTTTGGGCCAATCTGAACTTGTTGCAGTTTTACCCTCGACAGCACAGTACAATCTGTGCTACTTCTGATGCCTGCAGAGATACTGTTTTTTGTAGACTATTTAAAAAGGTAAAGCGTTTTAATGTGTAAAATAGAACACCTATCTTACAACAAATTGTAAGCATAGTATGATATCTGTAATGGATAGTAGGTAACCTAAACCCAGAATGATTTGAATATTACTTTTAAATGTGAGGTTGCATTACATTTAACGTATATTACATTCTGTATGTTTACCCTTAGTCTTCAGAAGTCCCGTGTCATCCACACATCCAGGTGTTATTTATTAGCTGTGATATAAGCAAGAAACCACCAGCGCTTTCTTTATTAATACTTATACTGTAGACAGTACAACAGTAAATCTATTCTATGAAAAATGGTTTACTTTAGGAGATACATAAGACCACATTACAGAATAGGCCTAAGTGAGAGCTCCTCTAAATATATGTTAACATAAGACAGTGTTTATGCGCATACTGAGCTGTAATTTTCACCCAAAGATAAAAAGATGAAGTCCTCTAACTGCTCCCAGCTCAACACAGTTATGATGAGCTCTAATAATTCAGTTTTGGGAAATAGTCTTCCCTTGTTGTTGTTATTTGGAGTGACAGAATTGTCTCAGGCTGTTACAGTATGACACATGACAGAGGCTATATTTATACATGCTTGCTTGGATTTGTTGCTGACTGAAGTCTTTTAATCACTTAATGTTTTTCAGCTTGTGTAGTTTTTTAATTAATAGCCCTGCTTTGCTTATCCTGCTCAAGAGTGGCGTTCAGTTTTAGTTAACAAAGTTAAATAGTGACTGTTCTCTTGCCAGACAGAGAATTGAAGCAAACCTCAGATTATCATGACAATGAGCTTTAAAACTAATCACTTGTGTGCCTTAGCCGCAAGATGTGGTTCAAACAAAGGGAGCATGTGGGTCCTGTACGTGTGTGGGGGAGTCCCATAACCGAGATGTTGGTTTGGGAGGATGGGAGGGGGTTTTATGGGCCAAGTGGGATTCATGTTTCAGTCCTTGTTGGCCTCCATCCCCTTTGTCTAGGTCACATTATTCATGTTAATTCCCAATGCAGAGATGCTGGAAATAAGATTTTTTTTTTTAATGAGTTTGCAGTTTGGGTGAGTCTATGAGCTCTCTATCTTGTTTTTGTTGTTGTTGTAGGAGAGGTTCCAGCTGGTTGGATGCCAGAATTTTGTCTAACAGCAAATTTTGTGCAGTCATCAATTGAGGCTGCTGTTTGTAGTTATGGTAATAACAGCTCAAACACTGAAAACTGACGCATGTTTGACATATCAAAGCAAACCTTATCACGCTCACCAATACTGCTTTGTTACGTAACAGCATTTCAACCGTTAAATACTAGAGGTCAGAAGACTTCCTGTATGTTGTATCTCATCAGGGCGTGTTTATCAACAGGATTCATCACAGAAGATGATATCTGTGACAATAAAGCTTGTTCAATGCCAGACAAAGCTCAACTCCAACGTGATGACCTTACTAATCCCCCTTTTTGAATTTCAAGCCTTAAGGGTACATATTAATGCTTTAAAAATACTCAGTGGACAATTTAAGAAATGACATGTGTATTGGCAGAATATGCAGTGCATCCTCTTAAAATCCTTTCTTCTGGAGGCTGTCTTCTTCTCCCTCAGACACAAACCAAACCAAAACATGTCTAACAGGCCTTGAAACAGCAGACAGATATCAGATTCAGCAGCAGACTGTGCCAGAGCACGGCATGCTTTATCCTGCTCTTAACATGCCGCCCCTACCTTCCAGAAAGCACGCTCAAGTTCTAACAAGTTGTAGCAGCAAAAGAGCAAAGCCAGAAAAAAAAAAAAACTTTTATCTTTCTTTCATTAATGAATTGATGCAACTTTATCAATTCAAAAGTTCATAAGTTGGCAAAAGTTTAATCCTTTGGACCTGATCATCAATGGATTTAACTTGCTTTGCCTTGATTTATTGTATTTTATTTCAGGTTTATTTATCAGGAATAATGCACACTAATAATACATAAAAGTAAAATGTGCCAGAATTAGCCTGGAGGCTATTTTACGTCCGCTGTCCCTGGACAGGTGGTAAGAGGTCGCCCTAAAATGAGATAAAACGATTAAGCTATCAATAATACATACAGATTTGGCCCTATACAATAAAAGTTGATTATACTAACTAATGCTAAAAGACAACAACATAAAAACAAGAACAGTTGGGTAAGATCAACACAAATACACACACAGCTGAACTGTCACACACAGGGCAGATAGCATAGACATACATTGCTGGGACATTAACAAGCCACATAAGATTTTCCTATCTAGTCAATAGTGAAGCAGACACACAGGCAGAGCACAAAAAACACAGACAGAGCAGGAGAGACAAGATGGCAGGAAGTGTTAGTGCCTAAACTAATGTTGACAGTGCTGACTACTTGTTAGCCACTTCTTTAAGTTAAGTTTAAAAGAGGCATACATTTTAAAATTTCCAATGTGACTTGGGATAGAGTTCCACCCACGAGTAGCCCTAACTGAGATAATCCTCTGCATAATATATGGAAATAAATGCACTATTACATGCATTATTAGTTTGTCTCTCTTTCTCTTTGTTGTTTGTATGTCTCCTACGCTGAGCTGCCGTTGGTGTCTTCACCATGGTAATGTAATTTTCTGTTAACTTAGTTGGCGTCTCTGGAACCGGTAATGTTAGTCATGCACATTCTTATTGAATTTGTAGAAATTGTGATTGTTTAAAATAGCACCCTTGTTTCTTTTGTCCTTTTTGTTGTGAAGCACATTGTGACTTCTTACAAATAACATTCATGAAAGTAATGCATGCATCCCAGCCTGGTTATAAACTGAAACTGCTATCGTCATTCTTTCCTGATGCAGTATATCCACAGGTAGAAAAGGTTTTCCACGGTAGCCACCTTCTTTCCTCCTGTTTTCCTGGGCAGAGTTTTAGGCTGCTGCTGCTACGACGAGCAGGTTCCCACAGTATAACGTATCTGTGTGATAACATTACTGTAGGAAAGCCGTCATAACAGCCATGCAGTCAGACGAAACCAGCTGCGTCAACAGCTAAATGTTCCTCAGGAGTGATTGTATTACAGCTTTTAGTAGCAACCATTGTTCACGTCCATATTTCTTTCTTTTCTCTGTTACACTTTTTAACCAGTTTTATGATTTTGAGGTGACAACTGGTCCACCTGTCAGTGCTCCAACCCTTAAAGTGTAATTTGGGGGTTGTTTTACAATTGTTTCTATCAGTCTGTTTTTAGGGGAATTACAGAGATATCAGCAGTGTACTGATATCCTGAACACAGTGTTGTTTCTGTCCCAGCAGTTTGCCTTGCACAGTTGCTAGCTAAAAAGGCCACAGGGCAGAGGATGTCAGGTCGATCCTGTTAAACAGCAGGTGTCCTTGTTAACGTCCCCAAACATCCTTTTTCTGCTGTTTAGTTTAGTTTTTCATTGCACCGCCCAGCTCTTGGTTTTATGGTTCCCAGCTGATTTTCCTAGCTTTAATATTTAGTTTTGGCTCATCTGGTCTCAGGTTATTTTTCTCTGCTGGGATTAAGACACACTCTGAGATAAGCAGCTTGTAGCTCAGCCATGCAAGATGGCCGCGTACTGTATGCTATCATACTTTGCCTCTACATCAGACAGTCAGTCAGTCAGTCATGCGTCCGGTTGGCGGTCACAGATAAGGGCCGAGACCTCAGACCTTTTCACGTGGATTTAGTCTGGTGAGCTAATTCTCAGAGCATCCACATGTGACATTAGCTAATAGCCATGTTTTGAAGCTGTCTTCACCCTCGTAGCAGATTGGATACTGATTGGATTATGTTGGATTAACATTACTCTATTTGATTTGTTTGTTTGTTTTTATGTTACCTCCACTGTAATACTGAGTGCATTATGCTCCCTCCTCTTCCTTATCTCTCTGCTGAAAGCGTTAATCACTGATTTCTCCTTGCAGTGAGCTTGGCCTACATCTGGAGGGATCAACAAGTTAAGCCACAGCCTTTTAACCCTCAAATTCTGTCACTCTGTTACGAGCACGTTCACTGCAGCTGCAGCCATTCCCTTCATAATGCTTTTGCAGCAGTGCCTTCCACTTCTTCTGAGTAGGTCTTTTATCTTTGCATCCCTAAACTCTCCAGGTTTTACTTTGTATAACAAAGATACTTTAAAAGTTGAGCATCATAAATTTGTTTCAGTAATATCTACTTTAAATGTGAGATTAGTGGCTGTTTGAGGGGTGACCAACAGTCCTTGTTCATATCCTTGTTCTTATTAGACAACGGAACAAAGAAACTACGAAAGTTAATAAGTTTGATAAAGCTTAGATTTCAAAGGATAATCAGGCTATGAACAAATATCTTACTAGCTTTTTCTAGTGCTTACATTCCATTTTCAACTTCATCCACTGAGGAAGACCATGAGATGGGTTGAACGCTTCGGAAAAGCTAGTTGGTGGACCTTGAGTTAAGAATTGTTTGTTGGAGACAAGATAATCAGACTTATTATGGTTTATAAATAGATATGGACTGAAATGTGAAAGGAGGCCATACAAACTGAAATTGAAAAAAAACATATGCTTCATTATGTTTTTATTGCAATATGCTTTTATTGGACTACAGGAAACAGACTCTCACTCTTTCTGATTATGTGAGATAAGAGAAAACATCATGTGGGTACTCCAGCCATGACGTATGAATTGAGAAAGCCCATTACTACCCTTAGGTTAATGTTATTTTCTCCACCACAAGCTGGAGTTTGCCACATCTATCCTCTTTGAAAAACACTTTCTTCTTTTGCAGTTTTCTTTCAAAATGCAGCTCCTTTTATCTCAGCGTCTAAACTGTAACGTGTTGTATCTGTGCTTGGACCTTGTTTTTGTGTTTGGAGTTGCTTGGCTGCGTTCTAGAGATTAGTGGATGCAGAAAGTTGCGCAGCTCCTTCTGGAATGGACCTTTCTATTCCAGGGGGTAATGACAAGCTTTCCAGAGGGTGGGTAGACACTAGTAGGACCTTATTCAATCCTGCCATTTAATTTGTAAATGTTAGGGTCTCCTGCAAGGGAAGGGCTGCATGGGTGGAATTTATGGATATGGCCCCACCCTGAATGAAACATATGTACGGTGTAGCCCTGTTCCCCTCCACCACATGATACGAGCCATAATATAACGTTCCCACTTCACACATTCCTTGGCAGCATTCTGAGAAGTCAGTCATGATTCTGCTGAGAATATACTTATCATTAGCATGTAGCAGAAATGTATATCTTCACCCCATGTTTCACACTGTAAGCAGAATGGGTAACAACAAAGTCCTTTTATGTCCTATATTACCAGAGAAACTCGTCAACAGGCTCGTAATCACAGCTGAACTTTTCAGGGTCATCTACAATCTGCAGCCAATCAGATTTCCATGGTTCTTTCTTTTTAACCCTTTCATTGCAAATTGATTTCCAAGCTTCAGCAGCTTTCAACTTGCTTTCAAATGTTTGGAGAGTAGGTGCATCAATCATTGGATTTGATGGAAAGTGATTTTGATTCTGTTTATGCCTTATTGCATTGTGCCATATATGTTATGTTTATCTTGCTTGCCTGCTAGGTCAAAAAATAAGACTATTGGCTGTTGAAAATTTAGAAAAAAAGGGTAAAGTTGAGTTTTGTCTGCCCTTGCTTAATAATTAACAGAAAGTGCAGTAAAAAGAGGAGGTTCACACAAACACCATTTTTTTTAGGTTTGAGTTGTAGTAGAGTCTGTTTTGTAGCTTCTTCTTACCTTCAAATATGAAGATGCAAAAGCCTCAATGTAGTGCTCAAATGGAATGAAGAGGTTATCATGTATTATTTCACTAAAGCTTTATTGCTTCTGCTATATATCTAGTATTAGTGAGTGTATAATAGAGTTTGAGTATTAAAGCCCATTTTCTCTTTCTGCTTGTGGTGACCTTGTCATCATACCATAGGTGGACTGGCAATCCGACTTGGGCCGCTGGAAAAAAGAAAGAAATGCTGGTGACACACTGGCTTTTCACACTAGTTTAACAAATATATGCAAGACTGTACGGCTGTAGCCTGGAGCCTCCCGTCTGGTGCCGTCGGCCTTCTACTTTTCAAAGTGAAAGCTTGTGTCTGATCCGCTATGTCTTCGTACTTTGGTGTTCGGTAAGGGACGGAATTGCCAGGGCCGAATTTCCATCCAGTCCGCCCATGCCTCATACCTTACACATGCATCTTAAATTGGCGCAAACAAGGAGGTTACACATTACAGTGAGTGGACACATATGAGACACAGTAAACTCTCTCTTCTTAACTTGGAGGAGAGACTTTTATCATTGTCAGTTCCAGGAGACTTGGCACAGATACAACTCTGAGTGATTCAACCAAAGAGGCACAAAACATCTTACTTTAAATCCTCCAACACAACACAGATAGGCACGACAATGCCATTGTCTATGAAACTCTCATGATCCACAGTGTCCCATTTCCTGTTGTATGTACCTGCCTGGACCTGCCTCAAGGGCACCAAAACATCAGTCCTGGCTTGTATTGACACGGATGGTCCGTCCCACCAGAACAGAAGCCCTCCATGAGAACAGGACCTGTCTGTTATTCCAGCTGCGTGCCATTCTTTATAGAGGCAGCTACCCAGGACTGTACAGCTTCCACTGTTATCCACTCATGACTGCACCGGCGTGGCTCGCCACTGATGTCTGCAACACCAGTCCTGTAGAGATAAACCGTTTCTCACAAGCCCAGTTTTGTTGGGTCAAACTACAGTGCAGTCTCAGATATGGCAATTAAAATCAAAGCAGAATGTTGCAATGCTTTAAAAGATTGCATTATATCAGCTAGCATGACATATGACTTGGAAGTGGTCCAGAAATCTTAAAGCTGCAGGCAACTTTACACGTTGGCAGTGAGAGGCAGCTGTTTGAAAACTTTGACGTTTTAGTAACCCCAAAATCATGTAAAGTGACCATAATTGTCCATAATCCTTAATGGAAAGTGGTTGGTTTGTGCTGTGTTTTATGTTTAACAGATGAAGACGAAGCAGCATTTCTAATGCTGAGGAGTGCTCACTCACAGCTGTTAAGAAAAAAGTCTGAATTTTGCTTTACGGTTTGATGTGTGATTTCCTTTTGGCAGAGAGTCGTCCAAGTCCAGAATGTTCTTGGCTAGTAGTGTAAATCCATAGTCTCAGTGACAGTCTCAGTTACACAGCATTTGATATTCTACTGTGTTTCTGCCACATTTTGTGATTATGCTGATTGGACAAAGCTGTGTTATATTACAAAATATTCAACAAAAGCACTATGACGTCTTGTTACCGTGATACCCATCACTAACGCTTGACTCACTTCTAAAGAACAGGAAGTTAGTGCTGGATAGGTAACACTTATTCTGTCAACACCTGCACAGAAACCTGTGGGGCCTGAATCAGGTAGATGACTTATATTCTCTTATGAGAACATGTCTGATGTTCTCACCTCCTGTAACAAGGACAAAGTAGTAGGTGGTTTGGATGTTATCGCCTCAAGAATGATCTTAGAGTTTAATGAACACCCCTCTCATGTAGTTACAATACTGTAACTGTATAACCTCTCGAGGTAGGGATGTTCCGATCCTGATCCGAGTCCTTTTAAAGTGCTCATATTATGTTTTTTGGCTTTTCCCCTTTCCTTTATTGTGTTATATATCTTTTTGTGCACATTATAGGTTTACAAAGTGAAAAAGCCCAAAGTCCACCACAAAGGGACTTACCATCTCCAACAGAAAACACTGTTCACAAACTGCTCCAAACAGCTCTATTGTAGTCCAGCCTTTACTTCCGTGACGAACGTGCGTCACTTTGTAATGCATGTTATAATGCTCGCCTAGCTGCTAGCATGGCACGCCGTCATGCTCTGCAACTGACAAGCTAGCAGTACTTACTGCACATGTGCGACTCCCAACAAAGATGGAACAGAAGTGAGATGCCTCACTCTGTAGCTAAAACAGAGAGCTCAACACACAGGGTGAAAAGAGGAGCTGCGGCAATGTGCAGTACAACAAAAATATGGTGTTTTCTGAAAATTAAACCACATAAACCTATTCTGATATAACCTCTAAATACAATTATGAACCTGAAAAGGAGCATAATATGAGCACTTTAATACTGGGTATTTGCTGGTACCAACATCAACATTTACCTAAAAATAATGAGAAATAACAGCTGTAGCCTTCTAACTTTCACCTAATTTTTCACAAGCGACTGGATCCAAATACTAATTCAAAACTATTAAGTTGATATGATATGACTGAAAGTTTAACTGGAAGAATGCGACTCCTGAAACTGATGTGACATGATCAGCTTGAGAGACGTTGTATCACACTGTTAGAGCTGTGGGGACAATAAAAACACTTAGTCCACCTGCAGTTGTACAGTGGTGTTACAGAGTGATGCTTCTTTATACTTCATAAACAATTTTTGGTTGAGTATAGACACCGGCTTGCAGAGAGCACACAAACCCGTCAACAACAAGTTTAATTTTGTCCTGCCATCAACTTACTCACAAAATGAACATTAAAGTAGACGGTTCATATTTGTCATTTTTGAGTTTTCACAAAAAACTTTAAGAGAAAAGAAAGAATAGAAAGTCTATTGATGTCAAAATGAACCACAGAGTTTTAGCAGTTGCTGTATTAATGGGGGTTTTCTGTCGGGACAATCATTTTTGGTGACTTCACTTAATTTACTTTGAAAACCCGCATGTAATAAAGGACCAGACTGAAATAGGTCTTATTATATTGGTGGTTCTTGTAAAAAAACAAAAAAAACAAATCTTGCCACAAAAGGCCAATTTACCCTCATTCTGTACATTTTTGATGAGCGTCCTCCACAGAAACTTCCTTAAACATTTTCATTTCCAAAATAATATCACTATGTTGCAATGTAGGGATGTTTATGGATGCTGGATGTTGCGAGTCAGTAATTAGCTGAGGTGCAGGAGTGGTGCTTGTGCTGTAAATCATGTGGGAGTGTCTGGAATTGTTTAGATTAAAATCCTCTGGATATTTTGTCAGTTGTGTCATCATTGCCAGACTGTTTAGATGGAATACGGTATGTGCAGTGCTTTAAGTTGCTTGGGCTACATGTTTTTATTATACACAGGAGGTGTTTTTTGTAAAGGATGGGAAGTAGCTAAACTCCTGTTTTCTTTCTTAATTTATGTTTTTGACATTTCTTCAGTAGCCTTGTCACACTTTCACTGGCTTGCATCTCTTTCCCTCCCACACCCACATTTACGCCACACACACTTTGCACCTTAGCTTTATTTTCCTCCTGCAGCTCTCCAAACAAGCCCTTTCCAAACAAACCCTAAACAAGTTGTCCAAAGCCGGTGTAGGGGGGGGGGGGGGGGAGCTGGGGGAGCTGGGCGGCGGCCACTGCTCGGCTGCATCCTATTAGGACTGGGAGTGTTGAAAAGGGGTGTGGCCTGGAGCCAGTAACATCTGTGCCTGTCCCCTCTGCCCCCACAGCCTTCTGCAGAGAAAGGCAGAGTGAAGAAGGTTAGGGAGGGAGTGGATACGCCGAGGAGAAGTTCTTGCCGGCCAGCTGGCTGTTTGCAACAGCAGCTCATGCTATACGGCAAGTTTATACCTTGTTTGCCCCCCATCAGAGAAAAACTGCCTCCCTCTAACTGGGATTTTCCTCTCTGCTGATTTTGACAGCCTCTGGGATTCATTGCTTATTAACGACGGCTTTGAAAACCTGCGTGGATTACATACCTTGCGCAGGAAATGCTCTGCTGCATGTTGTGTTTTTCTGTCGACAGTGCAGAAAGCTGGATGCTGCAGTGAGTTGAGGATATAAAGGGAATGCAACAGAGGCAAGCTCACTCCTGGACAGGGTAAGACCAGCTCAATGAATCTTCCCATTCCACCCTGTAATCAGGGAAAATGGGTGCAGGAGCCGAAGCCGGCTGCTAATTGGAATGTGTGTGTGGACTGCATGTGACCGGTAGATTGTCTGAGGCTATCAGTGTCTCTGCGTGTTTATCTGTGTGTGTGTGTTGTGGACTGCATGTGACCGATAGATAGTCTGAGGCTATCAGTGTCTGTGGATGAGGGGAGTCAGGGCTGCTGGTTTGCTTTATCGCTCCCCATGATACAGGCTGGATTCCTCTCCCCAAGACGTAGGTGATTGTGTCACGTCTTATTAAGAGGTGTTGGTGCGGAAAAATGGTGTTGCCCTAGTAACCGGGGGGAGGGGAGGATGACGGCGTGCTCGGACCGGGCCCCGGGGCTGATTTCGTGGTGAGAGAGTTGTCCTGTGTATGTGGGGAATGCCCCCTAATGACAAGGCTAGTCTGGAGATAGGGTGAGGTGGTGGTAGAAATATGTGTTCATGCACAGCGGCTACAGGCTGCTACCTCCCACCAGCTTCCCTCTGTGGTTTGGCGAATGGAGCCTGTTATCAGTGTCGAGTTTGTGAGACAGAGAGAGAGAGAGGATGGCATACTTTTTTCCATGGGGGGGCGGAGTGCAGATAATCAGGTCAATGAAAAGGAAAGTCACCTTGAGCAGAGAGTGGTCTTCTCATTCACCACGCTCATTTCCTGTCGCTGCTCATCCTTCTCAGGTTCCACTTCCTCAGCTTCTCTCGAGAGGCTATGAACACTCTACATCGCATGTAAATACTATACAGACTGATGTATTACAAAGGACTGACAGCTCGTCTTTGTAGCTCTGCAGGATTTCAGTGCCTCTGAGTGACTGCAAGCTAGATTTTGCTCTGTAATCCTTAATGGTTTTGTTATTTGTTTTTGTCTGCTGAATTAGAGAGACAATCCTATTTTCTCCCCTATAAACATCCTGAGCAGATTAAAAAGGAGGGTAATGTGCGATGGAAAGGGCTTACATTAAATCACCCACCCACCCAGCTTGCAACGGTCACCCACCGCTCCGGTTACCATAGCAACTGAGGAAGAGGTAGGGCTTTTTAAAGGACAGGCTGCAGCTCAGGGTATCCTAGAAGAGGTTATAACACTCTCTACGCCCCATTATTGATGATCTGAGAGGTTATCGGTTTTACTACTCAGAAATAGATTTGTGACTTATATTGGACTGTGCCCAGCTGTGGTGCACATGATAATGTCTATTGTTCCTTCTGCCACATGGATGGAGATCATGGTGACCGCTGTTGGTGCTTTATGATGTTTTCAGTTGCTTAAAGTCCACAGCTTCTGAAATCACTAAAGGTTTATTCTTTCCTCTGCTTTCTTGATATTCAGCAGTTTCTCTTATTTTCCATTTTTTGTCATTTACTGCAAATTTAAAGTGATGCTGATCTTTGAACAGTCGCATATTTATCCGCTAGTCCATTACTTTGAATTCTTTCAACTTCTCTGCTTGCTTGTTAACTAGTTTTCACGCACTCTCTATTGCAACATATGGTGTTCATGTGTTACTGCTGACTCAAAATGTGGATACATTGTTTTAAATGAAATTATAATAGAATTTTTCCACTTACTTGAGCTGTTTTTCCATGCAACACCTGGCAAGTGCAGAAGTACTTCCTGGGATATAAGTAACCCTGGTTGAGAATTGCTGCTCTCATCTATCTTGCATTTAACTGCAAATATAAAAAAAAATTCTGATTACTAAAGTATGCTGTGTATGGTTATAATGTGATGGATGTAAAGGTCCAGACTCCAGACACACCAAACCAACATCAAAGAACTAGCGGCAATGAAGGAAGACTGTTATGCCTGACGTCGCCCGTGTCTTTGGCCAAAATAAATTGACGGACGGATGCTCACCCAGGAGTCCTTACAGGGAGCGGTGCAACAGTTACTGTATTAGGGGTCCACTCTCAATACACTACACAGTGTGTACATAACACACTACTAATAAATATGTCCTGCAGATCTCAAGAGCTCACATTTAACACTACATTTCCTTGGGTCCTCAGCAAAACACCCGCCAAGTGTGAAGTCAATCGGCTGAACGGTTGCCGAGAAAATCTAAGTACATACATACAGACATACATACAGACATACAGACAGACAGACAGACAGACATAGACTCCTTCCATTTTAGTTAGAAGACATTGCAGTACACTTGTTGTTGGAGCTGCACATGGGGAACATTCCAAACATAGTGGATAGAAATCAGAATGGCAATGCAAATGATTATAGCTGAGAAAAACAACCTTGTAATTTATAACCCAAACTTGAACCTGCATTACAAACACAGATCATAAAAGTTAAGCTGCTGTTGTGAAATAGGCAAGTTTTTCTTTTTTCAAATGTCAACAACTGTCAACATGCTTTTTGTTAAACTTTGCCTTTTTTCAAATTTTTACAATAATTAAACGGCATGATACGGGCTACTCATGTGCTATTTTTAAACCACACTGTTTTTTTTCAGTATTTTGGATCATGGCTAACAAACTAAACCCAGGTGACTAAGCTAAAACCCTGGCAATGATATTGTCGCAAGTTTGAGTAGTTTCCTTCTTTGCCCCGAGTCTAACCTCCACTTGAAGGGTTGACCCGAGGAAGAATGCTAACATGTTAAGAGTGGGGGTTTGGAGAGTCTTGTCTGCAGAACGAGTTTGACAACCTTGCCTGCGGAAAGAGCAGCAGCCTTTAACCTGCTTTTTAGTCTCTGTCCTCCCTACATTTCAGCTGCACACTCCCCAATCCTAAATGTACATTTTTTGTTTTGTGCTATTAATCATGCATGTAAGGGGAGGTAGCACTGAATTACATTTTAAGGCGTGGGACAGAAAATTGAAAAAAAACCAAGTTATTTTTCCATCTAATCTGTCACCATAGGCAATGAAGATGAATAATCCTCACAAATTAATTTGGGAGACTATACAGATTAGTTTAAAGCATCCAGTATCTCTACAGATCAGACGTATGGTTTCTAATTCTGTGCAAAACGTGCTACTGTAACACACCGCTCATGAAAGTGTTAAAGTTAAAACAAACACACACTGGGTCTGCCAGTAAATTGACTTGTAAAAAGCTAGAGGGTACCACACATTAGATTGAATCCCTCCCTGGCAACAAAACCACTTAGTTGACAAACATTTGCTCATCAGCACTGGGTTTGCACAACCCTTCCTTTGGTCATGAATTAATGCTGTTGAGGAATGAACACAGTAAGTTAGTCAGCTTGCACTGATCACAGCCTTTCTCTTCCATTTCTGTTTGGTGATCATTTTTGACCAGATTAACCTTCACTGTTGAGAACAGGCGTGGCTAGAGATACAGAGGCTGGTCTTGAACTAATCTGAGTCATCATCACAGACTGCCTGAAACTTGTGAAAACCACAAGTGTTTAATGAGGAAGGATGTGGAAAACAATTAGATTACCTCTATGCGGCATGTCTAATAGAGTTCCCTGCTTTCATTTCTAACAGGTACTGCAGTGTTAGTTTGTTGGTAACAATACACAATAGTACTAGCTTTATGGTGTACCATTAAATGTATTGTTGAATATAACCGTTGCGATACTGGCCTACAACAGTACACAGAGAGAGTATGATGTATGAGTATGAGTTAGATGTTTGTTTTGTGGCACCAACACGTATGAAACCCAAAGGCATTCAATATAAAATTATACAAAACAGACAAAATCAGCAAATCTTTGAGAAGCTGGAACCAGAAAGTTTGACTTTTTTCTTAATAAATTACTTAAGTGACTAATCAGCTCTTAGTTGGTTCTTTACTAGAAAATACTATAAAGTAACTTCAGATTTGATTACGTTTAGGTAGTTCTCATTTCAGGTTTTTAGCTTATTGTTTATTTGTTTAATTCCACAGCCAATAATAATAATGTTTTAGCAAACATGCAGTAGAAACACTGCAGCAGTGTCCTGTTCCAAATCAAGACATATATCAATGCGCCCATTGACGTACTGTATGTCATTATAAAAACTGGAAAAACTATCGCACCAAAAAACTCTCATTACATTCCAGCATATAAATGTTTTGCACAACAGTCACAGCTCACAGCAACTTTGTCACAATCTACTGTCGGTACTTCAAAGTCCAACAAGATGTGAACCTTTTGAACCCGCAGTCATAGACAAGAGACGTTTAGTGTAAAAAATGTATCAGCTGTCTCTGTGCTGTTCTCCCTTCCCTGTGCTCTCTCTGTTTGTTAATCCTGTAATATGAGAGCCACTTCAGCACTACTCCCTCAGCCATGTGACATCAATGCTCCAGAGGCAATGTCGTTGTCATATCTAGCCAAACAATGAGCACACAGGCATCAGAGCTGAACAGCTCTGATGCTGTAACACTTAAGACAGTTTTGGCGGTTCTCTGTTGTCTCACTGATTGATTTTAATCTCCTCTTAACCTGCCAGTCAGCATTTCTATCATGGCCCATTTATTTTCTGATGTGTGTCCAAGTCTGCGTGTGTTTACTCATTGTGCACTTGGGGCACCATTAAGTAATTGGCAGGGTGAGGGTTATGTACGCTATCCAGCTGTGCAAGACAGTTGGGCTCCACTGTGCCATTTGTACCATAGCTAAACCAGAGAAAATGTTAAACATCATGCATCATGTTCAACCTAAAAAAATAATTGCCAAATAGCTGCTGGTTTTCAGAAATAACATTAGTCAGTTTACTATTAGTTAGCAGTAACTAATGTTGGCTTTAAGCAAAAACAAGAGGGAGATATGAGTTTTTTTTTATTGGGGAAAAAACTTAGCAGTTCATGTTCTGCAGCTGCACTGAGAGATGGAGATACTTGTGAGACTGTTGTTACTTTTGAGCATTTTGTGGATAAGTCAACACCGTTTTCAGTTTCACAGGTTAAGCAATCGCTCTGTGTTCAAACACTGTGTTGCTGATTGATTTTCAGCAGGGCAGCTCCAGGCTGAATGGACTACCACCAGCCTTCACTGTGTGACTCCTGAGCCTTTTGTTTGCAGCTGTCCAAATTGATCCAAAATAAATGACCAAATGTAGTGCACAACAGTCATGGGGGTTTCCAAAAGTCCATAAACCTCCTTGAAGCTCACTGCAATCCTCAAACCATGAACTGTCTCTCCAGTGGCTCTTTTTAATAAAAGTACGCTTTTATTTTGCCAGTGTGAGAAACACTGTATTGCAATGTAGTGGAATAGTATTGAGATGGCACTCCCTACCATGTTGAGCTGCTTTGCATTGAAAATCCTGTGGTGAGATGATTATCAAATTGCAAGTCTGATCCATCCCAAATCCTAAATCAGAAAAGAAGATTAAACTTCTGTGCACCAAATGCCTTTGTGGTCCGCCTATAACACAACTGCAGCTATACTCTGCACAACACAAGCAGTCAGTTAACAGCGTTTACATTTTTTTGTCATTACAGCTAATCCTGGAACAACACATGGCATTTATTTTTTTAAAGATTCTTTTTTTGGGCTTTTCCGCCTTTAATTTGACAGGACAGCTAGGTGAGAAAGGGGAGAGAGATGCAGGAAATCTTCACAGGTCGGATTCGAACCCTGGACCTCTGCATCAAGGCATAAACGTCTCAGTATATGTGCGCCTGCTCTACCCACTGAGGCAACCTGGCCACAACACATGGCATTTTGGGGGGTTTTGTGTAGCAAAGCATAAATGAATGTGTGCTGTCTTGCGTTAGAGAAATGGCATATTGTAAGGATGATATTAACAGTAACGTGACACTTAGTGATTCCATTATCCATCACAAATGTATTTTTCATTCCCTGGCTGCACAGAAAGGTCAGAGGTCAGGGTCAGAACAATGTCCCTGGAGCAGGGAGGGAGTCTTAGTCTCACTCAAGGACTTTTAAAAAGGTAGATTTTTTCTAATTAGCACTTGAGCCAAAGAGAGATGTACTGTATCTCTTTTCAAATCACCTCAAGGCGAAGCAACCTTGCTGCCTAGTATTGATTTTCATTACAGCTCTAATACTCACATTCTTATTCAAGGTTTCCTTCGTTACCTTTAGCTGTAGAGCTACTTTGCTCAATTAGAAACTAGTAGATTTGTTCTGGTGTGTCCTGTCCCAAACAACATTGGTGCTGCTGATGATTCAGGCAGCCATAGCAGCTGTAGCATCAAAAATTAAAAGTACATCTCATTGCCAGAAACTGCTGATAGATGCCAGCTGGTGCCGAAGAAGGTATTTCACACATCTGCTTTCAATACACAACTGTCCACTGTGTTCTCTCTCCAAGGTTGGATTCCTGCTCCAAGTGAGACACATTTTGGCTTATTAGCATCAGCTTTAAGTTAACCTGTCGGCATTTTTGGATTATACACAAAGCCACCTATTTATGACAGCAGTTGTTTTATGACTACATAATTAATATTAGATTGCATGTTTTTATTCGGATTTGGTTTGGTTAGGAAACAGATTTCTTGTTTTATTGTTTTTATTTATTTTAATTTCCTTCATGTTTGGCAGTAATCAGTACTTAGTTTTTATTATAACTAAGTACTGATTAAGTGATGATTATTTGTTTCTAAGTCTTTGGATACCAACACAGGAGGGCCACTGTCACGGTCAATTTTTGGGCAGCTAAGATTATGTACTCTATAGGAGTGCTGTGGCACTGTTAGATTGGCTTTTGTACGAGCAATCCAAGCAGGACTAGAAAAATCAAACATACATTATTTTCACTACACAGTTCACCATCAATGTTGATGCCGTTGAGCAAATAATATAAATCTAAATATAAAGTAAGCTTGAACAGTGGAGGAGGCTGAAATAAGGAATAAAATTGACGGAACAGAGAAAAGAAGAAAAATGAAGACAGCTGTATTTAGTGTCAGATCATCTTAGAATGTTCTTCATTCCTCTTCGCACATGTTTAGTAACGTGAGCGTTTCTCTGTGTTTAGCTTACGATGCTCTTCTCTGCTTCTGCCTTTTCTCCGGCGGACCTGACACTTCTGCAGGTTTAGCGGAGAGGTCTTTTGCGGGCACAATGCACGGGCTCACACTCACTTTACAAACACTGGGATTCTTTTTAAAGTCTGGACTCACGCCAGGTCAGCCGCCAAACCACATGGTCACGAAAACAACAAGGCTATCCAAGGATAGAAATGTCCTACAGATAAAGAAAGAAAGTGTTTGTGTGGATTTGGGTGGGCAGGTTTAATTATTGGATGTGTATGAATGAAGGAGTACAAAGGAATCTTCCTTGTGCTGTAAGCAGCAGCCTACAAAAGTCATGTTTGTCCAGTACAGTTCAAGAGTTGATTTATGTCAGTATAAACAGCATTCTTCTTGATTATATGGAAAGTGCAGCTGTTACATGGCATTATCATCCTCTTGCAGACTGTTAACATTTCAAACATGCCTACTATAAGGATAATTCCTAGAAATAAATTCTGCTAACTTTTACTGCTTGGACAGCTAAGGGTCAGTTTGACTGGGGGAGTTACATGCTTGTTGGGGATTTGAAGTAAAGTTTCTTCTTACTTAGTGCAGGTGACAGTTGAAGGTGTTGTTGTATGGCTGTTGTTCAGGGTCACAAAGCTCACCTGGCTATGACAGGAATGTCCTCTTGTTCTAACAGGCCTCTGTTATGTTGGGAACCTTGACCGTCTGACTGACAACATCAGGGGGCTAATGTCAGAGCACTCAGGTCTCACAGGTTAAGAATTACAGCACTAACTCTGACAAACTTGTACCAGTGTCACAGTCTGCATGTTTAAACCTTAAACACTGCCCCTCTTTGTGTTCTGCCACTTTGTACCCTCCCCACATGGCCGAGCCGTGGCACATCCGCAGGTTCCTGCAGCTGGATGGGGACCAGCGCTGTCCCACTCTGGCGCACAAGTTTATACAAAGTTTACAGTTCGCTTTAGCTAATGGAAAATAATGGCAGTTTTGTGGACTAATATGGTCAAAAAGTGCTTTGAGTTGCTTCTTCCCTTCATGCTAGAATAGATGGTGATTGTGAAGCCAAGCAGCTGCTGCTGAGGCCTCTGGTAGTCTATTTGGAAAAGTCAAGGATGTGTCAAAATAAATACACTATTCAGTGTGTTAGTAAGGGTGAGCCACTGTGTATTTTATCCCACGTGTGATGTCCTCAGGCACCTTGTCTGTGTAGTACACTATAAGCTTATATACAGGTATGTATATTTGGAATATTATCAGAAAAGAGTGGATTTTCTAGTTATGAAATACAGTTGGCTGTTGTTAGCTTTGTTTGACAGTTTGCCCAATTATAACTAGTTTGTTGGCCACCAAGAGACACAAGTGGTAATTTGGACTAATGTCCTGTGTGTCTGATGAAGTGGTCATTGCAACAAATCAATATCAGCACAGTTTTCCTTGAAACCAAATATGATATTGTTACATGGTATCTTATCATTGTGTTTTGCTTGTTTTGTTTTTGTTGGCATCAGCATATTAATGAGCCATATATAAAAAAAATTAAAACACATTTTAGGGTGAAATATAAACCATAATACCACAGATTTTCTGGTGGTTGGAAAAAGTCTCTGACAGCTTAAGCTGCTGTTCCAAATTTGAAAAGCACAGCTGCTGGATAGCAGATGAACCAAAAAAGTGACTAAAATGGGACAGTAATGGCCTCAGGCTTTATTTATGTTGACCATAATATGGACTTCTTATTGACTCTACTTACACAAAGTTGCCACAGGAAATGTCCTCACTTTCCCTTTTGGAAGAGATAACTTTAGCTGTCCTCTGTCGCCTCAGCCCACTGGGCATAGTGATCTTAATCTTCATTTACAGTGAAGTACGTGACCCGACCAGGTTAAATTTGGACTGCATCACACTGCATACGATGCATTCTGTCTGGGCGAAACCTC
The DNA here is from genome assembly GCF_031162955.1 of Sander vitreus. Classification (NCBI taxonomy): domain Eukaryota; kingdom Metazoa; phylum Chordata; class Actinopteri; order Perciformes; family Percidae; genus Sander; species Sander vitreus. The sequence continues at coordinate 14,542,484 of NC_135872.1, forward strand.
TGACTTATAGGAAAATACAGGGAAAGGTCAAGTAAAGTTGGTTATGTTCAGCGGGCTGCCGGTCACCAAGAAAAGATGTCCATAAATTCCTGCAGGTCAGCACAGCCTCTGTGGTTATGATACTTGGCATCACACCACTTGGCACAGCAGGGAGGAAGACTGTGGAGCTGTTTTTGTGACATGCTGACGGTGGTGTCCTCATGGATATCTGGTCAACACATCTTCATTTGCCAGACAGCGGAGAGGTCTTGTGCACTTTATTCCATTATTCCTGCTTGGAGTTGAGCCAGCAGGTCTGAGAGCACACACTGCAGCTGTTTCCATTCTTACTCTGTGTTTGTGTGAATTAGTGGTTTGTTACAAATCAAACTTGTTTATATTTTCAGTACTGAGACTCGAGGTCTGTCTTGTCTCAAGATTCCGTTTTTAGCTTTAGCAACAGAGTAAACTGTCACTCTTAATAGCTGTAACCAGAGAACCAAAGGGTCCACGTACAGTTAATCTGATCCCAGGTCAGAATACCCTCCGAAGAGAAGACATAAGGGCTGTACCATTAAACAAGACTAATAGTCTAGCACTGTCAGGCTGTACTTTAGCACAGAGGTAATTTGAGCTAAATCCTAAAGCTAGCATGACAACATGCTCTTGGTGACAATGCTGACATGCAGATGTTTAGTAGGTATAATTTTTCCAATGCTCACCATCTTAGTTCAAGATGTGTTAGCATGAAAACATTTGCTAATTAGCACCAAACCACAATTCACTTAAGATGTTTTTGGGCACATTAAATCTTCATCTGGCACAGAACTTTCTGTAATGTGCTCAACCCTCCTCACCAATGCTGTTCATTTATGGCAGCTGATCTCTATGTAGCCTATTTTTATCTGCAATATAGAGGCAGGGCAGAGGGGCAGTAGTCCAACGGGATTGCACACGTTTCCTACGTTACTGGTGAAAATGCAACTGCCGGAGACCAAACCAAGTGTGTAATCATGCCTACAAAGTCGGAGAGCCAGGAAGGGAAAGTCTATTGTTGATGGTTATCAGGATGATTGAGGCAGTGTATGTTTGATTTTTACGTGGACTCCACATATTGTAAATCTCACCTGTCATTTGAACAACATGCAGTCCGACATAACACCTTATGACTCGTCTCAGGGTCGACAAGAAAGCCTGTTTTTGCTCTTTACCCACGATGACCACAAAAGGCCTCACACACCTCTCACCATGGTCATTCTAAACACTCCCCCTCTAATCATTCGTCTTTAGAGGAAAGCCGATGCTGAATAAGAAGGAAGGGGAGATGAAAAGAGCTGAATACACTAATCCTGGCAAATTATGGTCTCCATTTCAAACATCACACTCTCACGGGACCCTATTGTTTAAAGGATATAATGAAATCTTTCAGTGTTTGCCCTCATTGATACGGTGCATATTTAACCATTACCAGGGACAGAGGGTAATGTAGTTACTGTGGAAAACTCATAGCCTTCATAGATTTTGTGTCATCCAGCTGCTAATAAGAAACAGTTCATCTAATGTCAACATGTCCAAGCCAGTTTGTCCTTAGAGTGTTGTTGTGGGGCTTCGTATTTCATCCAAGGGAGCAGAAAGTATTAATCTTTGTATATATTAAAATATGCATTTCTTAGTTCTTGTGGACCGTATTATCTTCTATTGTTCATCTGACTCTGAGAAAACCAGTTTAAAAGGCACAAACTTAAGTTCTCCTTCTCCCCGTCCACAGTACTCTCTGACAGGCCGGACTCTGAGGTAGAGGAGGCTGTAAAGAGGCCCTGAAGGAGCCTCCCACCCTCCCTGCCTGACCAGCCGGACTATCGGACAGCCATGGCTCCTCGGAAACGTGGCGGCAGCGGCCGTGGTGGCCTCTCCTTCATCTTCTGCTGTTTTAACAGCAGCGATCACCCAGAGATCACCTACAGGCTCAGGGAGGACTTTGCCCTGCAGGCCATGGAGCCGGCTCTGCCGATGCCAGGATATGATGAGCTGGATGGCATGTTCTCTGAGTTGGTGGTAAGGCTTTATTCTGCTTTTTTTTGTTGTTGAGAAAATTCAAACCAGAGTAATTGTAAGACTTTAAAAGAAGCATTTAATTCATGTTTTAGTAAATACATTTAGATTTTTGATTCAAAGGATAAAACTGTTGTTATTTTATATTTTACTTGTATTATTACATTATACTTAATGTCAGCAAATCCCTTTTGCATAAAGACTGCATATTCCCCAGTGCCTTAGACCTCCATTATTGTCCTATTAAAAACACATAAATGAGCCCCACCATTGTACTGGGTGACTTGTTTTTATTACCATAATTATGACCATGTATGTACTACTGTACTTTATTTTTAATAATCCCACATATACCATTGTGCTGCTGTGAATACTCACTAGAGTACCAAATGTTTAATCCGCAGCTGAAAATAGTCCCCAACAAATGCACTACTACTGTTTGGGTAGTGTTTGCCAAATACTACAGTGCCCAGCTGGAAAATTATTTAGCCTTAAGATTTGTGGGTCTTTTTTTAAAGGTTTAGATTACGATTTAAATAGAGACAAGCAAGAGACTTGAGAATTCAAATATTTGTGTTTGTACAATGCATGTTTAACATCTAGCATAACAGACACTTTTTAAACAGATGAAGATGTCTTTAAAATATAATCTTACCTCATTGTTTACTGTCTGTTACATTTTGAGACATTCCCAAACAAACTGTCACTTCCTCCCAGTTTACACTATCTTGTGAGTAATGGGGCAAGGCTGCTATTCTTCCTCTGTCTTATTGTCACTTCTAATTTGTCGTGCTCCCCTCTCTCTCCTGTCCCATTTTCCTCTCCTGTGGTTGCCACAGTAATCTAAGCATGACATTTTTGCACATCAATAGACCTCATTCAGGAACTCCTAATGTCTCAGCCTCCTCCATCTACTAATTGCTTGTTTTTTTATCTCCCACCCTTTATGAAGACATAATTGAGCAAGTTGAGTGTGACGACAAGGAGGCTTTCAGTTGCTCTGTTTACCAAAAGAAATCAGCCACGTGCTTTTCTTTTCGCCCAGTATTAGCCACCATGTGTGTGTATAATCGGGTATAACGGGTTTGCTGGAAATAAGACTCACGTTGTGAAATAGGTCGGGGCCATCTGCTCTATTACGATTATTTAAACCTGACCTTTGAACTTGAGATTAATTGCGAAAAGTTTTCCAAAAACCTGTAAATCAAGAGAGATAAAGCCACTCTCACTCAAACAAAACATTAACAGCTAATATGTTCCAGCATAAAGCTCGTAGCCACTATAAAACATTTAAATGAGTTGCCTTTTTCCCCATTCAGTGCTTACTTAGTATGTCTACCTGATTCATTAGCACTGTTGGGAAGGTTACTTTGGAAATGTAATTACAAGTTACCCTATTTAAAATGTAATAGTAGTGTAACTATTTCAATTACTTTATCAAAGTAATGTAACTTATTACATTTACTTACTTTTTTGATTACTTTTCGAAATTTCTGATGAATGTTTTTTCAACTGATAACCATTTTCAGATGTTTAAACCTGGCAGTGTTAACCTTACAGCAGTACTCCACACATACTGTCAAAATCCTTTTTAAAATCCTTCATCACATGAATTAAGATTATAATAATTTAATTGTGAAAAACAGCCAGCACAAAGTCAGACTGCAGCACCTCTTTTTAATATGATATCATTCTGAGGTCACAGATTTGAAATCATATTGGATATGCACCAAACTAAATATGGTGCTAAAATACGTCTTCAATACACATTAGAAGCCCGGTGTGTCACACAAAAGGTAGGCATGTCTTCCCTACTTTATTTAATATGACGGCTTGCAGTTAGTGTAAGCTAACTTAACTTACATAAGCCTACCTGCAGTTTCCTGAAGTTGGACATCGACATTTACGACGTTGATAGCATTTTGACCGCTGAAAAACATTCTTATGTTATGTTCGAACCCTTCTCATATTTTTGTATGAATTGTATGTTTTTTATATTTCCAGCACTGGAGCGCGTTTTTTTTTATCCGTAGCCATAGCAGCAACTCCCAGACAGCTTGAGAGGCAATTTAACTGTCGGGTGGGGCTGCAAATTCAAACCAATCGAAAGCATCAGAATAGCATCAAACTTTACTAAATGGCTGTGGCTGGAAATGGCAAAAGAAGACATTGTGCACAGCAAAAACATGCAAAGCAACAAAATTGATGTTATTCAACATATAGCTTTGCTTTTTACAGAAAATATTCAGACCCCCAATGTAATCATGAACATTTTCATAGCTAACTGTAAATTAATATTTTCCCAGTTACTGTAACGGATTACAGTTACCTTTTATTTTGTAATAAAATTACGCTGTTACATGTAACTAGTTACGCTTCAACACTGTGTTCATTAGATCAATCAATAGTCCACACAACCATTTTAGGACATTTGATCACTGCACATATTGATTCCCAGGGTTTGATGGCTTTAGCAGAGAACATCCCAAAGACAATTCCCATGAAGAGTAGTCGTCATACAACATTTAGCAATCAATCTGTTGGGTACACCCTATTGGTAAGCCACATTAACTTAATCTCCATTTGTTGCTTAAATTGCAACTAAAAAAGAATAAACCTGGGTGGTGCACACTACTTCCTATATTGTCACCTGGTACTAAATTGCTTAAAAGCCCTCTCATGACTTTTATCCATTTTTTCACATGAAGCTCATTAAAACAGAATTGCCTTAATACTTGACTAATGTGGATTATCACATGAAACAACACTGAAAACAGATAACTTTCAGCACAATTTACCATGAACTGTGTCCCTATGCTGTGATGTAAAATGCTGATATCCAAACCCCAAGTAAAATTTCTATTTTATGCTCAAATTAAAACTTGCTGATTTGTTTTAATTGCGTTTTAGACGATCTCAGTGTGTTCAAATGCTCTCTAGTATTTAGTCTTCCCAGCGGCACCCTTTGTATGCCTCTGTGAAATATCTTAGATTATACACTATGACGCATGTTGTCTCCAGATGTTTGTTACCACATGTCCAGCAGTCAGACCACGCCTTATTTCCCCCCCCCCCATTACTCACACATCTAAAGCTTGCAAGACATGTGATTTAATTAAGAGTCATATTGATTTTGATGGTGAGAGCACCCAGTGATACAGTATCTAACTGTTCATGAAGAGATTTAGCACAAATTGATCTTTATCTGAGAGCAACTACTTCTGGCACATGTTTTTGTTTTGGGGGAAAACAGAATTGATTTATGTGGGGGCAACCTCTAGCTCACCCAGTAAGAGCATTCGCCCCATGTTGGCTGAGTCCTGCAGCGGCGCAGGGTTTGAATCTGACTTGCTGCCCTTCGCTGCGTGTCATCCCCCATCTCTCTCCCCCTTTCACGTCAATCCACTTTCAAAAATAAAGGGAAAAGCCCCCAAAAAAATTATATAAATATTAAATATTTATTTATAGATTTATGTGGATATTTCAAAATTTGCAGCATGCTGTTTTGATAGCTTGTCTGTCCTCTGCTCCATGGTACTCTGGAAGCTGTGTGTTTGATGCTCTCTTTCTAGACATTGAATATTATCTTCTCCATTTAAAATTTCTTCCTCTCCCTATGAACCCTCCTCAGCAACTTTTCTTAACCTTTTCTGCTTTTTTTGTCCCCACTTTGCAGGACGAGCTCGACCTTTCAGAGAAACACAGGGAAGCCATGTTCGCTCTGCCTGCAGAGAAGAAATGGCAAATCTACTGCAGCAAAAAGAAGGTAAAAGACTCTCACTGTGCATCATGTCAAATATCAGCCTCCATAAGCTTGCTGCCGACTGGCTGCCTCTGCTGAATAATATCTGCAGATATCCTGCCAAGTTTGTGTAATCGCCTCCCTCGTTGATTTGTTGATGACTGAAGCTGTGAGTTGTCTAAAAACACAGACCACAAAACCTTGTATCGCTGTATTCCTCTGCTCACACCAGCCATGAGCGTGTTGTCTGCATAGTGTATCTGCGGATCGCAGGTTTTCATCTTTAATGTCAGGTGTATACAACTGTCTATAAGATGGAAATGCACACATTTAGTAGCAAACTGTCAAACTAAACTGCCTATAATGTACTGTAATGGAGGACATGCTATTATTAAACATATAATACGCAGAGAAATACCCAAACATGTCAAACGCACCACTCCAGTACCACCAAGAGTACTTTCTAATGACTTTATTCCCCAGTCTGTTATGTATATCTTCAATTACAGTCACTTTCCTCATCACTACATAATAAGTCTGTACTGCCTCTTCAAAGCTCCACCATGATTAACTCACCTAAGTGGATGTTACATAAGTTTTATATAAAAATAGTGATGTGTAGAGGGAGTAAAACAAATCCAGCTTGTTCTGCTAGATTATCTACTAACAGAGAAGGCAGTGTCAGGAATTATAAAGTACTGAAATATATTGCAAGACTGAATGCAAAATAAGTTTCTAGTGACTCCAAAGAGTGTAGTTTCTCCCAGACTATAAGCTCCTTGTCTCATTGTTTGATTGTCACCCCTGATTTAAAGGGAGGATTTTTTAATCATGCCGTTTCTCCTTTTAGATAATACACCTGTCCCATCAAAGCATTTGTGTAGCCACAACATACTCTACCACTCTGTGACAGTGTCATATTCCATTATGTCTTTTCTTCTTGATAAAAGGACTGTCAGCTGTTCCTCCTTTGCCTGTATATTAATTCCTCTCCTGCATGCAGGACAACACAGACTTCTGGACTAGTTTAAATCAACTCGAGCTGAGCTTTCCAGCCACCACTGCCCTCGCATTTTTACAGCAGTGTTTCTCAAGGCCATAGCATGTAGGTATGAGTGTGTGGGATATCCTGTCCTGACTAATATGCAGAGGGGCATAGGGCATACTTTTCCTACATCCGGTTACAAACTGGAGGTGAGGGGTGTTAGGATTTAGTATGATGGATGGATAGTTGATGCCCTTATCTAACTCTCAGGATGAAAGCAAATAAGCATATTTCCCAAAATGTTAAACTGTACCCTTAAAGATCCATGTGCCAACAACTCATTTTAATGCCGAATTTTTGAGTCAATAAATATGATAAGAGGCCGAAGAGGCTACATCACGATAAATGATTCCTTTCTGACGGTAAAGTATTGATGCACTCATGACTTTGGCTGTACACAGCGTTCACTGGCCAGCAGCAAAAAGGCGAGAGAGGGTAATGGAAATGGAAACAGCACGGTGTATGCTCCCGTTTCTACTGTGTCCCAATTAGTGGCCTCATTAGGAGTTGTCTCGGGGCCCAAAGTAGCCTCATAAGGCGTTTTGAAAATAACCCCCACATGTTGCTGCTTTGCCTTTTGTTCAGCTTTCTAGAGCTCATGCAGGGTTGTTTCAGTGTTTGTGTGAAGGTGGAAACACATATTTATGTGCAGCATCGACCTGCAGAATGGGGGGAGGAAGGAGTGACAGAAAGGCATCAATATTGCTGACTCGGCAGCAGGCTCTGGCCCTGACCCAGAAAGATACAAACTCATCTGAGCTCAGAGAGGAAGTGTGTGTGTGTGTGTGTGTGTGTGTGTGTGTGTGTGTGTGTGTGTGTGTGTGTGTGTGTGTGTGTGTGTGTGTGTGTGTGTGTGTCTGTCTGTGTATCTGTGTGTGTGTGTGTGTGTGTGTGTGTGTGTGTGTGTGTGTGTGTGTGTGTGTGTAAAAGAGGCAAAGGAAGCGGTTGGTTGTCCAAGGCAAACAGGAAGGCTTCACTTCCATAGGTGCAGCTTTTGTGGGTCTGGCAGGGGGGATGATAAAGAGGAAGGTGGGGTCATTACCAGGGCGCTCTGAGCCTGTGAGCGATGAGGGCGCTTTTTTTCGGCAGTGGTTTTTTTGGCTTCAGAAGTCGTGCTGGGCCAGGAGGAGATAAGTCAGTCACAGCAGCAAAGCTTTAGCTGTTTGATTTGGCCAGGCACCTGAGCCGATGAAATCATGCTGCACAGAATCAATCTTCTTCCTCCTTCTTGACAGCTCTCTTCCAGGCTACATCATCTGCCAACACACAGATTTACTGATCTGGTTGTTAGCAGAGATTTTGCGGTTAGGACTCAAATTTCAACCCCCCCTTTCATTTGTGAGAGAGCTGTAACTTAACTTCTCTTTAAAGCAGACTCTAAATAACTGAGATTGATTCCTGTTTCTTAATGTGCCTTTGATCTTTACTTTCTCAAATGTGAAAAAAATAAACTCCCAGAAATACAGACCCCACTTTTCTCTCTCATCATGACCCTAAGTAAACTGGAGATGTCATGGTTTGAAGAGTGCTGACTTCCGAGGTGAAAGATGAACTCTTTAAGATGCAAATGGAAGTGGTCCCACCTCTGCGTCTGATCCACTCATGGACTGAACTTCTTCCAGCACCCGCCTGGTCAAGCTGGCACCGGACCTGAGTGGAACAGCAGGATCAGACCTTCCCCATCTCTGCACGATCCCTGCAGACCAGCCAAGGCTTGCAGTTTCTGTCAGAACAGCCAAGTCTCTGCAGGCCGCTTTATTAACTGACGCCCAATTAGTTTCTCATGGTCACAGCCCGCTTGCGCTTAATGGAGCAAGAGTTAAAATGAAAGCCGGGGGCCCTTTTATGTACAAGCCAAGTTCATGGTCAACTCATTTTCTCCTCAGTGTTTTTCCCTTGAGTTAAAAATTAAATCATCTAAGAAATGTCTCGCAGTTATTGAATTTTTTCCACTTGTAATACAAACGTGCCTGTCAGGAGATTAATCCCAGCATAAATCAAGCCATGTCCTTAATCCACAGTTTTAACATTTATTTGCTAATCTCAAGATTTTCTCAAGCAGCTGTGCTCTCTTTTCTGCACTTCTCACCAGCTCCTGAAACTCAGTGAAGCTCTTGATGATAAAATGGGCTGGATATTTGTGTTGCCCTACTTTAAGTTCCGGCTCTATTCTTTGGCTTTTGGCTATTTTTCCCCGGACCTTCTGTTCCCCATGTGCTTGTTGTTGTTTGTATGTTTCATGTCTTTCAAAGCCGATTGATCTGAAAAATAATTAAATTGGAGTTCTCTAAATGGTTTACAGTTGGGCTTTGATGTATTCAAACATGTCACATAAACCAAATAACAACTTGTCCTGTCAAATATTTTCCTTTTTAAGACCACGTTCTTATGTAACATCTTTAAATACCAATCGCTCCAAGTTGCTATTCATAAACCAATCTTTTTTTGATTAACTTATCTCATGTTCTTTTTTTTACCTTATCATTAAAATCAATTCCTACGTGGATCACTGCACATCATCATTCATTCTCTATGATTCTCTTTTTTTCAGGAACAAGAAGAAAATAAAAGTGCAACTAGTTGGCCAGAATACTACATTGATCAGCTCAATTCAATGGCAGCTGTAAGTAATAACATGAACTGCATTTATTCTTTAGCATATGAAAATAGTCCTAGAAGAAGGACCCGTCCTCTGTTGCTCTTCCTGAGTTTTCCTGATCTGATTTAAGGGTCCAAGACAGACAGATCTGTGATTCTGGGAGTAGTAGTAGTAGTAGTAGTAGTAGTAGTAGTACATCTTCTGTGTGACCTGTATATCTCTGGAAATCAAGGTTAGCTTTACTATGGCAGTGAATTATCCTTCAGACTCAGATCTTCATGATGTTTAATATTCTGTCCAACAGAGAACGACGCTCCTCGCTCTTGAGAAAGAAGATGAGGAAGAGAGGAACAAAACCATCGAGAGCTTGAAGACGGCTTTAAGGACACAACCTATGAGGTGGACGACTACTTTCCTCTTCTCACTCTTTCCCGTCGTTTTTTTTTTTTTTAAATCTCCTCCTTGTTCTTTACATATAATGTCATCCATCATCACATCTCCTTTCATTTAACCTCCTCTCACCTTGTCTGTCAATTTTTTCAGTTCCTCACAGCAGTATGTAAATGACTCCTTTAAGAAGCAAACACCCATAAAGGTCACTGCAGTGTTGGTTGAAGATTTTTTTCATTGACGTGAATGTGCATTAAAGCCTTTCCATTTCGGGAACCTGAGCTTTTCACTGCACTTTAAAAGCAGATGCTATGAGTTATTTATTACATTTACTAAAAGTAATTCAGGTATAGCATGAGGTAATGGAGAATCGACACACATTTAGGTATTTGGTATGTGATACTACAGCTTTACTCCAGTACATATAAAAGTGGTCTTCCCAGAGGCACTGCAATCAAGTACTCACTGACCTAAGATGATATCTCTGTTCCTGCTCTCCTCTCAGGTTCGTGACCCGTTTTATCGACCTGGACGGCCTGACGTGTATCCTAAACTTCCTGAAGACCATGGACTATGAGACCACAGAGTCGCAAATCCACACGTCTCTGATTGGCTGCATCAAAGCTCTAATGAACAACTCGCAGGGCCGCGCCCACGTCCTCTCTCACTCCGAGAGCATCAACATCATCGCTCAGAGCCTGGCCACGGAGAACATTAAGACTAAGGTGGCGGTGTTAGAGATTATGGGTGCCGTGTGTCTGGTGCCCGGTGGACACAAAAAAATCCTGGAGGCCATGCTGCACTACCAACGGTTTGCTTGTGAGAGAACGCGATTTCAGGTGGGTGGGAGCAAGTTGAGTGCACAGTTCTGTTGTAGATAGAGAAAGTCATTTAAAAGCAACGTTGTATGAAGATACTAACACCTGTGATTACCTGTGATCCCGCAGACGCTTATAAATGATCTGGACCGGAGTACAGGGCGATACAGAGATGAGGTCAACCTGAAAACAGCCATCATGTCCTTTATAAACGCTGTGCTGAGTCAAGGCGCTGGAGAGGTGAATTATATACATCAGACAGCTTTTATGCTTCCTTTGCCACTATGTCATCATGTCCCTCGACCTCTCACTCTAGAGACTAGACATTGTTTGCATCCTTTTTTTCTGCTAATTTATGATTTTTTTCCAAATACAGACAAGTTTGGAATTCCGTATCCACCTACGATATGAGTTCCTCATGTTGGGGATCCAACCTGTGATCGATAAGCTACGCTCTCATGAAAACTCTACATTAGACAGGTGAGTTGGAACAGAAAATAAATGTACTGTCTCTAGATTCGAAGGAATGCGCCTGCTGCACAGTGGTGCTAATTAATGTTTATTGATCAGAAGCGGAACAACATGAAATCAAAGAAAAAAAGCATTCATTTGGAAGAGTTAGATTAAGAAAACATTTTTCTGAATTTACACATCCATAAAACATTTTAGTCATGCTTAAAAAACAGCTGATTCTTACACAGAAAACAGTAAAAACTGTATTTCATCACTACTTTCCAGAGATATCTTGCTAAGTAAAACTTGAAGTATATAAGTGCATCACGTTTGCAGGCTGCCTCTCTAATCCTGTCTTTTTCCTCTCACACTTTCAGGCATTTAGACTACTTTGAGATGCTGCGGAATGAGGATGAGCTGGCTTTGTCAAAACGGTTTGAGTCGGTACGGAGAAGAAAAAGACTAACTTCCTGACATTATTCTTACATTATTTGTGAATGTAAAATATTTAGCAGGAGATATTCACAGGGCTGTTTCACTTCTTCTCCTCCAGGTACATATAGACACTAAAAGTGCCACCCAAGTTTTTGATCTCATCCGCAAGAAGATGAACCACACTGATGCACACCCGCACTTTATGTCTGTCCTGCATCACTGTCTCCTCATGCCACGTGAGTTTCTTTCATAATTTATTACGGGGCTGCAAACTATAAAGTGTTTGGACAAATACTGTCACACAAGTTACAGTTCAAACTATTTAGTGCTGTAAAATGTGGTTAAAAGCTGGTGAGTTCCTGGAGAAAAAAATAAATAATATTATGGCATGCCGTTTAGGAAATTATTATATATTAATGTAAAGTTTGAATATACTGAATAAAAGTTTGAATATATTGAATGAACCTTGAATATATTGAATGCAAGTCTGGCTATATTGAATGAAAGTCTGACTATATTGAATGAAAGTCTGAATATATTGAATGGAAGTCTGAATACATTGAATGAATGTCTGAATATTTTGAATGAAAGTCTGAATATATTGAATGAAAGTTGAAATGGAATCTCACGTCGTTGTCTGCCGCCATCTTGTGTATTCGTTGTGATTAATCCTAACCGAAGTGTGACACTATGAGCGGATCAGCAAGACATCTAGTGTCAGCAATTTTGAGCAATGAAGAGATTATTAACACACTGGCAAATGCATGTACAGGCCAAAACACTGGTAACGGTAACCGTATCCAGTACCGTTCTCCCAATGAAGAAGTTAATTTACTTTTTCATCGTGGAAGATCGAATGAAAGGAACCTCTCTGGTCAGGCAGGTCCCTTTCATCAGGCTAACGTCAACACACCTTTCATTAAATATATTCAGACTTTCATTCAATATAATCAGATTTCCATTCAATATATTCAAACTTCACATATGTATAATCATTTCCAAAATGGCATGCCATATATTATTTATATATATATATATATATAGCAGGGGCAGCAGGGTCTCCAGGAGAGTCTGGTACAGCCTGACTCTGGACAGTAAAACTGAGTTCCCATTAGCACTAGCTTCATAGTGCACTCAAAACAGTGCAGTTTAGCTAGCTTATTAGCACCAGCCGCATGTGTAAATAGTAGCCGCTGTGGATGAGAGCGCAGTTGACTGCTGGAAGTCCATGCAAGAAAAAACCCTGAAAAATAATGAGGCTCCAAACAAAGTAGTAGTATTACTCCCACAAAATACACAGTGCATCGGTACCTTCTGGTTTCTGGCCAGAAAGATAGGGATGTTGACTTTGTCAAGATTAGTCAGTCCAGAAATTGGATAAGCACATTCCAAGCCAAACTGAATACTCTACTTACTCAAAGGAGACTGTTGTTATCTTGAAAACAAAGAGCCACCAAACGGCCGCAGTATCCTTTTTCTTTGATGCTTCCCTTCCCTTCTAAGTGGCTTTTTAATGACACATCCCCCCCCCCCCCCCTCCAGTCACTTTCCTAAAGCATTTACAGTATAATTAACACTTCAGCTGCAAAAACGAGTGTTGTGATCATACACAAGAGTTAATAAAGTGCAAGCCTGTGATGGTACTCAAAGAGGAATTAAGATAATATCACTGAATATGATGTGATGCATTGAACAATTTTTATCCTGGTAAAGAGCAATAACAGGATGCCTTCCCATAGTAATGCATCTATGTGTGTTTAAAAGGTTTTCAAGCTAAATAACAACACAACAGCTCCGTGATGGATGCAGTCTCACCAATCAGTACCAAATACATCTCACCGTGTTGTTATCTGTAATTATAGTGCCTCTCTTTGGTTTCTCAGTTATGATCAGTAACAAACTCATTTTGTTTCATCATAATCAAACAGCCACTGTGGATCCAACTTCAGCCTGTAATTTCTGAGACACTAATGAAGATACTAATCCTAATGGCTGAGGCCAGCAGGCTAATGGGAAACTATTCCTCCCTCTCTCCTCAGACAAGAGAAGTGGTAACACGGTGCAGTACTGGCTGCTGCTGGATCGGATCGTCCAGCAGATTGTCTTGCAGAACGACAAAGGTCACGACCCCGACGTCACACCACTGGAGAACTTTAACGTGAAGAACGTTGTCCGGATGTGAGTACTCTGATTTCCTCTGAAACAGACTGAATGAGTACATGGAACAGATGACTCGGCTGCCAGACTGAAGACTGTAGAACAATGTTGTGTTTGATGAGAAATGAAAAAGGCGCATGCTCAACAGTGTTGGCTCAAAAATAGCTTCCCTTTGTACGATTAGAGAAAATAATGAATGGAGTTGTTTACTGTATTTAATTATTATTCATTACGTGTCAACCTCTCTGCAGGCTGGTCAATGAAAATGAGGTCAAACAGTGGAAAGAGCAGGCAGAAAAAATGAGAAAAGGTTTGTAAGACCATGCATTACTTACCTGAAATAGAATACGTTTGTTAATTAAAATCATGTTTTTAGTAAACTCCATATGATGAACATATGGCTGCGACTTCCCATCACAGAGCACCACGAGCTGCAGCAGAGGTTTGACAAGAAGGAGCGTGAATGCGATGCAAAGACTCAGGAGAAAGAGGACATGATGCAGACGCTCAACAAGATGAAAGAGAAGCTGGAAAAGGAGAGCACAGAGCACAAGAATGTCAAACAGCAAGTGGCCGAACTCACCGTCCGACTGCATGAACTCAGCACTGTACGTTGTCCTATATGTTCCCTGGGTCACTTTATAATAAAACCGGATTGAATATTATGTTGGATATTGACATCCAGGGATGGTCCAGGGCAAGTTCACATAAGAGGCAAAACAAACTGTGTATAATCATCCCACACAGTGCCCTAGATAAAAAGCAGAATGCAAAAATAGAAACCATTTAACACTTCTATCTCATTGAATATTGGTTTGTTCCTTTAGGTTGTTGCTTGCCTGAAATTGCAACACTTTTGACTTACCCTTTATTATTATTGGTATGTCGCCAGAGTACTAGTTACCTAGTCTCATCAATGTAATGATGATGAAATATGTATGAAGAAAGACATTTTTATATATAAGAGTCCAAGAAAGGAACTAATAAGCAACTACCTAACAAAAAAATTAAAAAACATGCTGCACAAAAATGTATTGTTATAAGTACTCGACCCACAAGCACTGGTATTCTAGGACAATGGTTCCTACCTTTTTTGGTTAATGACCCCTTGAAATGACCCGTAGTCACAGGTTAGGCCTTTCACTTGAAGGATTTTTAGAATGGAATTTATGCAGTATTTTTACCCAATCCCCCTTCTAGGACACAAATGAAGTTAAAGTTAAAGTTTTTTATAAGAAACAATAATTAGAAATGTTATTTTTTTCCCACATCCCTTTAATCATCTTCTCACCCTTTTGGTTTATGTCCCAGGACATAAAGAAGGGATTTGTACAGAAACAAACAATATTTCATTATTTTCAAGTTGAAATGATGTTATCTATATTATTTAAAATCTTCCTGTTGTTTTACTGTCCTTGAAGAGACAGGCAGCTGTCGTTCCTGGAGGTCCTCCCCTCCCCCCCGGTCCCCCCGGTGGTCCTTTGCCTCCCCCACCCCTGCCAGCTTTTGGTGGTATGTGCCCACCTCCCCCACCGCCTCCTGGGGGCATGATGCCTCCTCCACCTCCCCCACCGCCTCCTCCAGGTGGGCCCCAACCTCCTCCCGGACGACCACCCGTCGGAGGCATCCCTCCCCCACCAGGAGCACCCTTAGGACCATCTCTGAAGAGGAAGAACATTCCCCAGCCAGCCAATGCACTCAAGTCCTTCAACTGGGCCAAGTTAGCTGAGGTGAGAATAGTGGAGACACAAAAAGACCTGACTATATAATAATATATTGATGTTTATTTTTAGAAAATTAGATATAAATATGTGATTGTCCTCTGCTCAGAATAAACTGGAGGGCACTGTGTGGATGGAGGTGGACGATGCCAAGGTTTTCAAAATCCTGGATCTGGAGGACATTGAGAAGACCTTCTCAGCCTATCAGAGACAGCAGGTACTGAGGACGATGCAACCCATCTCTCCCTTTCTGAATTTAGACTTGGCTTGTGTTGAGATTTTTTACATTTCTCCTGTTTTGCAACTTTTGATTTCTCAAGCAAAGTTGGAGAAGGGCAGAGGTCAGATAATTTACAACAAGAACAAGTTACTGAAGTAAAAAAAAAAGTAAAAGGGAGAAATTGCCAGATTAATTTGGGGGTTTTATTAGATGCACAACTTTCTTTCTTGAATCATCTACATCTTTCGCTATTTTTGGTTGTGGTTTTGATCATTTTGCCATATGTGATTGACATTGCATGAGTGAGCTGCTGACAATCGGCTATTTTTTTCTTCTTGTGACTGCAGTTAATTTAGTTATAAGATATTTATTATCGGTAGTGCCTTTATTAGTTGAACAGAAGAGAATAAGCATGTCTTTCTACAGTTCAAGAAGCATGTCCAACACACATAATGAGATAAAAAAAAAAAATGAAAATGAATTGACTGGAAGGATCTCTCCACACAAACACAGAGACGTTCAGTAAATTCAGATCCGCAGTGTTGGTCTTATTAGTTTAAACAGAAACATGACAGATTGATCTTCTTATGTGCACAGCATGTGAACTATAAGCATGTATTGATCAACTGAACACCCCACTCATGTCTCTCTGCTGCTCACTTCATTACTGACGGCTCCATCGTCATCCAAGTGCTGAATGAGCCTTAATTCATTTGCCGTTTGTTGTTTATGGGCTGCAATCACGTAACTGCTGCTTTACTTATTCTAATGAGTGCTGACATATTTCCTGCTTCTTGCCTGCATTTTAGGACTTCTTTATGATCAATAACAGCAAACAGGTGAGTGCACTTACAGTACAGTAGATATACAGTCTGGAATTTGTGTCCCTCCTTGTGAATTTAATCAGACTTTATTTATGTTATACGTCATGTCTTATGAAACTTCTTACTTAATGTGTGTCAAACAGAATATACGACCTGTCAGACTGTTGACTCTTTATTTGTGTGTCATGTTTGCATGTACTCATGTATGCGTAGACCTCCGTGTGACTGGATTTTCAGCTCTTGCTTGGGATTGTAGGGCATGTGTCGTCTCCGTTGTTGTGTGTCTGTGAGTGACTGTAACTAAGGTTGATTTGTGCATGTTAAAACAGCCTGTTGCACTCTAACCTCTTTATCACTTTGCTCACAGAAAGAGGCAGAAGACGACACGCTGAGCTCTAAAAAAGTCAAGGAGCTGTCAGTCATTGATGGCCGTCGAGCTCAAAACTGCAACATCCTGCTCTCGCGGTACGTTTGTGTCAGCATCATAACCCTTTATAAAACATTACTGACATAGCGCACATTGTAATGGATTTTCTTTCCCATTGTATCTAAAATGTATTAATTTTTTTATGTAAATTTGAGGATACGCCACCTCAAGGAGGACTTAAAAACTTAGACATTAAGAGACTAGGAAAAACTAAACAGAACCATAATGTATAATCATATACTGTATAATACTATAATAGCATAAAAACAACACGGATAATCAAACAGGGCTCTCCCACAAACCACACCCGCTACAGTCCATCTTTATTACACACATCGTCTACAAAAAGAATTAACAACTGCCAGACCAGAAAACATTATGTCAATATTACTAAACTACACAAGGTAGAGAAAGAAATACAGATGACAACGAAAAAAATCGAAAACAAGCAAAGATGTTTTGAAGTGGATCTGACGGGGCTTTTTATTTAACAGCTCATCTCTCATTTTCTTTAGAAATGATAGACACAAAAAAGGTGTTAAGCATGTCTAAGTGAGTATCGTGATTTAAATGTAACTAAAAGCTGTCTCAAATATGAAGGATAGCTAAAGTAATGCATTTACAAATCTGTTTTGTGCTGCAGGCTGAAGCTTTCAAATGAGGAGATGAAGAGAGCCATTCTAACCATGGATGAACAGGAGGACCTTCCCAAAGACATGCTGGAGCAGGTACGCCGACAGCAGCAAGTACTGACGGATCAAGCCAATGTGCTCTCATTTAGTGATTGCACTTTGACTGCTTACTAAAAACGGCAGCAGAGTAAGTCCATGCCTGTCAGCAGCATCTTCAGCATTTAGCAATGTTTTCAGAGCTATTGCTAAACGTGTGCAAGGTAACAAACATCGGCATGTGCTACAACTCTGATAACGCTATATTTTGGTGAGAATTTTTTTTCTTGAGTTTGCAGTGGAAAGAGACAGTGAGATGCAAAAGCATGACAGCAGAGATTTAGCCCTATTTAGCTACCAGTGTATGACAAATACACTTTAATAGACAAACCCTTCCTCTGTATTTAACAGGAAAAAATACAGGTGAAAGTTTGAAATGTAAATGAAATAGTTTTTTATGTTTTGTTCCATCAGCTGCTGAAGTTTGTCCCAGAGAAGAGTGATGTGGATCTTCTGGAGGAGCACAAACATGAGCTCGACCGAATGGCAAAACCGGACCGCTTCCTCTATGAGATGAGCAGGTACTTTACAGTTTTTCTTTCTCATCTGATACCTTTTTAATTCTGTATTTAACGGATATACTGATATAATACTGACCTCTGTCCTGACAGCTTCAGCTCTGTGCAGCACTCTGCAGATCAGATCTGCCGACAAACAATAGCCATTGTTTCCTCTGAGTCAGGGTAGATAAGTGAAATGACACATGGGTTTCTATTTCGTCGGAAACAATGGCTGAATGTGTGAATCACTATTTCTTCATTGTGTTGGTGAATAAATGGAGTCTGTAATGTAATAACAGTAATGTAATAAGTCCTGTCGGATAGAAGGAACAAACTCAGTCACTAACTGCAGAAATACATGAAGACCCGCTAAAGAACAGAAACTAAAGCAACTGACGCGCCTACAGTTTAGAAACAATAGAAACGTATTTGTGTTAGTTAAATGCAGAATTATACAGTCAGTTTTTTTGTTTTGTTTTGAATAGTTTACTGCAGTTTGCCAGCTTTTGTCATTGGAGTTTTCTCAGAGTACAGAATGGTTTGGAGGGCAGATGTCACTGTGGTATTAGCTGCAGAGTCAGTGGTTTATAAGCTGAAATGAAAAACTGCCAAAAATAAGCTTCATTACCACAACTTTATATGTGCCATTTAGTGAGCACACAGGCGGTTTGCTTTATTTAGCTTAAGCACAATGTCCATGTTTGTGGCTTTTGTCTCAATTGTTGGATTTCCCTGTTTATAATTTATTGTTTTAGTCTATTTTTGTTCTCCTCTTACATGCATTTTCCATCCCGTCCAGAATAAACCACTACCAGCAGAGGCTGCAGTCTTTATACTTCAAAAAGAAGTTTGCAGAGAGGATAGCTGAGCTCAAACCCAAAGTTGAAGGTGGGAAAAGTTTTATACTTTCATACACCAGTGACATTAACTCAAACATTTTTATTTAACATTTATTTTTTTATAAAGAACTGAAAATTTCTACCATGGAAAGCCATCTAGGTTAAGTAAGAAAAGTATTCTTCATTGAAGCATCTCTGTAGTCATCTCTGATGCATCTCAAAATTCCAATGTTTTGTATTTCTACCTTTTTATATTTGTCAAGCTACATAGGTTTAAAAATCAGACCGATACCTCTAATGACCTAAAAACGTGTATTTTCTTTTGTTTTCCTGTCTCAGCTCTGACCCGGGCATCTAAGGAGGTATTACACAGCAGGAACCTGAAGCAGCTGCTGGAGGTGGTGCTGGCTTTTGGAAACTACATGAACAAGGGTCAGAGGGGGAATGCTTACGGCTTCAAGGTGTCTTCCCTTAACAAGATTGCCGATACCAAATCCAGTATCGACAAGTAAGAACTTTTTTCAATTGTAATATCAAAACCTGCAGGCGGTAAAAAAAAAAAAAGAACGGCATGAAATATATAGAAATCACATCTGGAACAGGGAATATGACATAGTTGAAAGTCCGTATGGTCATTTATATCTGAATGCACTTAATAAAAGCAGGGTCCCAAAGTTATGGAAGGAGTCCATTGTTGTTCCGGTGGCTAAAAGCGGAACCCCTAAGATGCTAAATGACCTCAGACCAATGGCATTGACTTCACTGGTCATGAAGTCATTTGAAAGGCTGGTCAAAAGGGAACTGATAACTATGGTGGAGGGGGCTCTAGACCCCATGCAGTTTGCATATAGGGCAGGGATGGGGGTAGAAGATGCCTCAATCACTTTACTTAACTTCCTGTATAAGCACCTGGAAGGTCCTGGCACTCATGCCAGACTTTTATTTATGGATTTTTCATCAGCTTTTAATACTATCCAACCACATATTTTAGCTCGGAAACTGCATACCTATTTTAATCTTGATGTAAATTTTGTCGGCTGGATTGTAGATTTTTTAACATGTAGATCTCAGAGGGTTAGGGTTAATGGCTTTCTGTCAGAACAGCGCACCTCTTCCACTGGCTCTCCTTAGGGCTGTGTCCTGTCCCCATTGTTGTACATTCTTTACACCAATGACTGTAGAAGCCAGCATGGGGACAGGCACATTTTGAAGTTTGCTGATGACACGGTCATCATTAGCCTGCTCCGTAAAAATGAATCTGAGCGTGGGCCAGTGTTGGATGAGTTTGTCCAATGGTGTGAAGAGGCCTTTCTTCAATTAAACGTCACAAAAACCAAGGATATGGTCATTGATTTTAGGAAAGTATCCCTCCCACCATCTAAGACTTTCATTAAGGGAACTGAAACTGAGTTTGTTGAACAGTATAAGCATCTGGGAACCGTCATAGATAACAACCTGAAGTTTGATGTGAATTGTGATGCAGTCTGTAAGAAGGGACAGCAACGTTTGTACTTCCTTAGGAAGTTAAACACTTTTAATGTAGATAAGAAAATGATGTCCTTATTTTATAAATCTTTTATTGAATCAGTTTGCCATGATTGCTTGGTACGGTAACCTGAATATCAGGGACAAAAACCACCTCAGCCATATTGTAAAGGTGGCTGGTAAGGTGATAGGTTTCCCACAGTCCCCCTTGATGGTTATCTTTGACCAGCAAGTACTCCGCAAGGCTCGGTCTATATTAGACTGCACAAACCACCCCCTTCACTCTGAGTCTGTTATACTCCCCTCAGGTCGCAGATTTAGAGTACCTCGGTTCAAGACCAATAGGGGTAAAAACTCCTTTGTCCCATGTGCAATAAATCAGCTTAATTTGCACATGTAATGTAGTACTTTTTGTGTTTTAGAGATTGCTCCAGTGGTGATAACTTGTGTTGTGTGTATTACATACAGGAAACCTTTACCTTTGTGTACTTATGTCTTGGATTGTTGCCTCTATCTGTATGTTGCTTGAATGTGTTTGTTTCTTTTTATCTTTCACTCCTGACTGCATTTCAAGTTTCCTATTTGGGATAATAAAGTAAACTGAACTGATATTGCACATTTGACACGTTCACTCTCTTTGAAGGTTGGTCCGCCTCAGTGTGCCTGTATGTCTCTATTTGCAGAAACATCACTCTCCTGCACTACCTGATCACCATCCTGGAGAAGAAATACCCCAAAGTCCTGATGTTCCAGGAGGACTTGCAGAGTCTCTCAGAGGCGGCCAAAGTCAAGTAGGTGGAGCTGTGGAGAACCTGCTGCATGACTTATGGGGCATTCAGACCAAAAAAAACCATCCCATTTGTTTGGCGTCCTGTTGTGTTCTTAAACGCCCCTACAAGACACAAGTACACTTTATATTTTACAATTACCGTTTTCCATCATACAATTTATAGATCTCAGTGTTTCCGACCGCACTTGAAGGCAGCTTTATTTCACAGCGTTTCGTTGTGTCTTCCCCCTGCGGCACCCCCTGCCGCAGCCTAAACCCAATACCCCCCTACAAAATGAATGGAAAGACCTGTGTTTTTGCCTGACCGTCTGACGGACAACGCAGGCTGTCTGAACACGGCCTTACTTTCTTGTTTGCTTTCCATTTTGTATTACACCATCACTTGTCTTCCTTTTTTTGCAGCATGACTGAGCTGGAAAAAGATATAGGCAACCTGCGCAGCGGCTTGAAAAGTGTGGAGAGTGTGAGTCACAAAGATCTATGACGTAATGCATGCTTATGTATTGGTCCTGCTGTTACACAATGTTTAGTGCAGGTCTAGTGTCCTTTCATTTTTACTTCAATTTCCTCTCCTGGATAACATTCACTCATAGGAGCTGGAATACCAGAAGAAGCGACCGCAGGAGTTGGGCGACAAGTTTGTGTCGGTGGTGAGTCAGTTCATCACTGTGGCCAGCTTCAGCTTCTCTGACGTGGAGGACTCTCTCACCGAGGCCAAGGAACTGGTACGTCATGGCGGCTGAAAACTTGAGTGCGTGTTTAAGCAGACCGCGCAGCACCACTGTCACTTGTAGACACCGAAAGCTTACATTCCATTTCCTCTGGGCGCAGCTGTTTCTACGTACCTCACTGACATCATCAGTCACCTTTGTAGGAAAGCTAACAGCAGGAGTGAAGTGTTTCAGCTTCCTGGCGCAGCACCTCTGACACTTTATTGGTCCGCTTGCTCGTTGCCATGTGTGCAGGTCAAGAGAGAAAACCAGGAACAGGCGGAGGATATTATTTTACACAATTATGTTGGACCTATTTTATTTCATGAATTTTTTTATCAAAAGAAACTATTACATTTTAGTGCGGGTGGCCCTTATGGAAATTGGAAGCCAACCGAATAAGCCCTTCCTTATCGCTATTGTGTAGTACAAAAGCAAGAGGAAACAAACCTGGATGTTGCAGCCATTTCAAAAATGGGCTTTTTTCCACCAGAAACCTGAGCATATTCACCTTTCTAGGGAGTGCTTGACACCCTGAAATTAAATTTATGAGTCTGTCCACATTTAGTGCAGAGTTTTTTAATCTCAAGCATGGTTTTTTACCCATAGTGCTGTGCTGCATTGACCCACTGGTCACATGGCAACCATTAGTTTCTGTAAATCATTTATGGTGTCCCACACTGGTCCTCTGTGTTCATGATTGGGAACCAGAGAACATGCTGACCCTTTAAACAGCTCCGTGCATCTGCTTTGTGTGTCTCAGTATATATAATAAAACCGTTGCAGAAAACCAAGATGTAAAGAAAAGAGTGACATTTTAGGTATTTTTTATAACAGAAATCATGTCCCATTGTGAGGAAGGAAAAAAACGTATCACATCTGAATGCACTGCAGATTAATAAACTATTAATTTGACTGATTACAAATAATTTAAGTAGGTTAAATGCATCTTTGCCCCGCCTGATAGTTTGCGTGTCATGGACAGATCTCTACACATCTTACATGTTCTCAGCATGATCGCACATCTGGATGTTCTCTTTTTTAACTTACTGTGAAAAACACTAAACTGACACGTTGCCTTAATTTGGGCTCTGGCTCCAGTCTCTGGCCTGAGCTGTAATCAGTAGCCGGTCAGATCTGGGTTAACACAGGCTTCAAAGCCCAACTACTGGTACTCTGCTCTTATTTCAAAGAGCTGAGAATCTAATGAGTCTCCTGTAAAACCGTCAAAGACGGAGTAAAACATGGTTCTACTGTGTCCTGCTGTAAATCTAATCCCTGTGTGCCCCCTTCTCTTTGGTCCCACAGTTCCTGAGGGCAGTAAAGCATTTCGGTGAGGACGCCGGTAAGATGCAGCCAGATGAGTTCTTTGGCATCTTTGACCAGTTTCTGCAGTCGTTCGCTGAGGCTCAGCAGGAGAACGAGAACATTCGGAAACGCAAAGAGGAGGAGGAGCGCAGAGCCAAAATGGAAGCTCAGGTGTGTGATCGTTCCCTGTTTCCATATGATTCTTGACAGAAACAACCACAGTTATGAAACACCTATAGTATTTAACTATGACGTATAATCTAAAGTATTATAGGAAAAAAAATCAATCTTCCTTTCACAAATGAAAAGTAGTTTTGCCGCTCTAGTCTTTACACGTACATAGTCTTGCTTTAAAGAAATAGTTTGACATTTTGGGATAGATATATATATATATATATATATATATATGTGTGTGTATATGTGTGTGTGTGTGTGTGTGTGTATATGCGCAATAGTTAATGAATTCTTTTTTTAATACAATAACTTTTTGTTTCTGTGTCACCAGCTGAAAGAGCAGAGGGAGAAGGAGCGAAAGGCCCGGAAAGCGAAGGCCAACGGGGAGGACGACGGCGGCGAGTTTGACGACTTGGTGTCAGCGCTGCGATCAGGCGAGGTCTTCGACAAGGACTTGTCCAAGATGAAACGCAACCGCAAGCGCATCAACAGCCAGACCACCGACGCGAGCAGAGAGCGACCGGTCACAAAGCTCAACTTCTAAGCGGGGTTGAGGTCACTCTTGTCTGGCTCGCCCACCTCCTGCTCATCATTAGTTTCCCTCTGGGTCGAACTGACATGCACATTCCTCTGCACCCTCCTCCGTTCCCACCCAGCTCAGCCTTGCATCATTGCTGCAGAGCCACACAACACGTTCAGGCCTTTCATCCTGAGATTTTGATGTTAAACAGAGCAGATGCCAAAGGTTGTTCCTAACGACGAACTCAGATCATTCCCGCTGGAGGATCAGTTTGGTCAAATGAAATGTTTAAAAAAAAAAAAGAAAAAAAAAAAAAGTTGTGCAAGAGCAGGATGTTTTCTTCGCTGGAGGAAAGTTTCCAGGTCTAAGAGATGCTCATGCTTGTTTGATAGGAAGTGTTCTGTGCTGTTTTTGTACCCGCAGAATCTATGCACAGAGTGAAACGTGCAGCCAGCAGACTGCTTTAGGGCTTGATGCTCGATCCAAACAGGAAGAGGATTCCATTAAAAACACAAGGGGCCATTTTGTACGGATGGATTTCATAGATTGAGAGGGGCTTCTTTCAGTTGTCGAGAGAGAGGTCATTTTTTGGAGAAAGGCTGAATCTGAACTTCCTCTTAACGCTGCTGTTTTCCTGCAGTCAGAACCATCACAGGACTGAGACACTGCGTTGTTAGACAGACGTGGTTTTGACGGCAAGTGACGCAGCTGAGAAGTTTCTTTTCTATTCATCATTATTGACGTGCAGCATTTATATATCTGATCACTGTATGTTTTATTTGAAGTTTTTCCTGTTAAGAGCTGGCCTTAACTCTGTTGTTTTAATTGTTGAGTGGGTACTCTCTAAGGCCTGGGCCTAGTCTGCAATTTCTCAACAAGTGTGGACACTCGTGTCATAGATTACATATATCTATATATACGGTTGCGTGCTTGTTACACATGCACATATAAAGTCATAATTACTATGCTAAATGCCATTAAAACAATACCCAGTAGATGCAATAAACTTGCTTTTTCCTGTCTGAAGGGAGTGCCCTCCTTTACGTTTCTATTGAATAGATAAAATATGTTTTCTGTACACCGGCTGGATTTACACTGCAAAAACAAAAGAAAAAAAACCCTGATTTTAAACTCTGTGTGATCCACATGTGATGTTTTCATTGTTGTAGAAAACATCACATGTGGACGTGATCCCTTTGATTGTAATTTGTCCTCAGCTGTGTGAATCCATCCAGTGTCAAATACCTCCATTGGACTTTTTATAATTTAAATATTGCCTTCCATTGTACAATGACCTGATGATAATAAATGGGAGAAAACAGTTATGAGTTTTTGTATTCGGCTAATTAGCACATGCACTTGAATTAATTCTTATTCAGCATTTACGTTGGGTCAAATAGGAAGAAGTGGACATAGGAAAAAAAGGATGGACGATTTTTTTTCTTAAGTATTTAACTTCAAAAGGCTTCAATTGCCACCAGGCTCATGGCTCCATCTAGTGGTCGGTAGCTGCTACTGAGCACACTACCTGACCTACACCACCCTCCTACGTTTAATACAAATCCAAATTACTTTTTAAACCATTTAAGTCCTCATGAATGGTGGATAATTTCACCCACCATGAAATCTAAACAAAATAGTACATACATTTATTAATTTAATACGACATTGCGACAAGGAAAAGTCACAGGCAGTGAACAGCAGCGTACATTTGTCTGTTTCTAACCTTATGAGTCAGTGGTTGGGCACAGGCCATAATTACACAGGAAAACCAACAGAAAATGTTGATACAATCTTTTTAACACAGTTTATTACATATCCAATACTCTTCTTGGAGAGCTTAGGAATTTTCTATAGTTTTTTAAGCTACAAACGCACTTTATAACTAATGTTTAAAGTACTTTTTATGTACAACCATATTTAATACCACAACCTGTAATTGAGGCTCACTTCAGGAGAAAACCATGTGTCAGCTTGTCATCTGGCTCCTGCACAAAGCGTGAAACTCCAGTGTAAAAAGCTCTGCCGGCAACTTCCACCACGACAGCCTTGAAGTCTCCACACTTGGTCTCCTGAACAGAAACACAAAAGAGAATCACAAACATGTCTCTGTGAACAGAAGTTTGTAAGTAGTATTTTTTTTTTTAAACGGACAAACTGTTGTTTTGCCACAGTAGCAGAATCCCAATAACAAAAGTCAAAAAAGGATCATGTTACCAGAGTGACTTAGGGCAGAGGGGCACACAAGGGCACTGAAGAAAACTGATACCTCAACAGCTTTCCCTGTGAACTGGGACTCAGTGGCTCCACTCTGAAACGTCCTGGTCTGGTTCAGCTGGATGAGACCTTTGTGATACTGGAGAGCCACTCGGGCTGTAACACCAGAACCAGTGGGGCTCCGGTCCACCTGAGAACACGTTTAAACCATGTCAAGCCAGGTTTCAAATAGCTCTCCTCCTCAAAGTGTCAAATGACAAGGTGTCCGTAAAGTACCTGTGCTTCGGCAAACACACAGATATTGGCGGTGGGATCGGAGGAGTAATTATCTTTGCCGTCTGTGAGGATGGTGCCATAGAGGAAGGCCAGATCATCACTGGTTGGGTGGTGCAACTTCACCTAGGAGAGAATAACACAAAAAATGTGAACTCAACAAAGACAATGTGGGGCAAAGGTATGTGGACAGCCCCTTTTACATATATAGATTTCTGTCTTGGGCTATTTCAGATGTTTTCTCCCAGTTTGGTTTGGAAGAACTAAACTGCACAAAGCCCCAACCTCAATCCCACTGAAAGAACTAACACTGACTGCGATCCAGGCCTCATCACCCCAAAATATTTCTTACAAAAACAATTTAAATACAACATATACAAGCCTTTTAACAGAAATATAAGACGAATGCAAAAGCTTCACCAGACAAACTGCCTATATTGTAAAGATAGAGGTGTCCAATCCTAAATAATGCTCTTTATTCCACTTTCTTCATACTGTGTGCCTTCCACAAAACCAAAATGATAGATGTTATTGTATTCATTAGTGGCACATTGTGTATTAGAAAAAATGTTTCTGCATCTGCACTGATGTGTAGTAATTTAACACAATAAACTTCTTACCTGACATTTGACAGCATTGGTCACTGCTGTGGCTGCATCTACCAGATCTCGAGTCCTGGACTTGGTCACATCGAGGCCAAACCTCTGGGCGTCTACAAAGGCGTAGAAGGCTCCTCCATAGCTGATGTCAACCGTCACTTCACCAAACCTTTCCACCGTCACCGTCACATCTGGTGAAAAGTAATTTAGTAAATCCTGCGGAATCGAAAAACACCTGAAAACAGTCAGGTTAGTGTCCTACCTGTAGCAAATGCAAACGCTGGCACACTGAGAAACCTCACTCCTCCTGTTTTACCATCAGAGTACTCGACAAACGCCTTCACCAGACCACAGGGACAGTGGATGTTCACTTGAGTCTCTGGTGACTTTGGTTCTTTCACCAGTTTGTAGTCCACAGCGAAGCGCCCCAGTGCGATGACTGCGTGTCCACACATGGTGCTGTACCCCTCGTTGTGCATGAACAGCACCCCCAGATCCGCCTCAGGTACCTCGCTGTCCACAACCAGGGCTCCGTACATGTCGTAGTGTCCCCGAGGCTCGTACATCAGCACCCTCCTGAGGTGATCCAGATGTTCCCGGACATAACGACGTTTGGACAGCACACTGTCACCTTTGACCTCTGGGTAGCCGCTGTGGATGATCCGTAAAGGCTCTCCACCTGTGTGCATGTCAACCACTGAGAGCTCCTCTCCCTCATGAGGTGGAAGCTGCAGTTCCATTTTGGTGCTGATTTAAAAAAAATAAAAATAATAATAAACAGTTCTTTTACATCATTTTTGTATTGACAAGGCTCATTATTGTAGATTATATGCAAACTATGTCTTCTCACAGCTTTCCAGATTTAGGGACATACATTCAGTTGCCAGTTTATTAGGTACACCTAGCTCAAACTAATGCAGCCAAATACAATAGTCCTGCAATGAATCCTACTTTCATAAAGGTTATAAAGAGCAGTGTGATAATGTACTAAAAAAAACAATGTGCAGCTTTTGGCCAGCCCAGGATTTGTCCATTGTAAGATTGTATTGAGGGTTTTTTATAACTTTATTTAAAGGAACAAGTCATGACATAAACTAGGGTAATGTCTTCTTAAAGAAAAGTAAAAATAAAGCACATGAAATCGTTTTAACAGCTTTCTTATTCTTTTAAGAGGAAACTATGGTTCGAGGTGATGGGTCAATCCGATTTAAGGTGCAGTAGATTTCGGGGGGGGGGGAGAGAGAGAGAACGATGGCTATAACTGCTAGCTTAGCTCGTCAGAGAAGACGCCTTTTTTGCTTCTCGTGTGGAGGGGTTACCTGGTCAAAAACAGGCTTTCATGATCTCAAGCATCTTTTTGAGAGGATTACCAAACATGAAAGCAGTAGGACAACGCGGTATAATTGGAGCAAATGGAGGAGAACAGGTAAGTGCCCAGTGTGTTAAACTGTGTGGGAAATGTGAAATAGCGCGAGTGTCAAATTGTTAAATGGTGTAATTGTCTTGTTTTGCATATGTGCAAAGTAGTTGTTATCCCATCATTATGTCCCACTGGTGTTTGATTTCATCAATAACTCACAAAAAATTAAGTTTGTATTGTTGCCTATTAGATTTGTAGATGGTGTTTTGCCAGTATTGTAATCAAATTGTACATCTCTCGTTGATGGTTTTTAATCACCATAATTGATGAAACATAATTTCAGTTACGAATTGGACGAGGGAAACATGATTTTGAAGGGAACTTCATCTCCACGCACGTTCAATCGGTTAAACCTGGATTATTACGAAACCAATTATCATAAAATAAAGATTGATTTTTAAAAGTTGGGCTTTAATAAAAGTGAATGGGAAACGACGCCAATATTTGTAGGCCGGAATATGTGACCATGCTCTCCAGTAAAATGCTGCAAAAGGCCAGCGCTCATTGAATTAGTACAACTTTTATATTGTACAGCAATTATATTTACCTGGTTTAGATATTCTCTGTACTATGGGCCAAACTTCTGCAGAACCATAGACAGTATGTGCAGAATTCGTCTTTTTGGTTTTTGTTCTGCGCATGCGTGTTTCAGTTTGCAAAGACACTAAATTAAGTCATTAGTGCCACCTTGTGTTCTGGAGGGCTGCATACTGTATATGCATTAATTCGAATGCCAGGCTTTGTTTGCAGACATTGAAAAATATTTATAAGCTACTATTTCCATATCAGCACTGATGATGAGGAAAACAGTCAATGGATAGGAACAACTTTCTTAATTTTGAAAATGTGAAGAGATCCACTCTGCATTATGTTGTTCCCTGTGCCCTCTCCCCATGTTTCTTTTCTGTTAAACAAAAATAATCTATGAAGAAAAGAAGTAACTTAATAATGAAACTGATTGCAACAACTTTTCACGTTCACAAATACTGCTTTGACTCACTGGATCAACAAAAACACAGTTTGCAATGCTTTAGATTCACATTAAAGCCTCTGAACACCCATAAAAGTGTTTTCAGTTATTCTGGCTGATTAGACTCTTTTCAGGTTGAAGGTGGGCCGGAGCTTTGATGGGAACTTATTAGGTCACAAATACTTTCTACCAATAAGGATGACAAAGGTGTCATTTGTCCCGCCCTAATAGGTGTAACAACACTAACAGTGGACTCAGGAAGATGTCAATCATCAGTCTAACCACACCCACACAGTCCTGGAAAAAGTCCAATCAGTCACATTAACTATAAACACCTGTGTGGGTGTTCTGGGCCTAATGCTACGTTCCAGACACAATTTTTAGCCCATAAGTTACGACTTCAAGTCACGACTCACGACTTGGTAGCGTGCAGGCAAAGTCACGACAAACCCTTCTTAGCTAGCGTTAGCAGCGATTTCTAGTCTGCGACATATTTTGGGCTTCATTTAATAAACATAACCTGTAGTAGTACACACTTGTATGTGTATTGTTTTGATTACAATGTGCGGAATTACTTTACGTTGCCTATTTATGTCTAATCATTTCTCACCGTTAATCACCGGCGTCTGTACAACATCAACAGGGGTCGACATTGTTGTTTGTGTGTCTGACGTCAGAAACTGTAACTGGGAGTACAACGATCTGGTACGAGTTCACGGGTAGTAAGTTACGGGTTTGACTGCCGTTCCAGGGCACTTTCATGGGTAGAAGGTTGTGAAAACATGGGTTACGGGTTGCCTGGAACGCAGCATAAGACTTACTTTTGTTGCATAACAGAGGAGACTAAACACCAGATGGCGAGCAGGAATCAGTTTTCATTATTCATTTCACTATTGACAGGTTCCCTGTATGCATGCAATGTCATTTATGCATCATATTTAAAATAGATGCACTGAATCAACTAATAGCTACATGCTTACATCCTCACAGTTCAAACTGACATGATTCGCAGTCCCACAGAATATTAGAAAACATCATGAACTAAAACTGTAACTATGCTGTTTGCTAATGTACATTATTCTTATCCAAACAGAATGAAGAAATGCAAATATTTGCATCACCATGTACCGTTCTGGTTCTTTTAGAGTTACATAGCGATGTGTACAATAACCCATCATTTAAAATCTTCTGCGATCCAAAAACATGATTTGCATAACTATATAATCTTACAAGTAGACAAAGATAAAAATTCATTCATACTGAAATAAATACTGAAATTCAACATTAGAGCAAATACACCTGAGCAAGATGTATAGTTACAAGAGGGAATGTACAGTAAGTTTGCTGTAATTTCATGTCCAAAAATTCCCATCTTGTTTTAGGAAAATAAATATTTTAAAAGAAAATTGAGATAATGATAATTAACAACAAAAAATATATTATTAAACCACCATTATTGCATTCCTATTTCACATACAAGGGAATAAAGCTAAAACACAATTTAAATAGTTTCTAAACCGTTCATAAAAAGAATGCATAGTGCAGTGACAGATTCAAATGAGAAGATCCACCCATTATCCTCCAAAAAGGGGTATAACACAAACAGGGTTATTATAAAACATGTGCGCAAAAACAGTAAAGATTTTTGATTATGTCTCATCAAAACAATCCTGAATGAGGCTTTATTATTGTAAGGCACATATTATTACCTGACAATAACTAAAGGGAGACATTTATTTAACAGACATGGTGCATGTGGAAATGTTTGCTGAGCTCCAGTCTGTTCAGATGATTAAAAGTCTGAGATGAGTGTGCTCTCGAACATACTGTATGAGCAAGTCAAAGTTGTTTAAATTATTATGAAAGTTATGGCAGGTGAACCCTCTCTCACTTTTATCCCTTTGGTCAAGTCTTCTGCCAAAAACTGTAAATTAACATTCAGAAAAAAAGTCCAGGAAGATTATTAAAATGACAGCTCTGAAAAAAGGTAAAATATGTTATGGAAAAAAGAAAAATCTCTTATCAGGCTCAGATGTTTCAACAAAAGCCTTCATCAGAGTATCCGATACATAGCTCTACACTGTTTATAATGCTTCTAAAATGTACTAATTTCCTAGCAATAACAGCACAAAAAGTGTTTTTTAATTGTTTGTTCAATAATTGTTACTGTTTGTGTTTGGCATTCTCAAATATAGTATACAAAGGATCTTAAAAGTGCCTCATAAGTCAAAGACTATTAGAAAAATCCCTGGGTTTTTGTAGTGCTTAGATAACAATAAGTAGGGGTTTCTGCATGCAACCAGGTTGTGGGTTTTAAAATCAGTAAACTCAAAAAGGCCCATCGTCTGGTTTCGGTGTGACCAGCTTGGAGGCAGCGACTGAGTCTTGATTTCTCACTCTGGCCTTTGGGGAAGAAGTCGGTGGCAGAGAGAGTCTTCTTTTTATCGACAGGAGCCTGAGGATCTCGTTTACCTGAGACTCAAGGACCGACAGACGGCCGCTCAGATTCTGAATGTCTCCCTTCAGCTCCAGCTTGGCCTCAAGCAGAGTGGCTTGAAGGAGCGTTTGTTCAGACAACTGCTGAACAAACGACTGTTTGAGGGAGTCCACCCCGAGACTTTGCTCAAACGGGTTTCTCTCCATCGGGCTCTTCTCCATCGGGCTTCTTTCAAATGAGCTTCTTGAATCTCCGGCTCGGTCGATGCGTAGATCGCTCTTTGTGATACCACTGTCACAGGAGTCAGTTTTGTGCATGGCGCTTTCGTCACCTGCCTCTCCAGTACCGTTGCCCCCCTCTGTGCTCCCCGTCTCTCCACTTTCCTGCGAATCCTGGTTCTTATTGGCGGCTGCCAACTGTTCTGAGGACTGGGATTCTTTCGGCCACTCTTCTGCTGTCTGTGGCTCCTTTTCTGGCTCGACAGCAGGAGGCGGCAGTGAAGCAGAAGCGGCGCTCCTGAACTTTGCCCAGCCTCGAGCACCTCTGCTGCTGGTAACGCCACCTACAGCTCCCGCTCCACCCGCGCCACTGCTCTGTACAGGGCTGTTGACCCTCTGACAAAGCTGGCTCTCTGCACAAGGCCTTGCTATAGACTCCCCAGCCTCTTGTGTGCAGCTTTGCTCTGACATCTCAGTGTGGACAAATGCTTGTGGAGGTGCAGCCATGCTGCAGCCGCTGCCTGCATTCCCTCCTCCTGTGCACGGTGCATTAATCTGCACCGTGGAGCTGTACTCCTGCTGCTGAGAAGATACAGACTGACACTGCGTGTACGAGTTTGAGTCTGAGTGATGGTGGCGCTGCGGCTCCACCTGCACACAGTTATGATCAAAGTAAGTGTGAGACTCTCCCTGTGTTTGAGCGTCTCTCTGCTGTCTGAACCTCTGGAACAGCTTGCGGACTGGGTGGTCTTCAGGAATGGAGAGAGTCACCTCGTTCCTCTGGCGCTCCCGCTCCTTCTTCACATCTGCAATCTTTCTGAAGATTACCTGCAAGAGGGAGAATCTGTACATGAGGAAAGTGCTGTGGGATATTTACACGAGGCCGCATTTCTACTTGGATGAAACAGAATGTACAATGCATGCTTTAAAGCAACCATCCAGACCTACTATGTATGTTGAAATACAAGCAATACATGCAGCTGTGCATGAGGGAAATAGTTAATGGAGCAGTAATGAAGTAATGGAGCGATATCTCGGCCCTGAGAGTTTCTCAATTCTCTCAAAGAAAGAAGGTTGATGTAACTTCTACTTCTACTACTTTAATCTATAATGTTGAATAAACCGTGATAGAACTATAAATTCAATACAACATATTTAAAAAATATATCAACATTTAACTCATCTGTTGGTTCGTCTGACAATACCTATCTTAGAATTTAAGTTTAAAGCCACAGTGTGAGAGAAAACTTCGATTACTGAAAGTTTCTCAGTCTAATCTTGATTCAATTGCCCATGGCCAATTATCCCAAAAAAGGCATTTTTATGGTTTAAAAAAAAAAAAAACTATTTAAACAAATCAGCTTCACAAAATGCAACAACAAAAAATCGGAAAGGTTAAAAATGTGGCTGTATAACACATTACTGATAAACAAAAAAAACAAGTGTTATTTTATTATTATAGTATTATAAAATAAGAGTAATTATTTTCAGGCACTGCTTGTATGGATTTTAACACCTTTAGCTTGTGTCCGTGTGCGGTTTAGATGCACATGAATGCAGGTAGACCAAGCACATACTGTAACAGTAAAAAGAGCAGAGAGTAAATCTTAAACCTATGCAGCACAAACACTTTCTAAAGCTGCTCAAATGAATAATGTATGGCTTTGTTTTCATTGAATGCATTTAAAGTACAAGCCATAAATCTTTTAACATGTAGCCACAATTTGCTTTAAAATTGTTTAGATTTAGAGCTGCTTCACTAACCGTATGCTTTCAGTATTATTACATATAGTAAAACCTCTTTATAATTGGAGCTGCAACTAACTAGAAGAGTCAGAGAGGACATTTAAAGTACATTAGTTACTTAAAAACATTATATATTCATTATAAACCTGCACGTTTCTGTAAACACACTGTTAAGGTACTGTATAGCTGTTTGCTTTGTTAACTTGAGGCACAGTTCTAATTATGAACTTTTCCAGATACACAGATTATATAAGTAAATATTAGTCTGTTAAATTTGAATTGATAACTATCGAGTGTACCTCAGAAGTATTTCTATTTCATACAAGGCGTGTACCAGTTTGACTTTAAAGACAATATTCATTAAGAATGTATGTGATGTTCATCCCATAGGGTAACATTACAGTGATATATGAGCAACTTACTATCAAGACTGGAAAGTATTGGCTCTCAATGCCTTAATGATATGTGTATCCTGGAGAAGGTCTATCAAATATTAATTAGTCTTAGTTTGTAC
Organism: Sander vitreus; assembly: GCF_031162955.1. Taxonomy (NCBI): domain Eukaryota; kingdom Metazoa; phylum Chordata; class Actinopteri; order Perciformes; family Percidae; genus Sander; species Sander vitreus. The sequence goes on from NC_135872.1 coordinate 14,576,794, forward strand.
TCGGAGAATAACTATTTTCGTGAAGCTTCTGAAATGTTATTGTTGCATGTGCAGAGTTATCTAAAGGTGGTGGGTTTGCAATTTTAGAAGGAGTAAGGACAGAAGATTAACAAACTCCATTAAGATACAATTTCCCTTTGTTATACTTAAGTAGCTTAACATTTTGTCATTCCACACTGTATGACAGTATCCTATGTTCTGTATCAAGTTGTTGCAAGTCTTTATTGAAGCTATATGATGTTTACACTGAGGGAAATATTAATGTTTTTTATGGCTGCACCATTGATCTAATATATGTACCCAAATTTCAGCAGGACATATCTGGCATGTTAGTTAAAATAAAGTTCTGTTTGGCTGCACAGCATGAGTTAGTAATGACTGACCCACTGGCAGGCCACCACATGTAAACAATATATAACTGCAGAGCACCTCTGTTTCTTTGGTTTACTTGTTTTAACCTTAAAGGAGCAGTGTGGTGTGATTTAGGGGGATCTGTTTTCAGAAATCGAATATAATATTCATAATTATGTTTGTAGCCTATTGGTGTATAGTCATCTGAAACTTAGAATCGTTGTTTTTCGGTAGCTTAGAATGAGCCCTTCATATCTACATAGGGAGCGGCTCCTCTTACACGGAGTCCGCCATGTTGCACCGCCATGTTTGTACAGAAGTATAGAACGGACAAACCAAACACTGGATCTAGAGAGGGCCTTTTGCGCTTTTACGTTACCTGAAGGCCACCATAGGTTTTACTACACACTTGGCAGGTAAGGGGTGAGGGCAGGGGTGTTGGCTGCAGTCTGCAACCTCATTGCTAGATGTCACTAAATCCTACACACTGCTCCTTAAAGAAACCAATAGCCTATACTTGACACTGAAAACTTGCTGGAAAGAAAGAACGACAGCTATATTTTTCATTAAGAGTCAATTTTACCCGTTTTCGTAGATTGCATGTGAGAATGAGGTTGCGGGAGAACGTGTTGGCGAACGCTGTGTAAAACTCCAGAACCCTCATCAGAGCGTCTCTCCTGATGACGTGCAGATCACAGTAAGTCAAAGCTCGGACATTTGCACAAGACCGGGCCGGCGTGGTCTCTTTCCAGAACACGTCTCCAAACACATCACCTTTACCTGGATGGAGCCAGACATGATCACTGTGTTTATAACCAGCAGAAAGTGTGTTGAATTCTTCGACATTAACATCTCATGGCACATTTTCTCTTTAAGGGGACATAAGAGTCAACAGGAATTGTGGAAATGGAGCGTACAAAGAGCTTTCAGTGAAAGAGAAAACTTATAACAGGAATAAATAGGCTGAGGAAAATGTTCACTGCTGGATCACAAATGTATCTTTGCACTGTGACCTTGCTCTAGATTGATCTACACAGATAAAACGTGACCCGGTTTATTACATAGTATTGCGTTAGATTACCTAGTATTGCGATGACCTCGTCATCCTGGATAACTTCTAGTGAACCGGAGATGACAAAGCAGAGGGTGTCAACGCTCTCTCCGATATGGAAGATGAGGTCTCCAGGTGCACAGTGTGTCGTCTGAAACTCCACAGCTAGAGAGCGCAGACAGCCGTCGCTCGCCAGACGGAACGCTGGGTGGTCGTTGAACACCTGCCGGTTGAGGTGGACGCAGATGTCCGCTCGCATGTCTTTAGGACAAATTGATAGAACCTGAGAGAGATGGTGGTGAGAAATCGGAGCATTAAATATGTCATTAAGGAAACCTGCATTAGCTATATATATATATATATATATATATATACTTACTCACTCACTCACTTATTTGTGGTAAACATTTTCCAAAGCAGTCCAGCCAAAAGTAATAAGTCATTTTAAAAAGGTGAAAATATGCCCTTATCCATGGGTAGAATGTGGTATAAAAATTACTCAAGACTTGAATCTTAAGTGGAGGGTTATACACAGCAAACCTTTGATAAATATGGGCTTATACATTATAAAATATACACTGGCACACACTTGCCTTCCTCGGGGTGTTTTTCCTTAATTCATTAATCTTAGTTAGCGCTCTCAGTGATCTGCTGTGACCTTTGAGGCTTATTATTGTCCACAGTGCCGCGCGGGTCTACCTGTCAACCCTGCCCATACATTTTTTATGATACTGTTTAAAATGATAGCATTATTTCTTATTGACAGCCAGCAACAGAGCTTTGTATCAGTTTAACTGTGGACTTAAAAGCACATACGTGCACTACAAACTGTATCTAATCAGTACATTGTGATAACAATACACTATTCCCTCTTAACATTTTAATTACAGTATATATTAGGTACATTATGAGTATAAGAGCATTTCAGAGTTTACCAAGAGATAAGATGTCATGAACTCCTACTACTAGCAATAACAATAATACCTTATCTGTGTCAATGCCCTTAGACATGGCCCAGGTGGAGACGATGAAGTCCATGACCCTCTCACTCAGACCTTTGGGAATCTGATAAAGCTGCAGGAAGTCGCGCACGTTGTTGAGCATCTCATGGTAGCGGTTTGTGTTGGTGTACATCTGCTGGAAGATGGTGGTGACATTTCCAAAGATGGTTGCATACAACAGCGCTAAAACAAAAGATTAAGAGTTGAGTCTTCAGGTACCCGGGCAAAAACTAAGCAGCCTTACAAATGGACCGACATGCAGGGCTGATTCATTTAACAACATAAGAAAAAAACAATATGTTTTATTTGAGGAGTTTGGTTCACATGAAGGTCTGAAATGTTTTCAGGTCAAAAAATGTATCCAATTTATTTGTATTCCATACAGTATTCAGGTATTTCACTTAAATCTGGGTTTAATTATTGTGCCAATTAAGGATTATTACACATTTAAATATTGTTAATGGATTAAATGCATGTTTTTAAGGGGGTGAAAAAACCTTAACTTGTATCTTATTTATTTTTCAATTGTGGTGGAAATTATGTAGTTCACCCTGAACATGGAGATAATCAATTTAAGGGAAATTAAGGGATGGTTTTCCTGTTTTTAGGAACAGTTTTAAGGGGGTTTTACTCCTTAAACTATGTATATAATCTATCAAAAATACCCTAATTACAAACTATTATCTATTAATTTTTCTCTCAAAATCCCATTACCGATAGCTCAGTTACATCATTATTAATGGGTAAATCAATTGATTTGTAAAAAGCACAACACATGAAATAATAATCAAAAAGATTACAACTTTTTAAAAGGCTGGTGTTTAACCTTTTGACAGAAGAAGAAAATAGTATGCACTTACAATTTGCATATATGATTTCCTGTTAAGGTCATTGAGTGGTGGATTGAGCGTTTATAATTCATAATGCACATTTCCCGAGTAAGAGTTCTGTGCTGTAGTGACCTCAAAGAGTCAGTCAGCATCTCGTATCGTGAGGTTTTACCCACTCAAGAGGAAAGAGTTGTCTCCAGTCGCCACAGCATGATCAGAGAGGTTAGGATACATATCTAACGTGATGGCTCATTGTCCTTTTTACTACACTCGAGCCTGCAGGCAAACTCTCTCTTTCTTCATCTACTCTCACATAATTACTGTATCTGTAGCTGGAGATTTATCGGCTGTAATTGAAGCCGACACTTCAGTGTGACTGAGTGATCTTAGTGATCGAAACGCCACCAGAATACTGGGTGTTTAGTTTCGGAAGTACAGACCTTGAAGCGTGGCTGTCAGTTTGTGTTTCCCTCACTATTTTTATTGCATCACTTTACATGCTGTTTTAGAGGAGTGGGCCAAAGGTTAGTGAAGGAAGGCGAGTCGTGACGGAGGAACTGTAAGCAAAGGCTGACAGTGGAAGCAGTGACCCTGAAGGTGAAGCTATTACTGTAACTGCAGTGTGATGAAAATAATACAGACCCCTGCATAAAAATAGATTTCTATTTTTATGAAGAGGTTCAAAGATATTTAAATGAGGCATGGTTTATCTTTAGATATAATAATGTCACATAATCAAATCACTTTTTAAAGTGAATAGACTCATTTTTGTGAATGAAACATTCGGGGTAGATGAGATTAGGTTTATTTAATGTTCATCACTCCCTAAATTACCGGTAGTTTTAATGTAAAGTTATAAATATGACACTGAACGACAGCGTAGACGCCTATAGTGTTATACAACATGCTGAGATCTATAGTACTGCATCATTTGTGAGTTCATGTCACACAAGTCTCTACATAATAAGCTTGATCTTGATCCACTTTACAGTTGTGTCTCATCCAAAACTGCCAGTCCCCCAGATCTTAAATCAAAACCATAAAATGTACAGAATGTAAAAAATACTGCATCATGGTTGGTTGAGATAATGGCTTTCACTTGGACTCACCGTCACAGTTAATTAGTTTACTGCATGAAAATAGTTATGTCCCTAGTATTTTTCATTAAGCTTCAGTGACAAAGACATGTATCCCTTGAGTTTAAACAAATTATTTAAATCCTAAAAGGGTTAACGATAATTTAAGTACGAGTGAATCAACACAAAGACGATGCTTTTCTGATAGAGGTAAGTGATGGCCAATCTTCAGACAGACCCCCATAGAGCAGGCTGTGATGGGCGCTGAACATGTCACTTTTTATTTTCGACAAAGCCGAGTCCTAAACGCTCCACAGTGGTTCAAACACCGAGGCTGTAGCTAAATGTGAATTACACAACCAGAGTCAAGAGGGACTGTAAACTACTGAATACTGACCAGGGTGAAGAATTGTTTATGTATATGAAATTCTTTGTTATAAGATTAAAAATGACTGTGAGTGCATATGTCAATATGTGATTTATATGCCGTTTTGTGTTGTTGCCTTTAGTTGATTCTGATAACAAAGCATGCAAACTACATCAAGTCAAGATCCAAATTGGCATACAACATAGGGCTGCAACTAAAGATTATTTTATTTTCGATTCATCTGTCGATTATATTCTTGATTAATCGATTAGTTGTTTGGTCTATAAAATGTCAAACTGGTGAAAAATGTCCATCAGTGTTTCCAAAAGCACAAGATGACGTACTTAAATGTCTTGATTTGTCCATAACTCAAAGATATTTAGTTTACTGTCATAGAGTAAAGAAACTAGAAAATATTGTCATTTAGAGCTGTAATCAGACAATTTTTTCAAAAACTTTTCTTAAAGAAACTACTCATCACCGAATAATCGGTTATCAAAATAGTTGCAGATTAATTTATTAATTGAAAACCAATCGATTAATCATTGCAGCTCTAATACAACAATGTCGATCTCCACTTCACGACAAATCAGCTATGTGTGATCAAACTGAGGCTTAAATTGTACTTAGCATTTATGCAGAAACCTGTACATCTACACCATATGTTGCTTTACTGGCAGACAACAGCCGGGCTGTGGAGCACATTAGTATCTAGCATGCAAGTAAATTCATCCAGATTGTTTCAACTCATGCAAGGTTGTACTGACATATTATGAATGGATGAATGCATGAACTGAATGGAAACGGCATCAAAGGATGCATGTATTGTCTGCTGTAGAGTGATGGGGAACACAAGTGATATTCCATTTAGACAAGTAAGTGGCATGTGCCAGTAGAAATTGGTCAATGACTTAAACGCACACCTTTTTCTAGTGAAGTGAAAGCGCACAATCATGAGTCTGATGCAACCTTTTTTAATTTTGTTTCAGCACACATTTCCTTCATACTGTACACCACTGAAACAAAAGTGGAGCTGCTGTGCGTTTGTCCTCTGCTCAGATTTATTTGGACTGTCATAGTTGTACTTTATTGAAGAAAAAAATAACCGTAGTCACTTTGATTTAAGCTGTTTTGAAAAGCTTTGTCTTAATTTCCCTGACAAACTGCCCACTTGCAATTTACAAATTCAGGGTTTGTGCTATTTGTCAGAGGCTTGGAAGATGATTGGAGAGGCCTTGTGTTAATCAGGAGCTGTTTAAATGTGTGTGTTCGTGTTATAGAAAGAGCTTGTGTGTATCTGTATTAGACGGCTGTGTGACTCCATTTACTGCTCCATTAACCACCAATCGTACCAAGAACAGTAATAATAGGATATTATTTATGTAATATTAGAATTGTTGTTTTCTAACGTGTGATTCAGAAAAGATCACAACTCTGCAATAAAATACTTCTTGAGATTTTATAAAATGTTCTGGAAGTGCTTAATGTAGGAAAGGGAGTAAGTACTTACAGCCCACCATCATCATAGCCACGGAGAAAATCTTCTCTCCATCTGTGGCCGGAGCAATGTTGCCAAATCCGATGGTGGTGAGACTCGTCATGGTGAAGTAGAGGGAAGAAATGTACAGCGTGTCCTTGTTGGGCCCCCCCTCCCACTGTCCTGTACCACTGGCGTTGTAGCGGTAAGGAGTCCCGATGCTCAGAGCCAACTGGTAGAGCCAGCTGTCTGTCTTAATGGTGTTGGTTGTCTCATCGATGACCTCGTAGTCCCCGATGCTGTACCAGATGCAGGCCAACCAGTGGGCCACCAGACCGAAGACGCACACCAGCAGAACCAGGACGGCTGCTCCGTACTCCAGGTAGTGGTCCAACTTCCGGGCCACCCGGCCCAACCTGAGCAGGCGGATCACCTTCAGGGAGCTGAACAGGCTGCTGAGACCCTACAATGAGAGACAGGAGGAAGATGTGAGTCAAACTAAGCAGCAAGTACTTTGATGATCATTTAAGCCACAAAAATGTACTTGTTCCACATTTTTAAATGTGAATATTGTCGGAGTTCTTCTATAATTATGAACTGAATATCTTTGGGGATCAGACTGTTGGCTGGACAAAACAAGCAATTTGAATAGGTCAACAAGTGCAGAATGTTGTACAAACTTGGTCGTACAAAGCCATTTCTCCACTCTTATAGTTTAAAATAAAAACGCAAGCCTTTATATCTATTTTCCGCTCCACTATGTTCACCAACTAGTCACTAAGCAACTCTCTTAACATTACATGTAGTCATTTGATCCATTGTCAATATGAAAAACTGTTGATAGCAGCTTTAAAAGAAAATAACATGGATTTCCTTACTGGGAGTACGTGATCTTCTGTTCGTGTGGTATTCCTGTGGAAAATTGAAGACTCACGGAGATGGCTTGATCGAGAAGCAGATGTGATGACATCCTTCATAGAAACAGTCAATCAGAAATGTTTTGATATTTATATGCAGTGTTAAGTACAAACCCATCCGCCATTTTAGCAGTACAATTAATACAAATTCCCTCACCTCATCTACATGTTCAAAAGCGTTAATGATGTCGTAGGGCAGACAGGACAACAGGTCAATGACGAACCACGTCTTCAGGTAATTCATTCGTATGAGCTTTGCGTCTGAAATGACCTCCCCAGCGGGACCCACAAAGGTGGTGTGGAAGTTAAGCACAATGTCAATCAGGAAGACCACGTCCACGATGCTATCCACCACCAGCCATGTCAAATTGTTCTGCTTTGTCTTAAAGGAGACGTTATAGGGCACCATGATGGCGGTGTAGAATGTCAAGATGAGGATGATCCAGTCCCAGGTGGTCTTGAAGGTGCAGTAGTGGAGGATGATGTGTGGAGGGGTCTTGGGGGCTTCCTGTTTGTACTGAGGGAGGATGTCCGATCCCAGCTGGAGAGCCTTTCATTCAGATGGAATATTTAACATCATGAGTACAGACAGAGTCAGATGTTAAGTGCCTCAAGGAAGAGTAGTCTCATCATTAAGTTGTGGAACCTTATCTTTATAAATGTCTGACAATTTCAGGGTGAAATTTTCCTTTTTAAATTGGGAATTTAAAGACTAGATCTTTTATCTTTAAGGCACTTTCTGAATTTAACTTAAGCTATTTTTAAGTACACAGCATTGGAAAACAAACAAATCTTTTAGACCTGGACGCTGCTCACCTCAGCCAGTCTGGAGGGCCGTTGGCTGACCTCAGTCTTACTCAGCGGTGCTAACTGCTGCACCACGTTGCGATTGTTGGTCAGTGCCCGCGTCAGTCTGGCAAACTTCGTCCATCCTGCTCCGAGACAAAGACAGACAATTCTATGCAGGCAGGCAGCACAAATACAAATTTTCACACAATTTACCAGATTTTAATTTTACAAACAATGCAGAACTGTAATTTTTTAATATCGCCAATAGCAATATCCTATATAGTGGAAAATAATTTCTTTACTCCAGCATCAACAATCATACAGGCAGGTTTATCTTCAGATACCTTCAGTTTAGAGAGAAGTAATTTTTCTAATCTCTACAATTGTGTGTGAATGCATCCTCCTGGACGACTTTAACTGCATTTCTAGGCAACAAGGAAGAAATGGCACCTGGGCTGTATGCTGAGTAGGATTTGATGGTGTTTAAATCCTCACTGTAAAAGCAGTCACATTTTGTTAGCTGGCTGGGGACTGATTTATGCGTTTTAGTCCCTCTGTGTCTAATCAGTATTTTCATACATTTACCATCCCCATGTGGTCTGAGTGTCCTCTGTTTCTGCTGTATGTAAAAGTCTTAGTGGCACACTTAATCCCCTGGGACATGGCACCCACAGAGACCAGTGTTCACTGACCCGCACACACAACACCTGGACAGTTGTATGTTACATACCAGGAAACAAATGTCTGTTTAGTCACAGCCATGTGTGCTCAAGACTTTCGGCTGCGCTGCACCCACCATGGTCTCATTGGGTAAAATTGAGCTTTGATAATAATGGCTAGACCTTAATGAGACATTCACTTGACAATAATTTGATCTTAATTTGATGTAAATGTGCTAACCCTTTTCAGTGTGTGGAAAAAATAAAATCGAAGAAAAAGCTCCTCCAACATCCCGACTCCACTGAAATACTGAATGCAGTCCGGTTGAAACTATTTGGTCTACATACAAGAACATGAACTGTCTAACCTTTAGTTGCTTCATCTTCAATCGGCTGTTTAAAGAGCGTAATGTCTCTGAAGGTACAGAGGAAAAGCACCACCTTGTTGTTCTCATTTCTGATTGGAGCTACCTGCATGTAGAGCCATATCGGTGTTCCTATAGAAAACAATTCAAATGATAGTTTTAAGAGAGCACAAATGGAAATAAACAAATGGGACAAAGGGGAGTAAATGTCATCATGCATTATTAATATTAGTATTAATAAAAACATATGGCTCAATAGGAATACTCACTATTCTTTGTATAGAGCAGCACCTCATAGAAATTGGACTCATAGTTATCAAAGGTCTGTCTGATTTTTTCTATAGTCTTCTTATCAGTCAGGTCACCATACATGAAACTGCAAGGTAAGGGAGAAAGAATACCAAGAAGCAAAAAGGAAGTGTGTTGTTAGCTGATCATGGGGAAAGAAGGGCAGAGGATTGGATACTTTTTCTTCGTTAAATCTATATTGTAGTTGCTGCAAATCAATGGTCACATTGACAATGGAAAGATCATTGTAGATCATAGTATTTTATTCGTGGTCATCTGTCCAATTTTACCACTTCCATGATTAGTTGACCTTTCCAAGATATATATTTCTTATGTATATAATGATCAGGTCAGATTTTTGGGTACCTTTTCCACAACAAGTGGAAAGTGGCTGTTGGGGCGAAATCTGGCTCATTTACAGTTTTTTAATCAATGAACACGGTCCCTGTCAAACAAACTAAAATGATATATCACTGCTCACCATATAAAGGTATATTGGAGGTGCTGGAGCTGAGATTCAATATGAAAAAGAAAAGGCATCTACACACTCTGATCTGTGCAATATTCACTTATGGATGCAAGCTCTCGGACAGGCCATAATACAACAAAAGGCGTCTTACTTGCACGTGCTACTCCTGTGCATGACTTCAGCTCTGTGGTATCCAGACAGCTTGCAGAATCCATCATTGCTGTAAACGACAGGCCACTCCAAGATCTGAGCATTTCCCAACAGGAAACTGGTTTCTGCAACAAAATACAGCAGTCTGATACAAAACTAGTCAATACTAACAACAGGCCTGCAGACTAAAGTACACCTGTTGATCAACCTTTTGAGGGTTTTTATCAGTAAAAGCTGCGGCATCCTTACAATCATCACAACTGGAGTTATGCAACGTCTTTGAAACTCAACTGATTTTTCCAATAACAAAAACCCTGATATTTTGATGTTTTTAATTTTATTTACAGTGTCCTATAAATCCTGCTGACCAGTGTCATGAATTAGAGAAAACCTTAGTGTAAACAGTGTGTAAGTCTGTACCTGAAATATTGCAATTTTACCACTACTAACATTCTTTAAATAACCATAATGGAAACAGAATCAATAATACTTAAAGCAGAAGAAAACAGTGGTAATCAGATGAGTCACTGGGTAGAAATAGTTGTTGATAAAATGTTTATGTTCCACTCTTAATGTTAATTAAATATAGATGAGGAGCTGTAAAGTTCTCCAGCTTCACAGCAGTTTGGACAGAGCTGCCATCTCAAGAGAAGAGACTGAGCACATCTTGTCCAATCTACAGGCAGCATTGAAACTGACAAACTTAAAGCATTATGTTTATCTTGAATTTAACGCTTGGTTTTTTCTTATAATGAATGCTTTGCCAATGCAGCCATTTGCAGTGTTTCAGGGTTTGAGAGAATCAGATCTGTCTAAAATATACTACAGATGTGAGACATTTAATTCATGTTGCATTTCATCTGTACTTGTAATAAACCCTCAGCCTCACTCTCATTGGGAAGCTATGTCAATCCAAAAAGCATTTTTCAATAACAGTATTACCTTTCTGAAATGTAAACAACAAATACTAACAAAGATCACTGCAAAACGATACACAATTTAGGTGTAGGCAATAAAATACCATAAAGTGCAACTGAGTTACCATAAACATAAATCACATTATACATCCCCTAAAAGAAAATCAAAAGGGCCTTTGTAAGAATGAGATGTGCATGTTTATTGTCTTACTGTTGATGCTCATATGAGTGTTGAAATTTCAAAAAAATCAATACGCCAAAAATTCACCATGCAGCACTTTTGGGTTTCAGGTAAAGTAAATACACTGTCTGGCGGGCCATCTGTATTGTATTGATCTGCTGTATTATTATTTATTCATGTCATGTATTGTGTCATGCACATACATACAAGTGACCAGCCCACACAGGCTTATAAAACACCAAAAGAATCAGTCAGATAAAAAGATTCCCTTCCTAAAACACAGCTCAAGTTTTTTATAATCATTGATCTAAAACAGAAGAATTGATCAGATAAATATCGTTTTTATTAGAAAGAGTAGCCCTTAAATTATCATAATGAGCTATAAAAGCTTAAATGGCCTTGGACAGACCAGTAAACCTGCCTGTTTCTCTAGCTAATGACAGGAGTATGCATGTATATGTCTTCAGGGGTATCAGAATAGACTATTATACTGACTTTAGTTTATTAATCTAGGGAATTGGGACATGAGACGTATTGCATAATTCATCAGTATGCATATTAATTGTAGTTGTAAAAAGTGAAAAATTACAAGAAAGTGTAATTGCTGCTGCTTCCCATTAAATAAAATAGAAATAACATTGCAGGTTTACTTCAGCGTCCCATGCAGCCCTGTCCGGTACTTTGATTGACATGCCAGATCAACATCTATTAATTCTGTTTTTTCCTTTCAGAACAAGACTCACCACTGGAGCGCCGGACAATATTTTCCAGAAAAGTGTTCTGCGGAGCCACCAGTCCTCTCTTGCCCCCATGCATTATGAGGGTTCCGGACAGAGACCCAGAGCTGCTCGGTGGTCGTGCTGATGTCAAATACCCCCCTCAGCTTTCTGCCCGACTAGAGCGTGGACCACATCAGTGAAGTTAATTAGAAGGATAAGAGGCACTTCCGGACTGAGGTTTAAAGAAATAAATGCTTCATTGCCGAATGTGGCGTTTTTTTTCAGTGTAATTAGCTACAAATTGAAGACTAACGTGGAATCTGAGGTAAATGGTAATTATTATCCACCAAACTGTCATTTTCATATCACATTCACAGCCACGGCGGTTAGGGTCACAGGATAAACGTAGTCACAATGGCCTACATGTATGCTGTAGCAGATAACTTATTTACCCGCTAAATAAAGATCAGTCAAGTAGCCTTTTATTATAAAAAAACGCATGAAAGTTTAAGCTTTGATTTTGAAAGGAAAGTCCGCCGTTTTCCGGTGTTATTCTGGTATCTTTGTGTTACGGTTTCTCAGACCTGCAGGCTACTCTGCCCTGGAATTTTTATTATATTTTTGAATGAACTCACATTTTGTTTTTGATTTTGATATGGTTAATTATTTGGAGATGTATTTGTGTGTATTATGTTAATGAGATGGTGTAGGCCTACAATTTTTGTTTCTTTTCACTATCCATAACTAGGCTAATAATGTCACAAACACTTTTCAGGTAGGACCACATTCAAAAAAAAACATTTTATGTACCTGAGAAATGTTTAGAATTATGTTTGAAAATATGTGTTAATATAGTTTTAATCTTTGGTATTTGTAATTTTAAAAATTAGAATTAATTAATTAATTAGAGTATTGCAGCTTGATGCTGTCACACAATGTCAACAAGACATTTTCACCTGGCTATACCCAATCTGTTGTGGTATTTATGCAAATTAGCACATACGTAATTGGATTATGCACCGTTTGCCCATATTAAACAATTTCAAAAAACTTGTAATACATTTTTTGTTTTTCTTGATGTAAATAATTAACTCAGTAATTTCCATGGTGATAGCTAAAGGTTAACATGTTTACCCTATTCACGTGAGAAAAAGAATAGGCTATGTACTTTCCCCTAATGGGATTCTTCTGGGCTTTTTTTCCTTACTCAGGACATATTGAGGATACAAAATCAGTTGAGTTTGCTTCTGTTGCAATTTGGCCTACCTTTTTTTCATAACATGACTGGACTATAAGGAGACTGGAGTAAATTACAAGTGAAATCGAACGTTACTAAAAACAACTACTCAAGTACGGTATTAGTACAATGTTGAGGTATCTTGATTAGGCTTTTTTCATTGTATGCTACTTTAACTACTCCACTACATTTCAAAGATAAATATTTTACTTTTATATTTCAATACATTCATGTGACACAAACAATTTGACTTTGTGGATGAAGATGTTACTACTAAACATTTTACATTGCCTGAATTGAACCAAATAGGTGCCAGTACCCTAATTCAGCGTGACGTGATCATTGCATGTGCCTTGGATGTATTTATATTTATACGTAGGCTATATCTTGTAAGGGTGACCCCCAATAGGCGACTATTCAATCTAAGGAGCCTGATTTGACTACTAATCTCACAGTTGAATCATCACATTATCTGAAAATGTGGTTATGAAACAAAGGATCATTCCATTCGGCCTACATGGGGGTGCTGAATGTCTGATTTTACATACAGTTCCTTGTTTTTTTTTACTTTAAGTAGGCTACATTTTCCTGATGATACTTACTTACTTTTACTTGAATAACATTTTTAATGCAGGACTTTTACTTACAAATACTTGAGTATTTTTACAGTGTGGTAGGCCTATTAGTACTTTTACTTACGTAAAGGCTCTGAATACTTCTTCCACCAATGCAATTACGTTTTTGCAACATTGGATTGTTTTTTTGTGTAATTGATCACAACTCCAGCAGGGGTGGTAGACTTGAACATTTTGGATATTGGTTGACCAACCAAACATTAAGTCAAACGAAGAAGAAAACGAACAGAAGAAGTAGAGTGGGAATAACAACGACGCAGTTAGTAGTTATCATTGATCAGTAGTCTGCATGGTTGGTGGCCGTAAGAAATAACGTTATACCGTGAAGTAATGGTTATCTGTTACGGACTTTGGATGCTTCCGTCCACGACGGTGTACAAGGTCTGTGTTCTGTCTGCAGATATCAGGTAGGCTAATAGACAAGGGTAACGTTAGCTGCATCGTGCTGTTAGCCAAGTCGCTGTTATTTAATTTCGTTAAGAGGAATGCAACGGCCACCGAGCTCCACTCTTTAGGCTCACTCAATGAATATGAACTCTATTTTTACGGCGGAAAAGTGTTGTGCATTTTAAACGAACAGTTATTTTAAGTCATGGCAAACGACTATGTAAGGAAGTTTATACAGATGTGTAATTATCTCCAAGACCCCCGCCATGTAGCGAGGTTTCAAAGTGTTTGCGGCGTTAAAGGGACATTTCCGGGTAAACTGGTCAAGCCGGACAGTGGATATTCAGAGCCGGACTGCCCCGGACTGAAGAAGAGGGTGCAACAGGGGGGACCAAGCGCGGACGTTTGTGTTGGGAATGGAGCAGCCGGGGATGCGACCGCGCCGCTTTTTAACAGGCTGCAGGGTGACATTACCGTCAGGCCTGATGGTCCATCAGCAGCTGCTAATGTCGACCCAGACACCACCAGAGCAAAACCCCTCCGGAAAAACTCCCTGACCGGAGATGTGGGTCAAGAGTTCCTGATCCACAACAAGATTCTGTTCTACCTGTTCACGTTTGGGACTGAGCTTGGTAACGAGATGTTCTTCATCGTATTCTTCCCCTTCCTCTTCTGGAACGTCGACGCCCTGGTCAGCCGGAGACTCATCATAGTCTGGGCCTGGAACCTGTTCGTGGGACAGTCCACCAAAGATATGGTCCGCTGGTCCCGGCCGGCCTCCCCTCCTGTGGTGAAGGTGGAGGTCTTCTACAACTCCGAGTACAGCATGCCGTCTACGCACGCTATGACAGGGACAGCCATACCCTTCTGTCTCTTCATGCTGACCTACGGACGATGGCATGTGAGCATCCTTTTAAACACACCCAACGTCTCAAATACAGATGAAAACAAAGTATTTAAATGCAGTTGCCGCACACAAAAGATGTGCAGTTTATGTAGAAATGTACAGCTTGAGTGCAGAAGGCTGAATTACCAGCAGGGCAAAGAAGCCAACTGCCACAGGACATGAACATGTTTTGATAACCCACAGGGAAGGTTGCAAGGCACACCAGTCCAAGACGTCCAAGTGCCACATAGTTTCACTTTCACAAGTAAATGTGTATGTGTAGGGGAAGTGGAAGTATCAAATCAAGTTTCAGTAAACATTTGAATCTAAAGTATCAATGAGCACTACAGCAAGGCAATTTAACAAAGTAAGACAGTCAGGGATGAGAGAACACACATTCTCCTGTGACTGAGTGTTCTGGTTAAGATGGGGCACACAGGGTTGGGAGGGTTACTTTACTGCTGCGGAGTTAAGAGAGAAAAGAGTGTAGTATCAGTCCGGTCAGAGAGCTCAAAGAAATCAAACTTTTCACCTACTGATAAGCTGTCGCTAATTAATGTTAAATCCATGTGTAACTTGATGGCAAGCCAAAATAAAACTTGGCTGATGTCGGGTTCGTGTGCCATCTGCACTCTCTGCTGTAAGATCAGGCAAGAACCTCCACTCCAATGTTTTGAGTTGTTGTCATTAATAACTTTAGTTATGCTATCAAACCCCAACCCTAAGTGCAAGCCTCTATGCTGTTTGAAAAGTGATTAATTAATGACACACGTCACAACACATGCATTCCTGTCCTTTTGTTAGATCCCATGCACATCCTGTATTTCAGAATTTTTTAGTAATCTCTTAGTTAAATCAGCCTGTCCCTGCAGTGCATATTGTCTATCGCATGTTTAATGTTATTTCGCAACAACCTTTAACTTTTATCAAGTTAAAAAAGAAATGTAAGCGTAGAGCCCTGCCAAGGGGTCACCACCAGGAAAGAAGAGCTGAGAAACTCATGCTCCTTTTTGTTGTTGTTGTACACCTGCATAAGAGCTTAAAACTGAGTTTAGCCAGTTTACTGAACTGCCTAAACTCTTTTGGTGTCCGTTTCCCTGATGTGGAAGGTCAAGGAACTGAAACATTTCAGAGAAAAGAGGTTAAAAAGGTTACAAAAGACCATAAACCGCTTCCAGGGCAGGAAAAATTCAAAGCTTAGCATGCTGATTTTAGCATTTAGCTCAAAGCACCACAGTGCCTAAGTACAACCTCACAGAGCTGCTAGCATGGCTGTAGGTTCTTGTTTGACCTATGCAGAGGTCACTGTGATACTGAAATACTGCAGTATTTCCACTGACGGGGAACTGTTCAGGAGACTTAATGTAAATCTAGCCTGTTGCCATTAACGCCCTGCTAGGGACAGTGGTACTGTAGCTTCTTCTACTGTATTGTCTGGTCATAGTCAACAGGATGTTGAGAAAAATATAGTCCTGCAAAATGAGTCCATGGGCCTTTGTATCAGAAAACTGCTGTATATTTTTTGACGGCTCATCGTCACCCACCTTTCTAATATCAAGGTTAATGTAATGCCATGTCTTTATGCTCTCTCACTCTCTCCTAGTACCCCTTTCTCTTTGGCTTTTGTGTGGCCCTTAGCTGGAGCGTCCTGGTCTGTGTAAGCAGAGTCTACATGGGGATGCATTCTATTCTGGTCGGTATATTAAATAATTAATGTGAAGTAAATAATGCCTTGCCACCTGCATATTTGCATTTCTGTAGGTGGACAGATTTCTTCTTTTTTACACGTTAACTTAAATAACATTAATATGCATGACATATACGCATGCCCCTTTTTTAATAACATACACAGAAATTTAAGATGTACGATTTGTGGGAATACAGTGGGGAGAACAAGTATTTGATACACTGCAGATTTTGCAGGTTTTCCTACTTACAAACCATGTAGAGGTCTGTAATTTTTTATCATAGGTACACTTCAACTGTGAGAGACGGAATCTAAAACAATGATTTTTAAATAATTAATTTGCATTTTATTGCATGACATAAGTATTTGATCACATACCAACCAGTAAGAATTCCAGCTCTCACAGACCTGTTAGTTTTTCTTTAAAAAGCCCTCCTGTTCTCCACTCATTACCTGTATTAACTGCACCTGTTTGAACTTGTTACCTGTATAAAAGACACCTGTCCACACACTCAATCAAACAGACTCCAACCTCTCCACAATGGCCAAGACCAGAGAGCTGTGTAAGAACATCAGGGATAAAATTGTAGACCTGCACAAGGCTGGGATGGGCTACAGGACAATAGGCAAGCAGCTTGGTGAGAAGGCAACAACTGTTGGCGCAATTATTAGAAAATGGAAGAAGTTCAAGATGACGGGGGCATCAATGATCATGAGGAAGGTGAGGGATCAGCCCAGAACTACACGGCAGGACCTGGTCAATGACCTGAAGAGAGCTGGGACCACAGTCTCAAAGAAAACCATTAGTAACACACTACGCCGTCATGGATTAAAATCCTGCAGCGCATGCAAGGTCCCCCTGCTCAAGCCAGCGCATGTCCAGGCCCGTCAGATGTTTGCCAATGACCATCTGGATGATCCAGAGGAGGAATGGGAGAAGGTCATGTGGTCTGATGAGACAAAAATAGAGCTTTTTGGTCTAAACTCCACTCGCCGTGTTTGGAGGAAGAAGAAAGATGAGTACAACCCCAAGAACACCATCCCAACCGTGAAGCATGGAGGTGGAAACATCATTCTTTGGGGATGCTTTTCTGCAAAGGGGACAGGACGACTGCACCGTATTGAGGGGAGGATGGATGGGGCCATGTATCGGCAAGATCTTGGTCAACAACCTCCTTCCCTCAGTAAGAGCATTGAAGATGGGTCGTGGCTGGGTCTTCCAGAATGACAACGACCCGAAACACACAGCCAGGGCAACTAAGGAGTGGCTCCGTAAGAAGCATCTCAAGGTCCTGGAGTGGCCTAGCCAGTCTCCAGACCTGAACCCAATAGAAAATCTTTGGAGGGAACTGAAAGTCCGTATTGCCCAGCGACAGCCCCGAAACCTGAAGGATCTGGAGAAGGTCTGTATGGAGGAGTGGGCCAAAATCCCTGCTGCAGTGTGTGCAAACCTGGTCAAGGACTACAGGAAAAGCATGATCTCTGTAATTGCAAACAAAGGTTGCTGTACCAAATATTAACTTCTGCTTTTCTGATGTATCAAATACTTATGTCATGCAATAAAATGCAAATTAATTACTTAAAAATCATACAATGTGATTTAATGGATTTTTGTTTTAGATTCCGTCACTCACAGTTGAAGAGTACCTTTTGATAAGAATTACAGACCTCTACATACTTTGTAAGTGGGAAAACCTGCAAAATTGGCAGTGTATCAAATACTTGTTCTCCCCACTGTATAAAGCCGAGCCAATAAACAAATCAAAGCCAGTAGATAAGATTAGATTAGGTTTGGTGTCCAGGCAACAGAGGTTAGTAGATATTGTTTATGTTTTGTAGTACAACAATAGTAACGCCTGTTTATCAGTCAGCAGCTCACCTGATTTTTGTTTATTTTAATTATGTAGAAAGTGATGCTGAAAGAGCTCAGACTTTGTGTGCATTGATGGCAATATGTTGGCAGTGATGTAAAGAATGTCAGAATATATTTTTGATTTTAACTTCTCGTTAATTCTGCCGTTAAAACTTTACCAATTAAATTCTTAATGTGCTTTATAAGACTGTAGGTATATAAATCAAGTATTTTTTAGAGTGCAAATATGAGTAAAACATATCGGCTTTCATAGCGAATATGCCAGGTTTGTAATGATTTGTCCCTGTGTTGCAGGAGGTAATCACTGGCTTCCTGTACAGCCTTCTTATTCTAGCCTTTTTCCAGCCAATTTTGGACAAGATCGACAGCTTCTACATGATGGACCACTTTGCTCCACTCGTGATTATCGTGTCACATGTGAGTCTGGGACTTGTGGCTTTCTCTCTGGATTCCTGGAGCACCTCTCGGGGCGACACAGCTCAGGCTCTAGGCACCGCGGCAGGAGCTGCTATTGCTACCCATGTGAACTATCAGTTTGGGCTGCTGCTGGATGCACCACTTTCCTCACTTCCTCTAACTTTACCACCAATCGGCACTAGCTTGGTGGTTGTCTCCCTGCTGCGCTTCCTCATTGGAGTCGCTGTCATCCTTGTCACGAGAATGATTATGAAAGCAGTGACAATTCCGTTTTTATGTCGATTGTTCGGGCTGCCTTCAGGTGATGTAAGAGGGGCGAGGCAGCACATGAAAGTAGAGCTACCTTATCGTTACATTGTCTACAGTGTTGTTGGCTTTAGTTGTGTCTGTGTGGGGCCTCTCCTCTTTAGGATCCTAAACCTCACCTGAGTGTTGTGTGCAAACTGTCCTTTACTGCTGACATGTTCATTTGGTAAAGGCACTTAGAAACATGCTGCTTGTTTTGACACAAATAAAGGTTGTGTTTCTGCGTAACAGAAACTAATTTAAAGGATAAATGTGGTGATATTCTATATTTATTGTGCTGTCAATATTCCTATGTGCCATAGAGCTCCATATTTGTCCAAAATGTATTTAAAAAATACACCAAATACAGTATTTACCTCTGTTTGAATGTAAATGGCCCAGCTGTTTTAGGTAAATTTTTTTGCTTTAAAAAATATATATAAATAAAACAAGGTAAATATTTGTGCCCCTTTTTAATGATCATCTCAGATCACATCTTCAGCAGGAGCTAATGAGCTTTTGAGCCAAAATCCATAGATTAGAGGAAGTTGGAAAGTATTGAGAGACTTAATTATTATTATTTTGGGCCTTTTCTTAGGATTTGTTGACTATAACAACAATATAGAACATCACCAGCCTTATCCTTCAAGATTCACCTGTGATTGAAAAATGTAAGCGTTGTGTGGAGCTTTGCAAATACTACATCTACCAGATGTACTGTAATGATGCTTGCATTCATAAATGAGGAACAATGTATATTTCCATTTCAAATAACATGTTATTGGAGAATTCCATGCTTTAAGAAAAAAACCAAACCATGAATCGGTAATGTGTGAAGTCACGTGTCTTATCATTTGTTGCTATACCTAAATCATATCTGCCTGGAAACTGTAAAATACTGTAGGTATTTGAGGTAGCAGGTGTTGGGGTAGTTACATGATCTTCATTTAAATCTGGAAGCCTGGAAGAGCAGGCCCTTGTATCATTAATATTTTTCTACATTATCATAGTCAGCATTATCTCATTGCCTTCTTTTTGCTTGTTTCAAAAACATTTGTAATTTTGGTCCCAAGTGTAAGTTGAGTGTTCTGAATAATCATTTAAAGCATATCATTAAAATTTTACATTAAAATAGAACAGGGCGTCTGCTTTTGATTTCTGTGGATATGGATGTTATATGATCTCCGTTTCATTGACAGCGGTCAGCTTGCTCGCATGAGATTTTCTTTTAACAAATCATAGCTTAATTTGACATAGTCTTTAAAACCTATTAATGTACTGATTGGTGTAACATTGAAAGTTGCATGTGTGTGTCAAATACTGCAAAAACCCAGAATAACTGCATTTTTGTTTGGTCAATACTAAGAGAAGGCATGCAGTCTAGGCGGTGTATATGTGTTTTACTCCCTGCATCGGACTAGCATGTTGGTTTTATGTTTAACCTTTGAGCGACATAGATAAGGTTTTAGATCTTCATCTGGTTTGTAAACCAAGCGTACATTCAGCCTAATCATTGGTGTTCTCGTGCTGTTTTTATAAATTGAACTTTGATTGATGGCTGTTTTTGGTATCTAAATCTAAAGAATTCACAAAGGTCAGCACATGGCCTGACTCAGTGCAGTCTTTTGTCGATATACCTTTAGCAACCAATGAAAGATTTAAGCTGTTAATGTCAGTATTTCAAGTAAGTAATACTTGACAAAAATGTAACCAATATGACTGATGATAATTAATGTTTTCACAATGGATACATTCTTTTTTCTCTTAATTTTAATGCAATTGTAATTTTGTTATGAGGTATTATCCAAGCACTGTTTTCAAGCCTTTTAAGTATCTCTAAACTCTCTAAGCTCGGCCACCCACAACCATTAATAGCTTCCTTTTACAGTATAGCCCCATGCCTACTTTTTTTTCTTTCTTTTTTAGACTGTGGTTGTCCAGATGTGGCTCCATTACCTTAGAAATAGTGGTCACAGGACACAGAAACAAACTACAAACACTGTTATTATAAATGTATTAATATCTTGTAACGGTATTTCCAGAGCTATAGTAATTAATAGTAAATTTTTTTGCAGGCATAAATCTATTGTATGTTACTCATGGTTTTGCATTAAGCTTGTAAAAACTAGAAGTGAGTTTATATTTATGTGTATGAGCGAAGATGGCATTTTGTATTCTTCCAGATTGACCTTGGTATAAAAAGCTAATGAACCTTTTATTTTGAAAAGTCGGAGTACATTACACCGGAAGTCCGGGGTTTTTCTTTTACCTAACAAAACATCCACCTTAGTGAGTGCATTGTGAAGTACGTAAGCAAGGTAATGGTCTGTGAGTCGATGCTAAAGTAAGGCAACAGTTAAGCTAATTAATGCAGCCGTGATAAGTACGAAGGGGGAAGTTGTTTTTAATTGTTTTGTAGAAATGTGTTTGTTATTCCCCGTTGTAAGTTAACCGTTTTTGTCTTTAGCTGCTTTAACGTTTGTTGTTGTTATCGTTAACATTAGTCTAAAGTTAGCTTGACCTGCTGGTTAATATTCGCTTATCGTGACATCCGAAAAACGTAACGATATGGGAAGTTTTATTTGGTAAAAATAATAGTCTCCTGCCGCCAGTACAGATGCCTCGTTTGGAAAAGTCAAATGGCAGAGGGACAAAAAGGTAAGCCTGATTCCAAGGTGTATTGTTATTGATTGCACACCTCAGACAGTAACGTCAGTTACAACAAACAAGTGGAAATGCACCATAACGTACAACACTGTATTGGCAGTTCAGTTTAAATGTTTGTGCAAGAAGTAACGTTAGTGGTGTAAGGAACGATGCAAAGTAATGCAAGAATTTCATCATAACAAAAACCTCACAGTTCATGCATGTGGCCACAGGATATAAGATTCATATGTTGCTATTTTTTTTCTTTTTAATTTAATTTAATTATTTTGTATCTCTTGCTGTGCACACTTTAGACTAAAGCTAGACTGGAAGTTTGTTCAGAGGTTCTGCAGCATCCAGAAGGTCCTGTTCCCATCATGGACCAGTCAAAGTGTTCTGATGTTTGGGACGCTGCTTGCTGTCACTCTTACAGGTAACTGCAAGAGTCACAAAAGCTATTTGTGCAAGACGAGAAGGGCTAGAGCCAAAAGGGGAAATAAATTATCACAATCATATCCAGCTAGCTATTGAATGAGGTGATGATGATGTAAATTAAATTAAATGTCTCTTGCACGAAGCCTCATCAAGAGACACATTCACTGCCTGTTGGCAGGGTGCAAAATTAACTTTTATTGTCCACCAGTCAAAATGCTAGTGAATGTTCAAATTTTACCAGCCACACAATAGATTACAATTAGTTTTTTTGGCTGGTGAATGAAGCAAATCTACCAGCCACTTGCATGTTTTACCAGCATTTGGCTGGTGGATGGTGCTAATTTTGTACCCTGCCTGTTGGACAATGCCTTTTGTGGCATTGTAAAACTACACTTCAGATAATACTAGACGGCATACTCTGTTTCATTTTTTTTCCTGCTGACCTTTAGCTCATTGTTTTACGAGTCTCTCTTGTCCCAACAATGCGCTAACTCATCTTATTTTCTGCCATCAGAGCAGCTGATCATTTACCAAGTGGGTGTCCTCCCTAGCCACTTCTACAATGTGCTGGCAGACACAGATTACCCAGGCTTCAAGAGTCTGGTGGGCACAGCTATGGTGCTCATCTTGCTCAACTCCACAGTAAGTCCAAAAAAATGTGGGGGATGACACAAATTGACCTACATACTGATACTAGTAACCAAAATATCCCAAAAGTACCAAAAGAGTTCCCCCTCTAGAGGTAATTTTGCTGGGCATTGGAATTTGGTCTTTTAACAGTTCTTAGTCTTCATGCATGTGCTTACTCAGCTGTACTACTCTCTTATCATTTTCCTTTATGCTCAGCACTGCTGATTGGTCTGCAGACCTAGGAGATTGATAAAAGTGTCAATACTTTTATATACTTATTTACAAAGGTTAATCAAACAGATTTCAGATTGTTTTATGAATTTGTACTCATTAACTCCACATTACTGATCAAGCCATCTTTTAGAAAAATCTTAATTTGCTGCATGTGCTTTTTCTGTTTGTATGTATATTGTTTGTTATGAGCGGGAACCTATTTCTAAATATATAAGCATAGGTTTATTTATTAGCTGGATATTACACAGTAACTAGGAAGTTAACTTTGTTGTTGTGCAGAGCAGTGCCAAGGTAACAGTCTTACTACCATTATTTATTGTATGTGATTAGAGTACATTACTGTTGTCATAATTGGGACAAATCCTATGTTCCCAACATTGTACATTATATGCCTAGTTAAATATTTTTATGTGGGTGGAGGCTAAATAAAGAATCAGGTACATTGTTTCCTATATTTTATTGTATGACATGATGTATGATTTTGGATTGCTGTCATATTGACAATGTCAACTTTACAGGTCAGGTCAAGGCAGCCTGACATGTTCATTTTACAGCCTACACACACACACACACGTGATACTTGGATTATGAACCTGGGAAATTGCAAACACTTTTACAATATTGAGTGCATTCTAAGAAAACTGATTTTCTTCATACAGTTTATGTTCGCACGTTACTTTTTAAATGAAACGGTGGTAGCAGGCCTCTTCCCAAATATGAGATATCATATGACATTAACTCTTGTTAGTGTAATAGAGATAGTCATACAGTTACCGTTTTTGTCTCTGTGTTACTTTACTCTTTTAATAAACAATTTATCTCTGTGTTCCTTTCTCCCTCTGCCAGTTGAAAAGTATCGACCAGTACATTTGCAATCAGATGTATGTAAGCTGGAGGAGGACGCTAACTGAGAGCCTTCATACGTCCTACTTCCAGGGCCGAGTCTATTACACTCTCAATGTACTCCGAGAGGATATAGACAACCCGTAAGCTTGAATGGTTTTCCTCTTTGTATATCGAATGCTTTTTTAAAGAATGTAGACATAAACTCAGTTTCAATTCATCAACCTTTATCAACAAATCTATCATTTGAACGTTTTTATGTGACATCATTTAATTGGTTTGTTTTTTCTTTGTGTTCCTTTCTGTGTAACTTGCAGAGACCAGCGAATCAGTCAGGACGCAGAGAGGTTGTGTAAGCAGATGAGCACCATGGCTAGTCGTTTGATTGTATCACCGTTCACACTGGCTTACTACACCTACCACTGCTTTCATAGGTGAGTTTGCACTATAGAGTACTGCAGCAACTGTAATATATCACACTCTTTAACACATAATATCTACCTACTGTGAAATTGAAGCATCATCAGAGACATACATTGTGCTAATGTTATTACAGCCACAAGCCAATATTTGTGCTTTAGAGAGGCACATTTACATAAAAAAGACGAAGAGAAAAAATTAGTAAGTTGCCAAAAATAAAGACTTCCCTTTTTATATATCATTTTTATCCATTCCGTGTGTTCTTTGTCTGTGGTTTGGAAAGAGACCATAAAGTCCACCTGTTGTCAGTGACTTGTAAAAGCTCTAAAGGTCTACTGCAACTCTAAACTTAATTAACTTAACTAAATTTTAATGGAGCCTAAAAAATGTTGCACTCTAACTGCAGGGAAATGACACTATAACTTTTATTTCTTTGAGTATTATCTTTTGTATGCTTTGTGTTTAATTTGATTAAAGCTGATCCTGTTTTAATGTATTTTCCTTCTCACTGTCTTTGCTACGTTGTTTTGAAGCCTTATGTAAAACACTCGAAATTGCTTTTGGCTTTTACAAAGAGGATATTCATAAAGTTGCCTTGCTTTGCAGCACTGGTTGGATCGGTCCTGTAAGTATCTTTGGCTACTTTGTTGTTGGGACCATTGCCAATAAAATCCTCATGGGGCCGATTGTGTCGACTCTGTTTGAGCAAGAAAAACTGGAGGGAGACTTCAGGTAAGTTCAGTAGCAAGTAGGTTAGTATGTAAGTGTATCAAGTGACAAAAACACAAGTGTCCGTGTCAATAATAATATGTGCTGACAGACAAGCAGAACAGGATTGACTTAAAAGTGTGTTCCCTGAACTTCAACAGGTATTTTGTCAGCTTTATTTGAGGCAAATCCTTTCAGTGTTTGTTAAGAGGAAGCATCTGTGGACCTTGGCCCAGTGCCTTTTGCTTAGAAGGAAATAACACAGGATATGCGTCAGCTATGAGAGAAGAATTGTAATCTGTCCCAAGTTAAAACGATCACATTTTGTGCTGACCAGGGAACAGTTACATTAAAATATATAAAACATCTTAAATTGTGTTGCTTGAAAGTAAAAACAATTTTTTTTCAGTGGTATGTATTTGTATCTTCAGATTCAAGCACATGCAGATCCGTGTCAATGCAGAGTCTGCAGCTTTTTACAGGTGAGGCACAAACATGATTTGTATACCAGGGTAAGCCTATACATATTCATGAAATGGAAACAGTTTTTCCAGAAAGTTTAGACAATCATAATTGTATAACTTGCATAGAAACTGTACTTTGTGTACTTTTCTGTGATTTAAAAAAAACGGTATCTAGCACTATCTGAATTGTTCTCACACACCAAATCACAGCGATCACACAGTTAAAGCAGGTTTGAAAAATATGCTGTCGTCTGTGTTTTTAGAGCCGGTAAAGTGGAGCACATGAGGACCGACCGCAGACTGCAGGCTCTGTTACAAACTCAGAAGAGTCTAATAAACAAAGAGCTCTGGCTTTACAGTAAGAACATCCTACACACCCTTACTCATTGACTCATATCTTTTATTGATTGCTTTGATTAAACTTGTTAACTTCTGACCTCTCCTCTCTCAGTCGGGGTAAACACCTTTGACTACGTTGGAGGTTTCCTTAGCTACATTATAATTGCCATCCCCATCTTTACTGGTATCTATGATGGTCTCACTCCTGGTGAGCTCAGTGCACTCATCAGTAAGGTAAGCATGTGTTCTTTTCCTCTCCCTATTTCTCAGAATGTGTAGTTCTTAAAGCAACACTAAATAACTTTTCCCACTTCGGTCCCCCTACAGGTTGGAAGCGGAATTGTCCATTACATTACATTGTCCAGTTCATTCGAACTACAGATCCGCTACCCGATCAGGAAAACTTGCATGATGTAATGGACAATTCCCTTTCCAACCTGTAGGGGTTCCGAAGCGGGAAAAGTTATTTAGTGTTGCTTTAAAGGAACACGCCGACTTATTGGGACTTTAGCTTATTCACCGTATCCCCCAGAGTTAGATAAGACCATACATACCCTTCTCATCTCCGTGCGTGTTGTAACTCTGTCTGATGCCCCCACCGCTAGCCTCGCTTAGCACAGATCCTGGAGGTAACCGGCTCCAACTAGCCTACTGTTCCGAATAAGTGACGAAATAACGCCAACGTTTTCCTATTTACATGTTGTGATTTGTATAGTCACAGCGTGTCCAAATAACAAGGTCACATGAGACACAGCTATCTTCTAACCGTATACAAACTGGGCACTATATTCTCAGAAAGGCGAAGCACTGCTACTTGGGCGGAGTGATTTGCTTGCAGCACCTGAGAAGCGCCTTGATCAGGAGCAGAGAGTAGCAGTGCTTCGCCTTTCTGAGAATATAGTTCCCAGTTTGTATACGGTTAGAAGATAGCTGTGTCTCATGTGACCTTGTTATTTGAACACGCTGTGACTATTCAAATCACAACATGTAAATTGGAAAATGTTGGTGTTATTTTGTCACTTATTGGAGCAGTAGGCTAGTTGGAGCCGGTTACCTCCAGGATCTGTGCTAAGCTAGGCTAGTGGTGGGGGCGTCAGACAGAGTTACAACACGCACAGAGATGAGAAGGGTATGTATGGTCTTATCTAACTCTGGGGGATACAGTGAATAAGCTAAAGTCCCAATAAGTCGGCGTGTTCCTTTAAGAAATGCATCTTTCTTCACGCACGTACAAAAATATGAACCGTTTAAAAGTTTAGCCAGAGAGGGGAAAAAACAATCAATATGTCATCAAGTGTGAATGTTGCTCCCATTCCCAGTTTCTATCAACGTTATCAATCTTTATTTGTCCTCAGGAACACATAAACGCATCATATAAATGCAATGTAGACAGGAGTGAAAAAAGAGTACACTAGTTTAAATAAAAATTGAAATCATAAAATATTTAAAATGAATTGCTCCTGTTACCATACCATCACAGAGTTTAGCTGAGAGATGGCAGAGGGTGTGAAAGGTTTGCCATTACAGAATCCATGTAGCTGGCTGAATGTGAATGTTTGGCTAATTTAACCACTAGGTGGCAGCAAAAGCTTTCTCCTGATAAAACATTCTGAGCTTGAATGCCGGTTGTAAGAAGTATTGCTGTGGCTTCAGAGCTGTCTCAACCACATGTAGCACATTTTAGTATTATCAGCCAGTATTTAATTCTTTAAAAAGATGCCTCTTTTCAATCCTGTCGGTCAATATGCCTCGTTGTTCCTGCCTTTTGTTCTGTGTTCAAACACTGTTATTTTAATAATCTTGTCTCTTATTTATTCTTTGGTTCTCCCTCTCCTTGTTCATATTCAGAACGCCTTTGTGTGCATCTACTTGATAAATGGCTTCACGCAGCTAATAGACCTGTCAACTACTCTGTCAGATGTGGCTGGATACACCCACAGGTATCACACTGCATACTTAAATTCACTTCCTGGAAGACCGATGATGACAGCAGTGTTTGTGCATGCCATCCACTTTTCTATCACTGTGTGTGTGTGTGTGTGTGTGTGTGTGTGTGTGTGTGTGTGTGTGTGTGTGTGTGTGTGTGTGTGTGTGTGTGTGTGTGTGTGTGTGTGTGTGTGTGTGTGTATCAGGATTGGGGAGCTGAGGGAGGTGATGGATGACATCCTACATAAGCAGTGTGACTATGACCCGGCATCAGGGGAAAGCTATGACTTTGACAGGTTTGTTTGAGCACTTTTACATTAATCTACATAAATATGTTGCAATAAAGTGCAGTTAAAGATGTAAATATGTTAAGAGAGTGCACCTATTGCTAAAGTCTGATCAGATTAAAAAACAAGACAAATACAGAGCAAAAGAAGATGACAAATATGAAGTGCTTGTAGCTTGTGCTGTGCTTGTTTCTCCACACAGTGACTTCAGTGTCCACGCAGGCCCTGTGGACACTGCCTTCATCCTGGACCATCTTTCATACAAATCTCCTTACTCAGATGAGCTGCTGGTGGAGGATTTGAGTCTGAAAATCAGCCAGGGAACACATCTACTGGTGGTGGGGAACACAGGCACCGGCAAGACGTCACTACTGAGGGTCCTCAACCGACTCTGGGAGGCACACAGCGGTGAGAGAGCAGGATGGGCTTAATGAAAGGGTGTGGGGACTCTTGAGTGCTGACCAGTTAAGGTTGGAATAATAACCCCTGACTGGAATAGAGTTATGTATTTAGAAATATGATTTGAGGAAGATTTTCAAGAGCTGGACACAAGACACATACCAATAATAAGTGACAAATGTACAAATTATTATTAGTTTTGTTACTTGAAGCTTATGAGAAGAAACTGTTTATACATATTCTATAGTTAGAAAGTATTTGGAGACCCTCAGTGTTGTGGGCACTTTACACTTTATATGTACTATAGCATATTTTTACTTTGATTTAAGTACACATTATGTGGTCATGTTCTCTTCCCTGTTTTGATTAGTTAAATACAAATGTGTATCACAGCCTATACCTTAAAACAATAAATGACTCAGGAATATGTCTGAAAATAGCCCCTGGACATAATGGCCCGAGATTTGTATTGAGGCATATTATAGAGCATAGGGATACAAAACTCCTAATGCAAGTTCTGTTTCTAGAGATCCTGGATCTGTGTTTATGGCAAGATAAGAGAGAAATCTATATGTGATCTAGTTTGTTTTCTTTACAGCTCAGGACACGGGCAGAGGGAAGCACCGCTTTTGTTTCAGTATTCATACTGTATTATTATTTTTTTCAATAAAAATATTAGATATCCACCCACATTAGTAGCTTTTTGACATTGTCTGTCCATTTTGTATTTCTTTTTGTCAGGTTTTGTCCAGATGACCACATGTTTCGGGCCCAGAGGAACCCTCTTTCTGCCACAGAAACCTTACCTGACTGATGGCACACTGCGTGAACAGGTCGCTCTCTCTTCTTTTTTTTCTTTAAGGGTTGTTTCTCTATAGAGCCTCTAACTTGTCAAAATAATACATATATGTGTATAGATGCAATGGTTGTTGCAAGTTTACCAATAGAATTAACTGGAACTCTCTTCTCCAACAGGTGATCTACCCACTGAAGGATATTTACCCTGCATCAGGTATCAGATGTCACTCTGACTAAACTGTATATTAAACAGTTTAACAGTGCAGCACTCAAAGACTATAGATGTTAATTCATTTAATCACAGTTGGTTGTTGTAGCAAAAAAAAAAAATTTAATATTAAAGGCATAATATGTAACTTTTCACTCTTCGGTCCCCCTACAGTTTGTCTCATTACAACCTGTAGGGGGACCGAAGAGGGAAAAGTTACATCGTATGCCTTTAAATGAAAGCACGTAAGTGCATATGTTTAATACACTAAAAGCCAATGTTTCCTGACAGCAATATGTTGTTTGATTAAAGCAGCTCATTAAGAAAACATTAATACAGTAGATCAGTGTAAGATGGTGAATGTGTGTAGGTGCAAAATGTATATTTATATCAATCTAAACTTGGCTCTTGGTTTTCCCTTGTAACTTTGTGTTGATGCTGCTGCCTGCATTGACTGAAATAATTAGTCATCTGTGTTAGTGATATTCATGTCAGCGTGCTTTCCTCAGGGTCAGTGGATGATGACAGAATTATACAATTCCTGGAACTAGCAGGAGTGGTGAGTTTGTCCTACAGTATATTCCTTTAAACTAAAATCTTCAGGTATCCTAAATTGTTTATTCACCTTGAATATTTCACCAGTTAATTTTTGAATATACACTCATCCTGAATCAAACTTGTATCTGTGCTCCAGTCCAGTCTCCTAAAGCGGACAGGTGGGCTGGATGAAAAGGTGGACTGGAGCTGGTAAGAGAAAATACCAATGACACGTGTGTCCAAACTTCTTAAAATGTGCCACAAAATGATGCAGACTCTGAACTATTTTTTCTTTGCAGGTATGATGTTCTGTCTCCAGGTGAAATGCAGCGTCTCTGCTTTGCACGACTCTTCTACCTGCAGCCCAAATATGCAGGTATGTTCTGGATTTCTGTAATCTATTCATGAAAGCATCTAACGTTTAGTGATTCTGACACAGCTTCAGAGGAGCTAGCCTCACCCACTGTCTTTGATGCAACACGAAATTTAGCATTTTAAATGTAAAACATTTGCATGTTTTCATCCTGTCCTCGGTGTTAGAGGTGACCGTGACTGGAGCTTTCTCAAACATTTCTTTGTTGCAGTGTTGGATGAGGCCACCAGTGCTCTGACGGAGGAGGCAGAAGCACAGCTGTACAGAACTTGTAAACAGCTCGGCATGACTTTGGTCAGTCTGGGACACCGCAGCAGCCTGGAGAAGGTAGACTGAACACACATGTATCCTGCCCGCTATATACCCAATCCTGCTAAATGCTAGGACAATTAATAATCAATTATATCCAACATTACTCCGTCCTCAAAGTTAAGCTGGTGCTTTTTTGTCAGTCCATGATTATTTGGTTTCAATACGTCAATTTTCTTACATTTTAGCACTTGCTTCCGCTTGCTTTGTTCTCAAATTTTTCTAAATCTAGGAT
The DNA here is from genome assembly GCF_031162955.1 of Sander vitreus. Taxonomy (NCBI): domain Eukaryota; kingdom Metazoa; phylum Chordata; class Actinopteri; order Perciformes; family Percidae; genus Sander; species Sander vitreus. Next base: position 14,607,599 of record NC_135872.1, read on the forward strand.
ATTAACTGTCTTTTTGTTTCTCAGTACCATGACGTCCAGTTGAAACTGTGTGGAGGAGGCCTGTGGGAGTTGACCAAGTTAAAAGGAGGAAGTGGGAGTCTCAGAGAAGAAGCCACATGACTGGAGAGTCGTCTCTTTGAAATCGTGGACATGCATGGTGCATCAGTGTGGGAGACAGGGATAGAAAACACTTCTGAATTCCTCAGTTAGTAACACTCAAGTGCTCTTCAACAAGGTACTTTAAAACCCAGAACAACGGTACTCATCCAGTTTGTATGTATTCATGGACATTGAGGCAGAGCTCAACTAGAATGTTCTGGACCCAGAGACTTTGCCAAAGGAACTGTTTGGCTGGCTCTGTAATTGTAAATTCATCTATCATGACAACAAATCAGGAGGGGAAAAAAAAGACACTTTAGACTCAGTAAGTCTTAAGTGCCTTTACATTTGTTTATTGTATTGTGTTTACAATCATTACATTGGGAATATTTGTTCCAATTTTGTAATAAATGCAATGTTCTCAGCTCTTTGTAAATAGTACTGTCAAACGATTTATCACATTAATGTCAGTTAACTCGCAATTAATCGCACATTTTTATCTATTCTAAATGTCCCTAGATTTCTTTTGTCCAATTATTTTTCCTCATTTTAATGCTCTTAACATGGAAAAGTGGATCGGCTTGCTTTGACGAGGGGGCGGAGAATGTGCATCAGCCATCAAGTGGTATTTCAGACTGGACGTGCTGCGATGATAGCTCGGTTCACAACGACAAAACACACAGATCACTTTTTTTTTCTTGTCAATGGCACCATTTGGCAACTTTTTAAAAGTAAACTTTCCATTTAGAATCTTATTGGCATCCATTTCGGCGTCTCCCGCTTGCCATCCACTCAAAACGTAACGTTAGCCTACTACTCTTTGGCCGGCTCGCAAGCCCAAACAAGTGTGTGCGGCGTGCCTGTAGTTTTGTTTCCGGTCTAGCTAGATCCGGTGTGGTGTTGTTTTTCTAACGTTACTAGTTGGTGCAACAGCATGTGAAAAAAACTACAAAGTTTGCTAGGCCAAAAAGAACATTAATCTCGCCATAAAAAAATGTACGCCGTTAAAATGGGTTTGCGTTAACGCCATTAATAACGCGTTTGACAGCACTATTTGTAACACCTATTAAGAGCAGAGTACATCTGTGGTTCATACATAGTTTTAAAGAGTTGTTTACCTTATTTCATAAAAATGTTATATGTACAATAAAGACAAAGAATATTTGGCTTTAAAATCAAGTTTGATGGCACACGTCTGGTTAAATGAAATGGAGTGTAACGTGCAAGCATCACTTTCATATTCCTTTTTCAGAGAACACATGATCATGGTTGTTGTTTACTACAGAGCTCACGGTGGCCTTGGATGATCTCTTCAACTGCTGCAGGGTCATCCAGCGTGCTGAGGTCACCCAACCCGTTCAAGTCTTGCTCCACCACTTTCCGCAGCACCCGGCGCATTATCTTACCAGAGCGGGTCTTCGGCAGCCGATGGACGAACTGTGAGAATGACATAATGTGACTAAGTAAAATTTAGTCTTAAATGTCTCTCTGCAATTTAAAGTCAGTGAGACAGAATTACCTGGATGAAGTCTGGACAGGCGTACTTGGTGATCTTTTTAGATACCATGTTGTTTAGTTGCTGAGACAGTTCCTCCTCTTGAGCGTTCACACCCTTTTTTAGCACCACAAAGGCATACACACCTGAGGACAGAGAGAAGTCTTTACTATGATGTACATTCTTAGTGGGAAATTTTTTTTTGACTCTTAACACTGGAAAAAGGTTTCTTGCTAACCTTGTCCTTTGATGTTATGTGGGTATCCTATGATAGCAGACTCAGCCACGGCAGAGTATTGATTCTGTTACGGAAATCACATTCAGGATCATCTGAAATATGTAACTGCTAAAAACCATAAATGTCTCTTTGGTTAAACATTGGAGAAAGTACCTGAATTGGCACTTTTAATGAAACTGAAAATACTTTAACCCTGCTCAAAGATGTCAACTTTTGTTCTTCTATTTTTTCAGCCATGCTAAAAACATGGTTTTAGGGATGCCAATGTTGGTCAAGAATAAAATATCTTAATACTGGATAGATTGCCATGAAAACCAATGCAGACATTCATGGTCCTCAGAAAATGTCTTGACTTTTTATATAGTGTCACCAAAAAGTCAAAATTGCCACTTGTGCAACAGGTAGACAGGACACATGTAGAACTACTGTACGTTTGAGCAAAAGTCAGAGATGAATGCTTTCATAGCATGCTAATAAGCTAAAGTTAGTATGATCTCCTAGACAAACATTAGTATGTTACCATTATACAAATGTATATGAATGGACTGTTCAAAGACATTAAAATAACTTGTTAATCATGGATTAACCTTACCACCACATCCTCTATCTCTGCCGTCCCAATCCTGTGACCGGATACATTGATGACATCATCAAGGCGCCCAGTGATCTGGTAATACCCCTCCTTAGAGCGATAGGCGCCATCGCCAGTAAAGAAGTAACCTATTGGCACAGAGAGAGAGAGATGTTGAGACTGTTTTTGTTTTCACCAAAAAAAAAAACCTAAGGAATTGAGAAACACTATAAAAATAGGGACAGTTTTTATCTTCAACCCATCGTACTGTACCAGGATAAGGCTGACAGTAGGTCTCAATAAATCTCTGGTGGTCATTATGAATGGTTCGGGCCATACCAGGCCAAGGCTGAGCTATACACAGAGCTCCAGATGTGTCGTTGGAAGTCAGCACTTTTCCCTGAAAATAAAAAAACACTGATAAATGTAAACGCAAGAAACAAGAACAAAATGACGGAGTAGTAAGTCATAAGACAAGCCCATTGTACATGTCATTTCCAGCATTAAAGTGACTATATGTAACTTTTTGATGTTTCTGAAGCTCTGTAATTTACAATGGTCTTAAATTACCTGAAACAGCAAACAAGACTAACAGTGAAAAGAACGCTATTTTTATATAGTTTTTAGTCACAATGATTTGCGACAGGTAGACGGCGCTACAGTAACATATTCTGGCGGGTCACAGATTTCTTTGTAACACTGGAAAAGCCTGTGTTGGCGTATCCAGCCAGCTTAGCCACCTAAAAGGACGCAGGAGATTTCTTTATATAGGCCTAATTGTATTTTAATGTTATTTTAGAAGTTATCTGTTGTAGTTCTGGCTAATACTGGGGCAGGACCATCACAGAACAGAAGGAAATTAAACGGAGAACAACTAAAAGCTAAAAGGGAAAGTGAAAGACAACGGCCGAAAACGCGAGTCAACTTTGGTCGGCTTTTAACAGATGGAGACAATTACGGGATTGCAAATGATTCAAAACCCATCCTGAATTGGCCCTCAGGTATGTAATATGTCTATTTAATTCATAAAATAACTTTACAATGCGCAATGTGTTTGTACGTCAGTAACCTACATTAAATTACGTCCCCTTTCCATTTAGCGTGGACGTTTTTATTCCTTTTGGTCCGTGTTTGCGTTGGCCTACCATTTTCTTTTCCCTTGTCCCCCTGTAACATTACTTGTGTAAAGCGTCCGTGGGTTTCGCTATATTAATATAAGTTATTACGTTGGTTGCTACAACAAATTCTTAATGCTTTGGCTTGTGACACAGTGACAGTGATACCCGGTTTAGCTCACGATACATCCAAAGTAGGCTACCGTATGCAACACTTAAAATGCAAGGATGCATCTGTAACATATTCTCTTATTGTAAATGAATGATTTTCTGTCTGAGCAAAACATTCATTGCGACTATATGACCTCACCTTAACGCTAACTCGGTAATACAGTGGGCAATACAGCGCCGTAAAGAAAGACCTTTATGACAGCAGGTGTGGTAAAAACACTACCGCTTTTGTACAAAGCGGCCACTAGAATCAACACAAACTGAAAGTTGCATATAGCCACTGTAAATGGTCAGTGAGACCGGTGATTAATCTAACAAGTACAAGACAAACAAAATGTACAGAATATTGCTCAAAACAATCGTGGAAAACAAGCCAATTAGAGGAGAGGAGAGAGATGAGCTCAAAGACACCACTCCAACTGTCTGCACAATCTGTGGATTTCAAAAGCAACTGCAAAAGCCACAAAGTAGTACGACAGATTTATAATGGGGAGTTTGGCACGCACACTGGGTGTAAAGGGTGGGAGCAGGGTGGGTATCAAAAGTGACACAGCTGGTGACTATTTATAATCCTAATCTGACCCTCACTCTGGGCTGTTCCCAGCCGTCCAACATTTTCAGGGGACAGACAGAGACACACACACACACACACACACAATACCTCAGTGTCCATGAGCATGGGCTTAATGCCAAAGAAAGGTCTCATAGCCATTCCTGGGACAATCTCTGCGTCTGGTTCTGATGGCCTTGGGGTGATGCAGATGCCACCTGTCTCTGAGAACACAGAGCCAAACAAGGCAGATTATAAATCTGCTGTTATTCTATTTATGGTCAAAAGATCATGTAAAAAGACCAAAACTGGTCAATTTAACTTTTCAATTTAAAAAATAAAACAAAAACACTTCTGACTTCCCTACTCTGTCTGTGGCCTTGGTTCCTCCTGAAGATGTACATCTTAAATTAAAAAAAACATGTCAGACGAATTGGTATATCAGGAATATGGATTGAGAGTTACCTGAGCGGAAATACAAAACTGCAAATCACTATTTTTTTAAAAGCAATGAAGATGCGTCTAAACAAAGACAAAAAAGTAAAATGAAAGGGACAGGAGAAAAATATAAAAGACAGAGCCAGCTAACAGTTTGTAAATCTAGCATAAGCCCTTCTCATTGCTACAGATGTAGATTACATACATACTAACTAAATGAAATTAGGTTTGCATGGACCTCAGGGACCCTGGTAATCCGCTTGTTGGTGTAACAGTGGCGGAAACAGCAGAGGGCAACGGTTATAAAGTAGGACACAACAGATGATCCCACAATAGCATTAGCAACTGAAATCTTGTTGTTTACTGCCATACTATACTATGACCGACTTTATGGCAAACTATACTATGACGTTTTATGACTTTGTATGACATAATACACTGACTTTTTTCAACATACTTTTACAATGACTGACATTTTTTGACAAACTATACTGACTTTTTTTAACCTTTTTTTCCATACTATACGTACCGCGCTATGACTTTTTTTAACATACTATACTATGACTTTGTGATTTTTTTCGACATACTATGACTTTTTGACATACTATGACTTTTTGTGATATTTTTCCACATATTATACTATGACTTTTTAACATACTACTGTAGACTGACTTTTTTCGAAATACTATAGTATGACTTTTTGTGATATTTTTCCACATACTATACTAGGACTTTTTCCCACATACTATACTATGACTTTGTTCCACTTTCTTCGACATACTATACTATGACTTTTTCCACATACTATGACTTTTTTTCCACTTTATTCAACATACTATGACTTTTTTTTGACATTTTTCAACATACTATACTAGGACTTTTTCCCACATACTATACTATGACTTTGTTCCACTTTCTTCGACATACTATACTATGACTTTTTCCACATACTATGACTTTTTTTCGACATGCTATACTGTGACTTTTTTTCGACATACTATGACTTTTTTTTCCCACTTTCTTCGACATACTATACTATGACCTTTTTCAACATACTATGACTTTTTTTTCCACTTTTTTCAACATAGTATACTATGACTTTTTTTCGACATACTATATTTTGACTTTTTTCCCAAATTTTAACATACTGTACTATGATTTATTTTCCACTTTTTTCGACATACTATACTCTGACTTTTTTCAACATACTATACTGACTTTTCAAATTTTTCGACATGCTATACTATGACTTTTTTCCACACACTATACTATGACTTTTTTCGACATACTATTTTGACTTTTTTCCCAAATCTTTCGACATGCTATATTACGATTTTTTATTGACATACTATACTATGACTTTTTGACACACTATACTATGACTTTTTCCACATACTATGACTTTTTTCGACATACTATATTTTGACTTTTTTTTTCCCCCCGACATACTATACTATGACTTTTTTCGACATGCTATACTATGACTTTTTTTCAAAGTTTACAACATACTTCACTATGCTTTTTTTTCGACATACTATACTATGACTTCTTTCCGACTTTTTTCGAAATACTATACTATGACTTTTTTCGACATACAATACTGACTTTTTTCGACACTTTATATACTATGATTTGTTTGACTTTTTTTCGACATACTATGACAATTTCATGACTTGTCACAACATACTATGATTTTTTTAAGACTTTTCGACATACTATACTGTCTTTTGTCAACATATTGTATTATGACTTTATGATCTTTTACGACATCCTTTACTATGACTTTTTATCACATACTATACTATGACTTTTTCCAACATACTATATTATGACTTTTTCTAACATAGTATACTGTCTTTTTCGACATACTAAACTATGACTGACTTTTTTTCGACATACTATGACATTCAACATACTATACTATGACTTTTGACGACTTTTATGACATGCTATACAATGATTTTTTTTGATCAATCAATAATATTTGTCACATATACAATTCCAGTGAAATTTTTATCTCCTTAGCTTTTTCAACTTGTGCATGATTCATCATAAAGCAGAATGTGGCTGTCAGATTGGCACACAGAAAAAGAGTCTCGCAGACGAATTGCAACGCCACTCAAGGATCTAGCCAAGTCTCAGCGAAAGGACACCACAGCTCCAAACATTTTGCTGGAAACCAACAGAGGCCATCCAGCTCACTGTTCCATGCCTGCACACTGGCCACAGAATGCCAGAGTCTGAAGAAGACTGGAAATTTGTTTTCCCGATCCTCAACTCATAGCCACATGCCATTACCGTCCAACGTCAAACACATAACTTCAGTTGTCACACTTCAGTTTTACTTTTTGTGGGTTTGTGTATTGTAATGGAAAAACACTTAAGCACTGTTCCTTTTAATTCTTATGTTTTTATTAACACATAGCCTTCTCTTGACACTATTGAAAAAACAGTTTGTCTCCTCTTATCATGTTGATTCGATCCTGCTTAACTGCTGAGACAGAGAGTCTGGGAGACGAAGCATAGGCCCTTTGTTTAAACTGATAAACTACAAAGACACTATAAACCATCTTCCTTCCCAGATCCGTTCCTCCCTTGTCAGTTACGATGTCCGGGGAATGTGACCCCAGATGTGAAAGTGGGGGACAGGAGATTAGAGGAAGGGGTTTTATGACGCTTTCTGTAGATTTAGAAAAGTATCTGGCAGGATCTGTATCTTTATGTGCATGTTAACCTATAACCTGTTAACCTTATCTGGACACTGTCTGTGAGAAAATGTAAACCATTGTTGTAGGTAGATCATGTTTGAATTGTCACTCCCCTTTTCCCAATGTGCATTTAAGCTCAGTGTTTCCTTGACTCATTTGAAGAATCGGTACTCACTGAGCTGCTTGTGCTTTTGTGACTCTGTTATTCTTCCTATATTTGCAAATATATCCTAATAAATACAAAACCCTAACTTGGTTTAGTTCTCCGACTGTCTTATTTGTTTCATTCACTAAACTTTGGAAACTCTACCCCTGCTGCAGCAGAAACTTCCATTACAGTATCCTGTACTCTTTCCAGGTTAAATGGAAGCGATGTCATAGCCCAGTATCGAGCAGTTTGGTGACATCCGGAAGGTGCTCCGGGATGCATTTTCTTCAAAAGTTTACAATTTATGTATACTTTGTCATATGAATTGTCTATACTATCATTCCATTATGTTGGCTATACTGTACACTGGCCATTTGTTTTCTGTCTGTCCACCCTGGAAGAGGGATCCCTCATCAGTTTCTCTTCCTGAGGTTTCTTCCGTTTTTCCCCATTAAAGTTTTTTTTGTGGAGTTTCTCCCTTATCTGTAGTGATTCTGAAAAAAATATGATAGTATATGTCGAAAAAACGTCACAAAAAAAGTCATAGTATAGTATGTTGAAAAAAGTCAAAAAATCATAGTATAGTATTATTGAAAACACTCATAAAAAAAAATCATAGTATAGTATGTCGTAAAAAGTCATAATAAAGTCAGTATGGTATGTTGAAAAAAGTCAAACATTCATATGTTGAAAAAACTCATAGTATGTCGTAACAATAAAAAAAAAAATCATAGAATAGTATGCGTAAAAAGTCAAAAATCATAAGTTCAAAAAAGTCAGAATAGTATGTCAAAAACGTCATAGTATAGTATGTCGAAAAAGGCATAAAAAAATCTGAATAGTACGTCGAAAAAAGTCATAGTATAGCATGTCGAAAATAGTAAAAAAAAAGTTAATATGTCAAAAAAATAAAAGTCATAGTACGGTGTGTCGTAAGAAGTCATAAAAAAAATCAGTATAGTATGTTAAAAAAAGTCAGTATGTCAAAAAAGTCATAGTATAGTATGTCGTAAAAAGTCATAAAAAAGTCAGTATAGTATGTCGAAAAAAGTAATCAAAAAGCCATAGTATAGTATGTCGAGAAGAGTCAAAAAAGGTCATAGTATAGTGTGTCAAAAAAGTCATAGTATAGTATGTCGAAAACAGTAAAAAAAACTCAGTATAGTATGTCGTAAAAGGTCATGTTATAGTATGGCTAAAAAAGTCAGTGTAGTGTGTTGTAAAAAGTCATAAAAAAATCATATATGTTGAAAAAACTATAGTAAACTAAAAGTATAGTATGTCGTAACAATTAATAAAAACTCAGTGTAGTATGTCGTAAAAAGTCAAAAATCATATGTGGAAAGTCATAAAAAAATCATGTAGTCATGTGAAAAAATTAGGACACCCATGCTAAAGTTGACTAAAAAGAGGAATAAAAAAAAAAATCATCTTTTGGAAAGTGATCTTAATGCCTGAATTAAAAAAATTAGGAAAGATCCAGTCTTTAAGGACACCAATTTTCTTTGTGAATGAATAATGTATCGTAAATAAATAAATGTTCTTCCTTAAAATACAGGGGGCATAAGTAAGTACACCCCAAATGTTAAATTCCCATAGAGGCAGGCAGATTTTTCTTTTTAAAGGCCAGTTATTTCATGGATCCAGGATACTATGCATCCTGATAAAGTTCCCTTGGCCTTTGGAATTAAAATAGCCCCACATCATCACATACCCTTCACCATACCTAGAGATTGGCATGGGGTACTTTCCATAAAATCATCTTTCAATGCAAATCAAACCAGCTATTAGGCTAACTGAAATAAAACCATAAAACCATAGGATAGTAGGCCATAAAATGTCATTAATAATATATAATAGTATGTCATTAAAAAAAAAAAAATCATAAAAAGTCATAAAAAATCTTAATAGATATAGGATAGTCAGGTATGTCATAAAAGCCATAGTATAGTATGTCATACAAATTATATAAAAAAAATAAAATAAAAAAAAGTCATAGTAAAGTATGTCATAAAAATTTCCAAAAAAGTCATAGTATAAGTACAGCATAAACTTTCATAAACAATTTATAGTATAGTATGTCATAAAAAAGTAAAAAAAAGATATATCTTTTTTTATGACATCCTGTGTCCTCTTAGCTCGATGGTGTTTTTTGCCCCCAACTGCTCCTTCCAGGCAGCGCTGCAACCGCTGCCTCCAAGGCACCTAACCCTAACCTTAACCATAACCAGTGCCTAATCCTAGTGCCTTCCAGGCAGCGCTGCCTGGAAGGAGCCGTTAGGGGCAAAAAACACCGATAAACGTCCTCTTACCTCTCTAGTCCTGATGATCCAACATGCAGATCAAAATATAATTTTCTCTCTAAACAGGCTACTTGCTCCCAGATCAACCAAATGGCATTCATGAATAATGCCACTTAGTCTTAATTGGAAACACTGGTCCAGGAAAATAACATAATATAATCCTTTTTTACTGAAGTAGGGTATTTGGGTCATATCTGTGTCTGTAATACTCAAGCTCATGATGCTCTGATGTTTAATTATCATCCATTAATTATAGATTTCTGCCATTTGTATGGCAATTAATGTAGCTTAACTCCATTTGGTCATTACTTAATCTAATTTGGAGGGACAGAGGATGAAACAGTGTCAGTCGGGTCCTGTGTTCATCCACAAAATTAATTTTATTAGCAAAATCAGCTGATTACAAACATTTCATTATATCCCATCATAAGCTACTTTAGTAGTTGTTTTTTGGAGTGACATCAGAGGTTATCTATAGATGGACACATTTGTTGTGTCACACCCAGTGCAATTACTGTAATTATACTGTCACTGTAAAGTATTAGTCAGGTATACAGTATATAGTTTATATATATTTTGCAAACATTTTTATTTTCTATTTCTCTATGTTAAATTTGGAGACCAAATTTACATTTGTCATGGGTTTGGTAGGTGGGTACAAACTGTACTATAAAGACTCATCTTTATAGTAGTAAGTGGGAAGTACACAGACTGATCTGAGTCTCTCCAGATGATCACCATAATCCATTCTGTGACGTGGCTCTTTGGCAGCTACGGTCATAACATCTGCTCTTAGCGGTCACAATGTAACCAAACTTCAACTGCGTTATGTGAGCATTTTAAAAAAAAAAAAAAGCAGCGATGAAATTATTGCCAGCTGCATTTCTGTACATGGTGTTAATGTTGACTGTTACTATAATTCAAATTGTTTTTGTGAGTAACAATTTTTTTTTTTTTTTAAACAGCATACAGAACATAAAATTCGCAACATGAACTGGCTATCATTATACTAGTCTGGACCCAGCTTCTTATGTGCTTATCCATCCCACTTATTGACCCATCATCCAAAACAAATAATCTTGGGCGGAATGCAACCTGGGTCCCTGCAATCAGACATACGTTATCATGTATCCTGGTCCAAATTTCCTGGACCTTATCACAGGACCATAGGATATGAAGTAATTGGCTGTCCCCTGTTTTACATTTCCAACAATTTAGTGTATCTTTCAGACCAACTAAACAATCTGGAGGGAGTCCAATAGAAGCGATGCATAATCTTGAACTGAATGAGGAGCATCCTCATATCACGTGACATTCTTTTATTTTTCTACAGATTCTGTCCCACTCTTCATCATCCAGTGTTATACTCAGATCCCTTTCCTCATGTCTTTTTGAGGGCTGACCAGGCTCTATCCCCCAGGTTCTGCATAGGCATAGAATAATACCCAGAAGCCTCATGACCTTTTCCATATTTCAACAACACCTTATCTAAACATTCTGGTGCCTTCGGGGCTAAGGAACTGGACCCAAAAATCTCCACTAACAGATGGCGAAGTTTTAAATATCTAAAAAAATTGAGACCTACGTATTCCAAATTGCTGTACCACATCCTCAGTGGATTTCTATATGCCACCGAGATACAGATCCCCCAGTGTGACAATTCCCTTTTCCAACCAATCCCTTCAAAAAAAGAGGAGATCTACCAATACATAACTCTAGATTTTGCCAAATACTTGAAGTACTTAGATAAGGATCCAGTTCAAACAGCCGGGCCACTTTGGTCCAAACGACATTTAAGTGAGAGATTATCGGATGTGTTTTTGCCTTACCATACAGTTTGACAGACAGGGTTCGTTTGTTTGTTTGTTTATTTAGGATCCTCATTAGCTCCTGCATTGCAGGCGCTATTCTTCCTGAGGTCCTTACTACTCTTTTGAAAATGTAGCAATGCAATAATACATACACATATCATAAACAATACAAAATAAAAATTGTAAAACAAAAACTAGACATAGACTGTAATTTCATAACAAAAATAACAAAATACACACACATAAGACAAGGACAGACACATACACAGCTCCACCAGTGCAGTCATTAGGCATTCCTTACTTTTAGGCTGAAGCTCAACTGCATTAGTGAAAATATGATCAATACACGTGGAAGTAATTGTGCCGTCACTCTTAGTAAATATTCTAGTTGGTTTCTTAATTACCTGTGACAAACCACACAAATCTGTAACATTTTGAAGACTTTTTTTTCATTGAACAACCTAATGCATTCCAATCTATATTCAGATCTCCCATAAAATAGATTTCATAACTGCCGTCACACCCATTTTCTAGCATTTCACATATTTTATTTAAATATTCACTATTCGCACTTGGTGGTCTATAACAACAACCAATCAGCATGGGCTTCAAATGTGGCAGTTGTATTTGCAGCCATAGTGCCTCCACCTCCATTGGCATTAAATCATCTCTAATTTTATTTGGTATGTGATCCTGAATAAAAAAATGCAACTCCTCCACCAAAAGCATTTCTATCCCTCCTTACAAGACAGTATCCCTGTATATTCAAAGAGGCATCGTCAAATGTAGAATCCAGATGTGTTTCTGACACAGCTAAAATATGCAATTGATTAAACATTAATATTTCAGAAATTTCAATTAATTTGTTTCTGATGCTACAGATGTTAATGTGCGCCATCTTCAGACCTTTTCTTGGCATTTTAGAGTGCTTCATCATTGTTTCAAGCAGTCATTGTTATCTTCCTGTTTATCTAATACCAACTGCATCGGAGCTCTCCCTAACCCACAATTATACAGACACAACTATAAAACACCCACAGACAAACAACCACACATACACATCCCTAACTGTGTATGTAGCTAACACAAATAAACACACACTTGCATTGTCACCTAACACGTCCATATCTGCCAGCTAGAGTTAGCCGACCTCCACTTTTGAATTTCGCGTTATCCTTCACTCCATGATAAACTCAAACAAAATAAAATTTTACATCTTACATATTTAGATTAGTACTTTTATTCAAGAAAATATAGCCTACTCATTCAATTTAACAGAAAAGAGAATTTTTTTTGATTTTCTGAGAGTATCCATGTCCGTAATTAAACGCAGTTCTGTTTAAACTAAAATACACATCTTCAGCATCATATTGCTTTGCCCAATTTTGTGTGGTCTACCCTCAAAAAATAAACATCAGTGACAATTATGTCATTATTTGCATGTAATCCTTTTTTATCATGAACGTCACAAATGTCCAAATACAGTCTCTCTTTTAATTTTTTAATTGGCCTAATCCTTCTCAGCATCTGCCATTTTCAGTAAGTCTTTTCAGCAGGCCAAAAGAAAAAAACAAAATAATTCACCTTTTCATTTCCGTCCTTATTTTCCACCTCAGACCTCTCAGGATTTAATCACTTTATTCAAGTAAGTCTCTGCCGCTTTCCTGTCCTCGAAGTATTTTGTCTCGCTCTTAAAAGGTGATAAGAGTGGCCGGATGAATGATCCCATGTTTTATCCCAGCTTCACGCAGTTTGGCTCCGACATTCTGGAACTGCAATCTTTTCTTCGCCATCTCAGCAGTTAGATCTGGAAAGATCCTCACCTTGATTCCTTTAAAGTTAATCACTCCCTCTTCTTTGGCGATTTTAATAATAGCTTCTTTGATCGCATATCTTTGCATTCTTACCATCATCGCCCTAGCTCACTCTCTTGTCAGCAGCCCGACTCGGTGGGCAATTTCCACTTCAGGCTCAGCTGAGAGTTGTTTCCCCTTTAAAAACCTCCTTAAAAAAAGTTTGCCATGAAGTCAGTGGGATTACCTTTTTCAACATCCCAATCTAGTCCAAATACCCGCAGGTTAAACTTTTGGCTGTGTGTTTCCAGTCGTTCAGATCTTTCTCTCAGTTCTTTATTCTCTTTTAGAAGAAATTCATTTGATTTCTCCATGCCTGAAAGAGATCGTTCAACTTCCACAAGTTTCACGTTGCATTCTTTCAAGTCTTCTTTCATACCATCCAATTGAGGCTGCAACTTTTCTATTGCAGCGTTAATCTCCTCTCTTATTATAAGACACATTTGCGTCAACAATTCACGCTGCCTCTCATCTGCTTCTTCTGCTCCAGCCATTGTTGCCGCAGATGAATCAGCTGTTTGGACGAGTACGTCTGGACTCTTTTTTCCTCGTCTTCCTCCTTTTGATGCCATACAACCACTTTTATGACTTTCACTTTTATGTCCACCTTATGTCATAATATTCTATATTAAATCAACTGAATGTATTACATTTTCCAAAAGTTTTGGAGATCAGCGTTCCTCGTGCTTACCCCTTGCAACCGGACATGATGCCTTTAGCGCCCTCTTGTAAGGGTGATAATGGGGGCAAGACCTGATTGCTCAATACAATACCAGGGTGGGGCTCTCTTAGGAGGAAGTGACCAGTGGGCCAGATGCCAACATCTTTGGTAGACCCAAACCTCCTCTATCAATCGGGCTTTTTTCCAGAGCACGTCGAGCTCTCTCGCGCTAGCAGGAGGATTGTCCCGTCTTTCCTTCTCAACCGCCTCGAAACTTTCAAAGCGACTCTCAACTTCGTCCATTTTGATGACCAGGCTAGAGAGTTTTGACTCGATCAAAACGATGGAGCAAATTTCCTTCAGACCTTCTAGCTCAGCGGAGATTTTCTCTAGTGCTGCAAATATTTTATCAATATTGGCCGGCGTCATGTCAGTAGCCTGTTGCTTTTCTGCTACGATCACAGCAGCAGCGCCAACTTGGCCCTTTACAGCGGCATCTCCACCGCGGAGCATATTCTGCTTAATATCGCCACCGGCCGCTAACTTTTTAGTTTTCAACATTTTCGGCATCCACAAGGTTTCTCGTCCCGGCTGAGCACAAATTTATCTACACTGACCAGAGCTCACCCCTCACCCCACTAGTCCGCCATTAGGTCACGTGACACATTTTAAAAAAAGGTTGAAGTTGAGATTTAGTTTGAGCCTCTGCTCCCGAAATCAGATGTTCTACTCTGAGAGAGAAACATCTGTTTTGATTCAGGAGCCCAGTTTGTGTGTGTGTGTGTTTGTGTGTGTGTGTGTGTGTGTGTGTGTGAGAAAGACAGCTTGTTCTGTACATGTACACACCCACGTACTGTAGTATTGTGTATGTGTATGCACACGACCACAGTTGTGTTATGTAAGACTGTTATTGTTAGAGAGACAGAGCAGACTGCTTTCCCCTTTAAGACTGGCTGACTGGCCGTTACAGTGCCTGCAGACGTGGCTGTGTTCAAGGAAGAGTTTGGGAACTTAACTGCTCTTACAAGCGAAATGTACAGCATCAGACAAAACCAAGTTCAATTTAAGCACAATAAATTTGATAATATAGATCAAATTAGATTTAAATTGACTCGCAATTTTCTGGTTAAAGGGATTTGTACTTGACAAATGACCCAACTGATATGACCGTGGTAAACCATAAGCCGGAGAGAGTGGTTTGATTGTGACAGTGTTGACAAGCAATAGCTTATAAATCCCACACTTCAGTGTACAGTAGTCCCAGTTACCTGTTTGCCACCAGGTGTCCACCACAGGGCAGCGTCCGTCCCCAACCACTCTGTGGTACCACTCCCACGCTTCAGTGTTGATGGGCTCACCCACTGCACGCAGACAAGGACATCTTCAATCAAATATGTAGTCATATATTGTTTCAGTCCAATACATATATTTTTATATATTTTGCAACAACAAAATTTGCATTGATGCAAGCAAACCAGGTGTCAAAAAGAGGACAACTGTTAAAAAAAATAAAAGATGCCTGTGTTTGTACAGAGGAGGAATTACATTCTTTGTTAAGCTTTGTGCTTTAACCCATACGTTTCATGATTCAACCGAACAGGTGGGGGGTGTGGAGGGTGGGGGTGTGTGTGTGTGTGTGTGTATGATCTCCTGGCATGCTGGGCTTTGCTATGGCATGTTTACATACCAGCCAGGCTTGACTTTCCAATATATTTTCAGTATGTAACACATGTGTGTGCTTATAGGAACTAGGGGTGGAACAGTACATGTATTCGTATTGAACCGAAACGGTACGGGCGTCTCGGTACATGAATTTACACGGAGAATACACGGTATAAAAAATCAATAAAACTTGCGTGCAAATTAATTAATGTAATGCGGAACTAATGTAATGTGGAACTACTGTTAGATACACGGGTTCTAGGGACACCTAATCTATAGCCCCGTCTTAGCTCTGAAGCTAGCCGAGCTCTGCCTACATGCAGTTTTTTGCAGGTCGACAGTCCAGTGAGTGAGTCAGAGATTGCAGCACTAAAGGACGAGTATGGCGAGTGGTGGCGACCCACAAGAGTTAGAGGACCCGCCGGCCTCTTTAAGATCGCAAGTTTGGGAAAACTTCGAGACTGTATGGATGAAGCCTGGAGCCTCCCGTGTCATGCCCTCCCGCCTGGTGCCATCCCGGCCTCGAAAACTTCGGTCTTCGGGTCAGTTACGGTAGTACAGGCGAGAAGGGTGGATAAGACGAGGACTGTGTGTTGGCGATGTTCAGCAGTTGGCGGGTATGTAAGTGGAAATACATCTAACATGCTAACGCATATCTGACGCCATCACCCAGCTGTACCAATCGCTGGAACGAGACAAAAGAAAACTGTCCAACTTATCCTCCCTACAGTGCTTAACCAGCCTTTAAATACAAATAGGGCTTCAAGTATTTGCTGCATGTGCTCGAACCTCGTTACAACATGCCATCCCGTCCACATATTTGTTGTTATTATTGCTTATATATGTAATTTGCACTTTCATAAATAAGAGATGCTGTATTTCCAGTTTTATAGCTAGTTTCATATTTTATATTGTCTTATTTTGTTTACAAGTTACAGATGGAGTCTGGAGATGATGTGGGGTACTCTTTGAGACATGCACAATAATAAAAATTTGCCTTCTGCATTTGTGTTATGCTTTTCCCTCCATTGTATTGAACCGAACCGTGATGTCTGAACCGAGGTATGAACCAAACCGTGACTTCTGTGTACCGTTCCACCCCTAATAGGAACGGAATCTGTATAGTGACTCTACAGAAGACAACACAAACAATGTGAACTATCAGCACAAATCTTTACATTTGTGTTTGTACACATACTGTATTTGATGTGGTGTCATCTGATTTACATGACAGGTTGACTTGGATAAATGAACTTGATGCATGCTAACTCATCAAAGTAAAAATGGACATTGTATGACGAACAAAAATGTCAAAAAAAGTCAGACTACAGCTGTGCTAGTGAGTGTGAATTACTTCAATTACATCCAGGCTTTACATCTGTCAACCATCACCGCGTTAACGCTGACAGCCCTTTTATATATATATATATATATATATATACACACACACACACACACACACAGCACAGTTTGGGAAATTATTTTTCAATTAATTAAAAATTCATAAAAAATTCAAATTCAATAAAAAATTAATTTCATCAATTCATCCATTTGTTTTTACATTCAAATGTGCAGATTATCTGGTTAAATTGTCTGATTGCTTGCGTTACTTGTTGGACTCTAAATCTCTTAACGTTACCGTAAAATGTAACTAAAACGGAGAGATTGCCATCACTACACAAATGAGAACCAAGTAAAAACAAAATGTTCCTTTTATGGTGAGCTGTTGTGCACATAATAGTGTTTCTAAGTAAAATGTTTGGCCTACCAGAGCCGAGAGTTTTGAGTGTTGAGCGGTCGTATTTGTGTACCCACTGGTCTCCGTACTTGAGCAGCAGGCGGATCGCTGTGGGAGCCCCGTAAAACTGGTTTATCTTAAGTCTCTGAACCATCTCCCAGTACCTTCCTGTGAACAACAAAACATGTCTAAGTTAGCATGGTCCAAAGAGATATTCTACAATGTGTTAAAAAGATACTGAAAATCTGAATCAGGAATTAGGGTAAAGCAGTGAGAAATAAAGACTTTAACTACAAAGTGTGTTTAATCCTTATTAGTGTTCTTGTTTCTCATTGAAAATAACTTGGTGTGTGTGCTGACACACATGATGACTGTGTCCTGACTCCTGCATACAGAAGTCCTAATTTTAGTGTGGAAGGTATGGCCAAGTTCAACTGTGAACAGTTATTCATAGACAAAGAGACGAGAATGCAGAGCTCTTGACAAAGGACAGGAATACTTACTGTAGAGAACTTCTGCCAACATACTTTACACAGACCCATAACATTCTATATTAATCATAGAAATGTCATCATAATGACACAATTAGAACTAATAAAAATCTTAGGTCAACATGTGACAGATTGGAAGGTTAACTGTGCAAATGTAGGTATATTGAATTTTTATCACGTAAGAGTTTTCTTGGACAACCAGTCTGATACATTCATACATTTGCTGACATTCAATCGTACCTGGGTCGGGGTAAATGGGAGTGCTTTCAAACAGGACAGTGGTTCCCCCGTTGGCCAGAGGCCCGTAGACACTGTAACTGTGTCCTGTTATCCAACCAATATCTGCCACACAGCCGAACACATCTCCATCAGAGTAGTTGAAGACATACTGGTGATGAGAGGGAAACATTGATGGGATGATTAGATAAAAACATAAACCATTTACAGAATAATACTCTTAAGAACATTTGCTTAAAATAATGGTTCACAGATTGAGAGGCACTATTGTTTTGCCTATTATACTGCTAAATACCCGTTATTTGATTTAATATATCACTCAAACTCACCACTTTACATAAATAGATCATGCTAAAACTAGACTACACTATGCTTTGATGAGGCTGAGATTTCCTCTAAAGATGCTCACTGGATTATGGATCACATTTTGGCTGTCCCAAGGTGTAAATGAGTAGCTACAGACTGCACGATAAGAAATCGCTCTACACAATGCAGGCGCAGGTCGTGGTTGATGTTTACCTTGTGTGTGAGTGCAGCATACAGCAGGTATCCAGCCTGAGTGTGCACGAGTCCTTTGGGCTTCCCTGTGCTGCCTGATGTATAAAGCAGGAACAAGACGTCCTCACTGTCCATGGCAGCAGGCTCACACACCAAATCCTCCTTCAGCATCTCCTGCATGACATAATGACTTTAAAGGACTTTTTCTTAAAAGTCAGACTTAGTAAGCACAGCAGAGTAATAGTATATAGAGTATGGTATATTAGAGCAATACATTTTTTATGATGTTCGAAAAGAACATTTTAAAAAGGCGTGTAAGGATTAAGACTAGTGCTCAAACGATTAGCTGACAGAACGGCCTCACCACTTAGCAGCTGTTCTGGAGCTTTCAATCATATCACAGGATCTTGCTCAGCAGATGGAGATTGCCCAGATATCATAAAAGTGTACATGTTAAAATGTCCATTTTTCTTCTGCTGAGGAATATCATGTGATAGGACTGAAGAAAGCTGAAAGAACAGCTACTAATGGAGCTGGTGATGAGATTGTTCTGTCAACTTCCAACACTTAGAATGAACTTTCAATTTCAAAGATCAGTTAGTAGACTCAAAATGAACCAACAATTTTGATTATTCATTTTTAAAGTCAACATTTTTTAAATCTTGTTTTTATGCAGGGACAGTGCAGTCTTCTGCTGTTGACATTCATATTTTAATCAAGTTCTGATTGACTTTCTGCTCTCTCACCTCCTCCATGACGATGTCCATGGCTGTCATGGCAACCGGATTCTCTGTTCTCATGGCAACGAACACCTGCTGTACTGTCGGGCAGCTCTGAAGTGCCGTATCCACCGCCTTTTTCAGCTCGGTGACCTTACCCCCTCTGACGCCCTGGTTCACCGTGATGACGGTGCTGGACTGGGCTGAAAATGTGGTGTATGCAGTGGTGGAAGAAGTATTCAGAACCTTTACTTAAGTAAAAGCACTAATACCACACTGTAAAAATACTCTGTTACAAGTAAAAGTCCTGCATTGAAAATGTTACTTGAGTAAAAGTATGTAAGTATCTTCAGGAAAATGTACTTTAAAAGTAAAAGTACTCAATGCAGAAAAAACCTCACATTTTAGAAACTGGAAACGATCGAAACAGTTCTGTCAATCAAGTGTTTCATTGGCTAATCATTTCACCTGTAATTGTAGGCCATTACATTGTTGGGTAGTTTAATTTATAATAAAACATCGTATTTTATAAACTACATGTGTTTTAATTTGTAAAGTAACTAAGGCTGTCAGATTAATGTAGTGGAGTAAAAAGTGCAATATATTTCTCTTTGAAATGTAGTGGAGTAGAAGTATAAAGTGGCATGAAAAGAAAAGGCTCAAGTACAAGTACCTCAAATTTGTACGTAAGTAGAACTTGAGTAAATGTACTTAGTTACATTCCACCACTGGGTGTATGTAAATATAACTGCTGACAAACTTAAAAATCTGTAATACTGTAGCTGAGGAAATACTAACGTTAAAATAACTAATTTAACTAAATGTATTTCTGACAGAAATTCAAACTTATTATATTGGATGCTATCATGAAACCACCAAACACAAAATGTCTTAAACATGTTGGGCCCCCTAAGAGAAATATCGGGCTCTTTAGCTGCTAAATGCTACGTTATGTTCACCAGCTAGCTAGCTAGCTAGCTATATCGTTAACTTTGCTTGAATGTTTGGTGCTGATATTTATTTACGGGCTTTAAAACCAAAACATTGAGCTGGTCACACTGTCTCACCGTCTCTGATTCGCTCTGCGAGCGCCTCGGCACCGAACCCCGCAAACACCACATTGTGTGCTGCACCGATACGGGCACAGGCCAACATGGACGCCACAGCCAGAGGGCATGGAGGCATGTAGATGGTGACACAGTCCCCTTTCCTCACGCCACGCCGCCTTAACAGGTTGCCCAGGCGACATGTCATCTCCAGTAACTGCCTGTAAAGAGATACCAATGAAGCCACATGAGGCGAATAGAAGGGAGGAGGATAAACACACACACGGCCTACATAATTAAGATCCAACCTGCTGACCTGTAGGTGATCTTGACCTCTGACCCCGGTTCATCTCGCTCCCAGATTAGGGCCACCCGCTCAGGACAGGTGTGCACGTGGCGGTCCAAACAGTTCACTACACGTTAACATAAAAGAAACCGGATACATATAGAAAGAAATAGAGAATGTCACATTATCTGACTGCCACATTAGCGTGGTGCGTTCAAGATATTCTTTGGATGCTGATAGAGATATAACGATGCCTTCGCCGTCTCTTTAGGCCTAAGTGTTTTATTTAGAAGTGTTCCTCAAAAAGCAACATGGGAAACTGCGACTTCACTGCATCGATTCGTTTATTCTAACGACAAAATCTACGTAGGCCTATGTAAATCAAATTATTGGTCATATGCTATATGACATGTAAAGACAATCTTACCGGACACATTCAGCTTTCCTCCTTCAAACCACTTGATTTCCCCCCGGCTCAGGTCACAGTCCTGGGCCGTGTGGAAAGGACTGATCCAGTTCAGTCTATGACGCGCCGCAGCGGCCCAGAAGCTCGCGCTGTTGGAGACGGAGAACTCCTGCAGCGCTGAGTGGCCGCACACGCCTTCAAAGCCCGCAGCCTCGGGCATAAACGCTGCTACGTTACACCTCCATCGACCCAAAACATGGAAATAAGATTGGAAGACACGACGACTGAAAGAAACGACGTAATTTGAAGCGCATCCGCAAGACAGCCACATAATGACAGTAGCCTGTTCTGTGCTATCCGAAATTATGTTTGCAAAGCATTAGCTAGAGTTTTTACACACTTTCGCAAGTTATTGTGCTCAAGTTGAAAACTTGGAAACTCCGGAGAGGAAGGTCTAGAGGAGTGATGCGTTTAAGGGCGGTACAAACGCTTTCGGAAAGAACAGTAGCTGGATTTCAGCATCAGTTGCAAAAGAAAAGTTTGTTTTTACGCAACATGCAGGATTTCGTTGTTTAAATATCCCTTCCAGGCATGTGTTAATTCATAAAAAATACAGTGTTGAATAATAACTTGTCTGATGTGTTTGTTTCCACAAAAGAGTTTGATTAACCTTTTAAAACATTTTTTGTTTTAATAAGCCTACAACTAGGCTACTCCTTGTCCCTCGATTAAATCCAGAATTTATGAATATGCAAATATTTTTCATTTCAGACGTTTAGGCTGCTGGACACAAGATGGTTTTCCAAACTAGATGCAATGTCACAAAGTCATGCTCACAAGTACAAGTCTTAAACTAAGATTTACAGTGAGCACAGAGAAACTTCTAGTGTCAACCTCTATGCATCATTCTGCACATTGAAGCTCAAACATCCAAGTGAAGAAACAAACTTTAAATATCAGTAACTTTTAATTAGGCCAGAGTTACATTTATACAGTTTATACATGTATACATAGACAAACACAGGTAATGTAAACTGTACATAACAGTACAGTGTTATCTATTGGACAATATTTTCAGTATGTATATCACAAGTGTTGCAACATTTGAAGGAAAACAAAAGATTTACACTTGTAATCTTTTCACGGGACTTGATACCAACTGTATGCTTTTTAGTCACCCAACTAAAATGAATCATTCATCACAGGGAGGTCACATTCATCTCATTAGCACCTCTAGAGCAGGTATAGTCAATTTCTTGCCTGAGATGCTTGTTGAAAGGAGACTTACTTCCAAAAACATCTTTATTCTTGCTGTTGCATAAAAGTATAGCTGCCATGTCACAGAACTAGTTAACAATCTATTTTAAAGAAAATAAATATATATTTTTTTTAACACAGCTCCATATCAGAACATCTGCAGTAAATGTTACGAAAACATTTCCATGTTTAAGCCTTCTTTATTCTCCTACAGAAGGCGACATGAAAAGGTGTTGTGTAGTTTGCTGTACAAATATTTCAGTGAGGAAGAAATAATCTCATTGGTTTAGTTAATACATCACAATCGTTGAAGCCAAAGAACCTTCAGTTACCTTGACAGGTAAGCTCAAGTGGATAAAGAAAATAATGTCTAATTCATTTATCTATGACTATGATATTTGATCTGTGGATTTGATCAACAGTATGAAGTTCAGACTCCACGTGCACTGGGGTTCAACTCAACCAATGAAACTTCTGCCTCTGAATTCTGAAAACTCCACTCTGCAGGTATTTTCACCATCAGTCTTTATCCTGCAGCTTCTTTCAGTCACTCTTCTCCACATCTGCTGTTCCCTGCTCCATCACATTGTCCTCAGCTTCCTCTTTATGTGTTACGTGGTCATTTGTTTTGTCGGAAACTGTCCCCAGCACCTTAGCGCTGTGTTCCTGCGCCTTAGCTCGCAGCGCAGCAATACTGTTCTCCCTCAGTTCCTCTTTAGAAATGGATGCGTTAGTAGTGTCTTTCATCTGTTTCTCCGTCTGTTCCTGCATCACTTTGTCCACTGGTTTCTCCTGTGTTGTTGTTGTTGGTGGTGGTGGTGTCAGGCTGCAGGGTTTTCCAGGGGAGGTGTGTGTGGTTTCAACTGACTTCTTGTGCATACCTGAATGGAGAGGACATTCATTTCAGTTAAGGTTTGTGGAGGAGGGCTCAATAACTTGTTTTAGTGTTTCCTGGTGTAGTTAAATAAATTGACACCAATTTAAAAATGACAAATTGCACAGACTTTTCCTCACAAGCATTGCATTTTGTATGCACTGAGGTGTCTGACATTGAAAGAGAATGGTGATAGATTAATGGATAGAACTTATTATTCAATTAGAGCCACCTAATTGATTAACTAATCAATTGACATGAGGCAAGAGAGGCCATTTGGTCTAATCTGTCCTGATTAAGTAGGATTATCACTGTATTGACATGCTGACACTTTTATTGGCTCCTAACATGAGCCAGGCTTAGCTCACACTTCCTGTTAGAATACATCTTTATCCCTATTTTCAAACACTATGAGACAACCTAATATAGCTGGGTTTCTTTGGACCTACAGCTAAAGCTTTTATTCTGGGACTAAAATATGGGCCAAGACTATGTATAGAATTAACAAAAAACCAAACACATTTTATGTGTATCAGACATAAAGGTCTGGATGAGACAGCTTTTAAAAGTACCCCACCATGTGGGCTTTGTCAGCCAACTTTGCAAAGTGGATTTTCACTAAATGAGCCTCAATATTGAAATTAAAAAAGGTGGACTATCTATGACTCCAGATCAATAAAGGACATTTTTCGCAGCACTTTGACTTGCCATGGTAGGAAAAACATAGGTGTTATCACATTAACAATCTTATAATCAAGTTTCAGCTATCAGTCATTTCACTATTTACATTCACATTTTTATTAATGTAAGAAATAGAAAACAAATGCCCAACTAAAATGCACCCAGATGACATACGTACACATAACAAATAATATTTACCTAATAACCATGGAGCGTAGGATTCTGTGACACCCTCCTTGGCTGACTTGAGGATGGACTCGGGCAGTGGGATGGAGTGACGGACCATAGCTCCGTAGAGGCCGTACTCCGCCATCACGCTGCTGCGACCCCAACACTTCTCCCTTTTCCTCCACTTGGCCCTGCGGTTCTGAAACCACACCTGAGACATGGGAGTCAGATAAAAGATTAGATTAATTTTACTTGAACTTTGCAAACTACTGTAATGCATGCAATTTTATTCTCTGTAGTCTGGGCCAATCATCTATTATCTTATTATCTATCCATGAACATTTACGATTGTGACTGGGCCAAAACATGACTTAAACTCCCCCTCCACTCAAAAATAAAATGTTTTGTTTATTGTTTTGTATCAAGTTTGACAATAAGACTCACATACGTTCACATTCATCTGCTGAAGGGAGAAAGTTGCGATCACCTTCTCTAAATGTCAGTTTACAATGTGTTTGTACCAGGATGAAAACCTCAAGTGCGCACACACTGAAAATGTACTCTTCAGTAAAGTATTGACATCTTGTGTTTAAGGAATTAAATTAACAATATTTAAATATTCATAGATAGATTCTGGAGTTTTCAATGAGGGAGGAGGAGATGTCATTTCATGATATTTTTTTAACACGGTAATTTAACTTTTTTTGTGGAAAACTGTACCAGAAAATATATGATTTAAAAACAGATTATTTTCACGTCTTAAAAACGGCTGTATCGAAGCAGGAATCTTTTATTTAATGTAACAGGAGATAAATATCAGTGGGACAATGACATCTGCTGGAGGCTTTTAATAAAAACCTTTTTTTTTAATAGAGAAGACTCAAATTAGTATGCTTGCGCAAATACTTCAAAAGTCTATTATAGACAAAAATGCAAATGTGCTGCAAAATAGGTTTAGAACACAAGTCCTGAAATTCAGTGTTTAATATTTAATATTATTTCATCATTGCTTAATTGAAAGAATATGTTGTCTTCTGTCTGTGTGTCCTTCCAGCTCCTCAAGTGCCTAAATTGATTTCCGCCATGCCGGACCGCATAGTGCCTCAGCAAGCATGTGAATATGAATGAGAAAAACAAGCATGCTAAAATGGCAGAGGAAGCAGCATGAGATTGTGAAGCGCGCGCGCGCGTGTGTGTGTGTGTGTGTGTGTGTGTGTGTGTGTGTGTGTGTGTTTCGCAGACCTGGAATTAAAAACGATCAAAGCCGAGCTTGGAAAGCTATTCAGGTAGATCTGATGATAACCTCCATCTCATAAAAAGATGGGCCTCAGATGAGCAATCATGCTTTCTGAGAGCAACAGTGTGAGTGTGCATGGCAGTATGTGTGCGTGTGTCTTCACTTGTGTATGTGTGAAGTGCTTCCTGAGAGAGGTGACCCCGGGGGCGAAGAGGCTGATTGAAAAATAAGTTAATTTCCAGGGCCGATCGATGGGAGACAGGCGCTCAAACATCCCGGGAAATTAAAATGCTCATAGCAGCCAGGCAGAGCCCTCTGCTCAGCTGCTGACCTGTGCTAATTCATTTCTATGTAGTTATCATTTCATCTCAGGGCTGCGGCCCGTCTCTCATAGGGAGAGAGGTGATAAGTTCTCCTCAATTAACTAATTACACTGAGAGGCTGAATTGGCTGCTAATGTGAAAGCAGAAGGAATTGTGAGGATGAGGATGATGGAGTAGGTGATTGGGGGCTCTACCTGAATTTGTCCTTCGCTTTCTTCATCACTTTGTAACCTGAATCTGTGGCAAGCACCATGAGTGCAAGGAATTTTAACTTTGAGTTAAAAAAAGCTATCATTGCAGGAAATATCTGGATAATTTAACTGAATAAAAGACTTTATTTTGTATTTTTTTTCAAGGGTTTTTTGTCGTATCGTCCCCCCCTTAAAGCAAGATGATTAAAGCATATTCAGGTTTTGGAATTTAAGATAACAACCCACACATTTCTGAATACTGCAGAGGCATCAATACACACCAACATACCTGTATTCTGTCTTCTGGTAGCTCAGTCTTCATGGAGAGCATTTCTCTGGCGTAAACATCTGGATAGTGGGCTTCATTAAAAGCTTTCTCCAGCTCCTCCAGCTGATAGGAAGTGAAAATGGTTCTGCAGACAAAACAAAAAAAGGGAAATATGAGAATACATTTATACATATGGATTCCTTCATAAATTCACAATTTTGCATTCATTCAATTTTGTTCAATCTAAAATCCATCTACTGAAATGGAAAAAAGGTTGAAATAAAAATCAAGATCTTATAAAATGAGAAACGGTTTTATTTTATTTTAACTCTTTTAGAATTAGCAAGTAAGAAATAGGAACAACAGAGGACAATTGCAATTAATTAACCAAAGGCATAGAGTCAAATCATAAAAATCAGAAATACACCAAAGAAAACAGCTATTCCTACCGAAACATCTAGCAACAATGTTTTTTTTTTTTTAAGACAGCAGAGGAATGATTTTATGAAGACTTTTCTATAAAGTAGGACAATACCATATTACATTTAGGCTAATGCAATTTTATGAGCATCAAACACACAACATGTTTTACAGGATTTAATCACTGATGACAAGTAGCCTAGATTGATATTACTATATAAAAAAAAGCCTAAAATTAATATATGCCCGACCGTAACATCAGTCTAACATTATAAATTATTATAAATTATACAGCGTTCGATTATCTTTTTTATTTTTTTTATTTTACCTGTGTCGTCTTTTCTTCCGTTTCTTGCTCTGACTCATTGATGATTTAGAGAACTTCTGATCACCGGAGGAGAGACTCATGTCATCAGAATCTGTAAGGAAACAACAGCAATAATAAAAATAATAATAATAATAATAATAATAATAATAATAATAATAACTACTGCATTGGATAATGCATGAAAGATGCAGACAATATTGCTGGTCGTTCAAAAAAAAATCCCAAATGATAGAAAATTATAGGCCTAATATTACCTCTTTAGTCTTAAAAAGGATTAAATTATGTTTAAAGAATTCGTTTTAGCAAGGCCTCTACACATCTTTTTCAATAGGCCCATTTAGAAAACAAAAGCATTCTTTTTTTCTCAGTGAAATTAACCAATCTCCCTCCATCATTATCACTGGACCACAGGGCGCGGAGACTTTGACGCATACACTCTTTTTGGGCAAGAAACGTCTGCTGTCCTCAATTTGAGCTCGTTCACAATAATAAAATAATGAGACACAAGCGCGTGCTGTTTTTAAAAACCTGCAACGACTATTCTAATCATTGCATCAGAAACACAGTAGGTTATGCGTTATAGAGTTTACAGGACTTTATGTCAAACACTCACCGGAGCTGGCGGAGTGCTGCGCCTCCATCTGTGGGTCCATGTGCGCCGCTCTGTGCAGCGGATGCAGGTGCACATTCTGCGCCTCTGCCAGCACCTCCAGAAAAGCAGGCTGGCTGTAAAACGAGTGTATTCCCTCTGGTCCCAGCAAACCCACACCGACCCCGAGACCCCCGTGTCCGAGGGCCGACCTGGCGGCCAGGACGTGCGCACTGTGCGGCAGAGCCTCCAGCGGCCGCCTCGGTGCCGCCGGCGGCTCCTTGTTGAGGCCGAGCAGCTCTTGGATCCCAAAGCCGGTGCGCCGGTGCACCGTGGGAGCCATCTTCCAGACTGGCTGCTGGGATCCCCCGTGGTTCAAGCTGGTTTGTGAGGCTGATTTCTGTCTATTCACAGTGTCTGAGAGCACAACTCCCTCCTTCCCTGTCATGGCGGTGAGATTTCACTTTTTGTTTTCCACTCCCTCAAAATAAAAGCCAGTCCCTGATGCAAACAGCTCTGTGATTCTCCTTCTTTATCTCTCTCCCCTCCTCTCTGTTGCGCTTTTTATCCAACAGGCAACAGGCGGCAGCCAATCACAAGAGGGGGGAGACATTGAAGTTTGCATGAGCCCCATGAATCTTTAGATCATACAATTTCTGGCATTTAGGCTAAATGTGACAAAATATCTGTCCTATAGATTTTTTGACAAGAAATTGCTCAGTGGGTGGATTGTCTGACAAATACAAAGTGGAATCATCTGGTGACCGCAGAACAATGAATAAGCCCATTTTCCTGAGAGCATGATTTTGTTTTCTACAGAAGAAGCCTGATCTTCAGTAATATATAATGTCAGAGAGGAAATGAGTGTTTAAAAGTTATGTATATGAAAAGTATGCCTACATACAAATCATCAGCGAAATCCCTCATGTCGAGGAAAATCTGCTTCATTTGCACCACGTATATGTCCTCATTCAAACAGTGGCGTCACTGTTGAAATACTGACGAACCAGCTTTTTGGACCAAATAGGCCTACCGAAAACCGAAAAATATATAGCCTAATTCATAAATATTTCGACTACATCTGTTGATAGATAAAAACACATTTTTAGGAGGATTATAAGCTTAATTATATCCTATAAACTTAATATATTATTTCAACTTATATCATTTCAATGATGTAGGTAGACTGTAGGCTATGTATGGCTTCATAATGTTAAATAAGACTAAACAAGAGTAGTCTCATTTTTAATATCTGTCATGAAAAATTACGTTTGATACCATTCACCCAAATAAATCTGTTATGACACATGACAATAAAATGTATCATTTAAAAGATGAGCAATCGGATTACCTTAGTGCAGTTCAGTAACTGCAATCGATATTTATAAGTCAGCTTTCTATATTTTAATATTTTCCAATAAATATGCCAATAACGAGGCTACTCGTCAACTAAAAAAAACATAAACACAGGTCACATTCAATCAGGACCAAAATAGGATTTTCAGTGGTCAAAAAAAAAAACCTCTCATAAACTCACAATAGCCAATTTCTCTATCAGTTAATGAATCAATTCAGCTTCTAATTAGGAGGACCACACACTGATTGATCCGTTACTAGACTCAGCTCTCTCCCTAACGTCCCATATAACCCATACCGTAATTTGCATATTCTAATTAGGTTTGCGCATTAAACGTTTTGTCTTTGTGGCAGTCTGAGCATCTGTTGATAGATTATTAAGCGTTTTTTATTCTCTGACGGGTCATATGATAAAGAATACAATATCCCAGTTGAGGGTATTTAGGGCACACCAGGGTGGCAATTAGACATGAGACAAACAGAAGAGCAAATGCCAGAGCTCGATACAACAACTGATTTATTTACCTCCTGAGTTCTTTTTTCTGTTTGAGGTCTGATATCAAACACAAAAAGCTGCGACACAAACTGAAAAGTTACACAATGTTTCAGCGCAAAAATCGGAATCAAAGTAAGAGCAAAGACATTTCGGATGTCAGGGGAAATCATCCGCAGCTTCTCTTCACACTCATTTATCACCGTATTTAAACCTCAGCTCGAATTCAAACCCACTGAAATGTGAAATGAAGTGAAAATACTCTCATTTTCTGTCTCCGTTTCCACAAACTTAATCCTCTCTAATCAGCTGTTATTCAATTATTGCGGACTTGCAATCGTTCGGAGATAATGTGCGGCACACTTTTGGACATCTGGACAGATAATTACGCAGAGGAGAGTTTATGGAGATGAGTGGACGCGCGCGATGGAAGCGCAGATACAGTCTTGTCAATGGGACATGTGGCGATGAATAAATAGGTGGTTCCGGCGGGACTGTTTGGCAGCCGTGCATCAGGCTGTCAGTGACGGTCAAACCCACAATAGATTTAGTGCTGGTTTGTAATCTCACATGTGATCATGAGATGCGGCTTCACCCTTCGTCATGATGAGGCTCCTTGTTGCGTTGTGTTGCACTGCGCCGCATCTCCCTGCAGGACAACAGACTGGAGCCTAGGCCTACATTTAAGTGGGATAAGATACACTTAAAAAAGCTGTAGCCTATTATATAGGCCTATATGCTATGGCTATATAAAAAAGAAATAGATTCTGTCACTATTAAATATCATTTAGTTTAGGACATTGCTTTAGTGAATTATTAAGCATTTATTTGCCTGAGTCAGTGTGAAACTGTGGATTACAATATTAACTGTGATGGGGGGGAAAAAAACACTTATTTGATGTGTTCCAAAAAATAAAAATGATTAGGCCTACCGGTTGTATGCCTCCGCCAGTCAATTTGCAGTTTACATTCATGTCTTTCCAGACTCATATATGTAGTGAAGACTTTGAAGGAAATTTAATAAAAAGGTATTAAGTGCATTTTGTTTGTGAAATGGAAGTTATCACTATATTAACATGTATGATTCCAGTGAATCATTACCAGTGGGAAACATGCTGTCCTCACTTAAAGACTATTTTTTACAGAGGACTGAAAGAGAGCTTTGTCACATGGTGCAACGATAATCACCCGAAGCTTAATATCAGCAAAACCAATGAGCCTGTGGTGGAGGAAAAGCATAGAAAGACAGTAGACAATACTTCAGATGTTGCCGCAAAGAAGCTACAAATTTAAAAACGTGCATTCTTCACACACATGTTCAACCCAGGCAGCACAGAAGATCTATACAATCTCCACAGTTTCAAGGAGGGCACCCAAGATTAGTGTCACAATCTCCCCTTCTGTTATGGCGTTGAATAATGGCCAGAAAAGTGTTTTTGCAGAACATTATGATATCACGGTGAAGTCGACCTGTGACCTTTCTGGTGTAAAATGTCATGATTTCACCATTTTATCCTATAGATTTGTGAGATCAAATTTGTGTAAACATGTTATAATCAGCTTTAGTTATGGCCAAAAAGGTTTTATGTGAGGTCACAGCGACCTTGACCGTTGACCACCAAAATCTAATCGGTTCATTCTTGAGTCCAAGTAGATGTTTGTGCCAAATTTAAGGAAATTCCCTCATGGTGTTTCTGAGATATCGCGTTCACGAGAATGGGACGGACGGACTCCGGCATGGACCCCTGGGCCTGCGCTCACAATGCCCGGGAGCCAGCAGGGAAAACACTACTGCGCATATTCAGTGGGCTGCATATTATGGAAGTAAACCCGGAAGCTTAGAAGCTTAGAAATTTTTAGAAACAAAAATAAGCGCCATTTTGTGATCCGGTATCCAGTTAGTACATCCATGTCGCAAGTGGTAGCGTAGTGATCTACTGCGCATGTGTGGAACGCATCCTCCAAGCAGATAGTATAAACAGATGTAGGCTACTGCAGTCCTATGCTAGGGCTGGGCGATATGGAGAAAATCAAATATCACGATATTGATACTGCAACGATATTGTAGCGTTGACTATTGTTGCTTTCACAAATTATTTACACAATGAGATTTTTGATAAATAATCATCAGTAATGTGGATATAATGACTAAATGGGTAAAGGTAAATAATAGAACAGTTACAACAGTCTGGTAAGTTCAGAAAATGACATCACTTTACTGTAATGCAGCCTTTAAAACCAGGAAAAGACAACACTACAATATTACGATACCAAAATCTAAGACAATATCTAGTCTCATATCACGATATTGATATATCGTTATAATACCCAGCTCTAGCCTATGCACCCATGGTGTTCCAAGCTGTCCGTGTGCGTCCATTCTGGAGTATAATCGAGCCTTCACATTATTATATGCCTGCCGACACAGCAGACTTCTACATGTGTACAGACTGCTGCAATACTTTGGAAACAAGGCTACAGTGTTGTATTTCTTAATTAACCAGTACTAAAAGACTCACTGAGATTAA
Source organism: Sander vitreus (assembly GCF_031162955.1). Classification (NCBI taxonomy): domain Eukaryota; kingdom Metazoa; phylum Chordata; class Actinopteri; order Perciformes; family Percidae; genus Sander; species Sander vitreus. The sequence goes on from NC_135872.1 coordinate 14,639,556, forward strand.
AAACATATTTTTCAAGAGTGTCCTGGCCTTTATAATGTTTTATTTTATTTCTGTGGCTACATTGGATTACGGACTGTCATGAAGATAATCTAACCTCATAGCCTCTCACCTTCTACTACCAGAGTACACTCACTCTCGGTCCCCACTCTGAAATTCCACTGCTAATAACCCTAACCCCAAACCTAACCCAGTTTTTCCAGGTGTTTACAGGAACAAGTGTGGCCTAATCATATTTTGCAGTGCTTAACATTTCTTCAACTACTTGATTATGTAATAACTAATCACAGTTAAAACCAGAGTTGAAATGTAATGAACATCTTGGGTAACAACATCTGGGTGAAATGAAGCCTAGGCTCAGGGATGCGCACAGACATTTGGAGGGGCTATTGCTCTAATCTGGAAACAACGTATAACCTAGCAAGAGCCCAAGCCATCACATCCCTGAGCCTCTCTCTTCTCTACAGAACGCACACTAATGTTACGGACGTAACGTAGCTACGTTTAGCCTGCTGCTGCCAACATAGACTGTCATTAGCTTTGGTTGATAACATAGTATTTTACGTTACTATAAGGCAATGTTGCGCGACGTGATACAAACGTTACAAGCTGAAGCTGCACTTTAGTGAAAGCTCAAGTGGATTTTCGTGGTTACCCGGCATTTACCCGGCATTTGTCATAATCTCCATAACTTTAAAAACTCACGTGAAAGTAGAAGGGCTTGGCGTTCACTCTCTTTAAATCACGTGACTGGGGGCAGAGGGCATCGCTGAGGACAAGATTGAATGATATAGCGATTTAATTTGATTTAACTTTAGTAATGATGGCGTGTTATCGTATTGATGCAGCCACAACAGCAAAAAAATAAAAATAAAAAGAAAGTTTATTTAAGCTCTTCCACCATAAGCCAATCAGGGCAAATGGGCTGTTGCCTGGGCAACAATAGCCCGTACCTATGCACGTCCCTGCCAGAGGCTATTTGTTAATAGGTCAAATCCACCTCTGAGGTGGGATACAAATGATCCCGAATTCTGGCATCAAATTGATCCAGATTTCTGCCTTAAAATTTGAAATACCCATTTTGTCCAGATTAAAGGTAGGATTGGATCATCAAATCCAAAAATCAAAAATCTTTGGATCTGCTTTGAAATACCCACTTTTTAGATCAGAATTTAATCCAATCCAACCAATATAATCCTGTAAATCATTTTTGAAATGCTGGCCCCTGTACTTATTTTAAAGCAGGGATTAGTACACAGGTAGGCAGTCAAAAAAAACAGGCAGATGTATCTGAAGGTAGGTCTGAAAAAACACTAACAACCCAAACAATGAAGATGACGAGGCACAGACAAAGGGAGACACAGATTAACTACACAAGGGAGAAAAGGGAGTTGAAATCAGGGCAGGGTCGGGAATCGTACAGGCAGACAACACACAAGTTAAAAACGATTATAACGATTATAAACAAAATAGGATTTTTCCTCGAGGTCAATGAGGGTCATTTTATGTAGCCTACCTCAGTAGTGGGTGCAATTTGCAACCCACCTGCCAATTTTTGTGAGTTTTGGTTTTACGGTTTTTGCTGCACTAATGGACCACTAATGAAATGATGTTGTTAAAAACCAGAGAATGAAAGTGAGCGGAGTAAAGCGACTTAAATTACCTTCGGCATCTCATGAGAAGCTATTAGAGAGACATTTCATTAGAGGTGAATGAAGAGATCAATGCCACACCAACAGATATGCTAATGGGGTCTCTACATCACACACACACACACACACACACACACACACACACACACACACACACACACACACACACAATGCATATGAATCAAATTCTTCCACCTGGATCAGGATGCAGCTAGAAACACATTTTTGCATCCTACGAAGCATCCCATCTCAACGCTTCTGAACACAACAGCTTCTTAAAACCTCCTTAACCTCCTTAGGTTCATCTCTATCCTATTGCTTTACTCTGTGTTAAAAAAATAGAGAGGAAGCACAAATAAAATAAAAAGTTTAAAATAGTTGACATGAATGTACTGGCTGGCTACAATAATGACTAACATCGGCATGATCCAACTTAAACAACAAGTTGTAATTTGGGTTGAAATAAACGATGCCAATTTAAGGACCAGTTATGAGACAGTGTCATGTGGAAGGCATGGTACTCCACTCCAATCCACTCATTTGGTATTATTTAATCACTCTGTGTATCATAAACCATTTGGTTCTATAAAGCACCAAAATCAACCTTATCTACCTGGTTATAAGACAATGATTAAATCTATATACATATACAATAAAATAGTTGATTTAAACAGATAATATTGTGAATACTGAGATGTTAACGGTGCAGATTGCACTATACTGACTAAAACCTTCTGTCACTGACATCAATACACACTCAATATGAACCATAATAAAAAAGAATTTGTTACAAAAGACTGAAGCTCTATCAATGCAAAGAAACACAATACAGAAAGAAAACACAAGTTGACACCATGATGATTCAAATGACTGAAGGAGACTTCATGGAAATAAGTAGGCTATACTCCAAAAGAGTCTTTGTCCACATTTACTTTCTATCAAATGTAAAAATGATCTACCATAGAACATATCACTCATTAAAATGCATTCATCTCTTCAATAAAAACATATTTGAGCTTCAGTGATGAGTTTCATTCTGAACCAGCTCTTTCTGTCTGATCCATCTTTCTCTTTGTCTGAGGCTCCAGAAATGGCTCTTCTAATCTAGCTAATTGCTGTTTCCCAGAGCTCGGCATTTAAGAAAAAGAGCTGGGTCACCAAACAGCCGTTGATCAAAACATCCTATTAAGGTGAAGAAACAAAAGGCTCTCACAATCCGAACAATGTGCCACTGGTGATTCAACAGTTTGCTCTGTGGGCACAAAGCATTAATTAGGGCAATAACTTCATGCCATTGCCGTTCTATAGTCTCCATTTCTGTATGAGTGCATCTATTTAAGCTCTAAAGTTTATCGGGGACTCTGACTTGCCGAGTGTGCCACATTCCCCTGTTCCGTGTGCAGATGTGTTATTGGCGTAATGAGGAAAATACTTTGGGAAACGTGAGAGAGAGGGCCCCCCAAACCCCAAAACTTTCCTGACAAAATAATATTCCTCATTGTGGTTACTCGTAAACGAGAATTGACATAATTACTTGGGCCCATTTCTTGTCTAATTAGCACACTTCCACAGTGGACAGGGGATAGCAGTTGGGCAGGGGAAGGGAATCGGACAGGCATGGCAGTAGCAACACAAAAAGGGGCCTCTGCTTTCAGTGTAATTAGGTGAGACAATGCCCCTGACTGTTTTGAGCTATGGCGGCGGCTCAGAGCTGGGGCCGAGCAGGCGAGCAGACGCCCCGTGAGCTACGTCTCCCCGAGACCCTAATAAGCCCCTAATTGTCTTTTTTTTGATTCACATGAGCAGCACCAGCAGACATGAAGACAACATATTATTGATCTCCTGCAGAGAGCATTTTTTCCTCGTCCTGCAGGACGGAAGAGATTTGAGTTGACTCACTCAGGACCTTTTCTGTTGGCCCTCAAACTCCAGAGAACTTGTGTTAACGTCCTGTGACAGCGTCCCAAACCTGGAGAGCTGCCACCATGTTCAAAACAGAGACGCAAGAGCAGCTAGGTTTCTTTACAGAAACAGTTTTCAATGACAGCATCTCAGATGGTACTGTGTAACAAACTATCTGGCTCGTCAGGTTATAAAGAAACATGAAGTGCATCAGAAAGTATTCATATTATCTGCTAGTTTATTGGATGGAGAAAATAATCTTACAATCTTGGATTACCCTTGATATCTGTGTGCAATTATTTTGGGTAAATAATCAGCTGAATATAGTCAATTTTGAATACACTTAATAATGCTAAAGCCTGGCAGTCCTTCTCTTTGTACATAATACGCTTTATATTTCAAGAGAACTGAAAGCAAATACTATTATTAAAGATAATAATGTACTTCTTTATGTTTGTTATCTGTCTCTTTTTCTTGATAACATTTCTAACTGAAAGGGCACTCAGAGAGCGCAGACCTCCGCCAAGGCCATGCCCAATCACAATTTTAACAAAAGTGAAAATTAATTTTTGTATCCACTCTGTGATTTGGTTCTCCTCCAAAATATAATGGGTTCTTTCTTTGCCAAGTCAGCGTTTGAATATGCAAATAGCTACAGAATGAAGAATTAAACTTGTTTGTTACTTATTTTGAATAATTTGTTTGTCTTAGCCAACTGGATGTATTATTATTATTGTTATCAGATTCACTTTCTTTTTTCTTGCAGATTAAGAAAACTTTGAATCACAAGCAGCTGGACTCTACAGGCTGCATTTCAACACTGAGCCTGTTAAACCAAACACACACACGGTTCCATATGTTTGAGGCCACTTCTAATGGCAGGTGGTAACCAGAAGACTCAATATTTCATAATTCCTCTCTCTCTAACATCCCCTGCAGTCAAGGCCTCTCCGCTCAGAGGAACGTCAATCCGATGTGCCCTCACTCCTTTAATTAGCTGTCAATTAGTGCAAATGAATCAACTCTTCGCCTAATTAAGCAATGCCACCAGGCAGCTCCCATATACAGGCCATTGTGTGAGCAGCATGAGAAAACCACAGCTAGCAAACTCGCTTTGGATCAGGAGTGCAACTTAACGATCACTGACACACTGTGTTCAGGGAGCTGTGTGTGTGTGTGTGTGTGTGTGTGTGTGTGTGTGTGTGGACAGAGTGTAAGGAAGGGTAATGGCAATGCTTAATTACTTTCCTAAATCATATTCTTTGAGGCAAACGCACAGAACTAAAAACACACTCTGACACGAGCACTTAACTCTCCATTTAGGCCTTTAAATGTTTCTGATCTTCTAATCCTCCAAATATCTCTTATAGTTTCAAGTCTGATTCAGATGGCTGCTCTGAGGATTTATGACCAGCTTGTCCTTTACTGAGAAGACTTACTTTCACCAAACATGTCACTCATGGCTGCTGCCGTGATTTAAAAACCCTGGAAGTACATGAATGTCACTGTATTTGGTGATGCATTTCAAAAAGGTGAGGTTTAATTTCCAGATTCTTTTCTTTTCTTTTTTATTCAAGTGTCATTTTCTAGAATAAGTGTTCTCCCAGTGACATGAATAATCAAAAGCTTTAGGTTTTTGGCTGTGACCTTCCCACCAGTCAGCCAACTTTGTCCTCCTTTTGACACTGAACAGAGTTGAGATTCTATTTTCCTATTTTCTAGGACTTCTCTGAGATGCATACCCTGTGTTTACAGCCTCAGACTTCAGTGATGATGTTGTCATGCAGTCCACATACTTCATTTACAGTCGGAGTGGAAATGTAATCTCTGCAAACATCTGTTCACTTCTGACTCGCAAGACAAGAGCCACTTTTTTATTCTTAAGAGCGATATTTTTGAATAAATGTTGGAATCACCTTTGATTTAAGTCATCAGCACTTCTGAGTTCAGAGGACATTGAATTTAGCTTCTACATTTTGACTTTATACAGTAATTTTTCAAGGTTGCTTCATTACTAAGAGCACACTCATAACCACAAACTAAGATCTCATCTTCACTCAAAGGGGACAGGCTATTTTACATTCACACACAACAGGATGAATATTGATGAATGAATCTGTTAAGTGGGCTACTAATTAAACAATCTGCACCTTATTGTGGCTCTTTCTTTGTATCAAGAGCATGAGCTGCATGTGACCTGACGGTTAGTGCAGTGATAAATCAATTAGTCAAACATTAAGTCAAAAACATATCAAATGTTTATCTTGGGATGGCTGCAGAGCCGTAGCCAGGGGTTTTTAAATACTGAGGTCATGAGGCAAAGTCCAACCAAGACACCAGAAAGAAAGTGTTCCAAATCTTTTGATTATTTAGATTTTTAATTTATTAAATAATTAATTAACCAACTCAAAATAAATGCCTGTGTTTTTCCTTTAACTAGATGACATAATTATTGACAGGAAACTTCCTAGGAGATGATTAGGGAAATTAAAGATCCATAAAATGCCAAACAAAAAGTTTGTTTACCTGCATAGAGGTCCAAACGCTGGTTAATTGACTCCTAATTCATTAAAAGGTTTGGAAAAGGTTTCGGAAAACAGAATCAGGAGTTCATCATCATTTTAGTAATTCAGTAAAAAGTGTGTCAAGTGGTTGTATTTTTGACAGAATTCTTTTTAACTTTTCATATGTATTTCCTAATATATGGATTTTTGGTTTTATGTGCACGCCTGGCCTTTTATTTATTAACTAAAGGGTTAGGCAGGATCCTGAGCTAGCGTCCTCTTGGAGTGTCTGTTAGTTTGGGTGTTAGTGTTGCTGCCGCTGCAGTATGTCTTTCATGTGTTGTCTGAGGTTACCTGTCGGTCTGGGGTCTCTTTTGTTATTTGTCATGTGCATGGGTGACCAAACAAGTTCCCCCTGTGGGAATAATTAAAGTGGTCTAATCTAATCTATTTTATTTCACATATTTGTATTGAGCCAAAGAAGATTGTATATACTCGTAGTGTAGTGTTATGTCAATGCTCATTTCCATTCATATGAAAGAATTATAAAATGATATTCATGTACGTTCACAGATATAAAGCAGATTATATAAAACAAAAAGGATTGTATGTTGAGATTGGAACAGTATCAAAAATAAACAAAACATCTTCAAAATATAGGAAATAAATAATTCAATTGAATAAAAAATTGACAAAGATTAAATTACTAAACTCATACATAACTCAGATAAGGCAGTCTAGGAACATGTATTTCCTTTCTTTAATCTAATCTCTTTTTAAAGCAGTTACCAAGCCCTCTCCACAATGCCAGGAATAATTAAATCCTTTATTTATTAGGTTAGCCTAAAAGTAGTCCATATATATTGAGTCTAGAAAATACTGAAAATACTGAAAATTACTTACAAGGTTGCTAAAACCCCCACATGTGCCCCCAAAATACAAAGCTTCAATAATGTGCATGCTGCTGCTGGTTCACTCAAACACCGTGATGTAAGGATGCTTTGTGTCATGAAGAAGCAAACTCATTTTCAGGCATGTGAGCAGTTCAGCCATGTTGCCTCCCTCCCTCCAGCAGCCACTCCAGACCATTACAGGCTGTAATTGTTATTTAATGGATTAAACATTCATCCTTCCTGTGCAAACCCCCAGAGGGCCGGATGACAGCCTCACCATGTTCACACAGCTAAACATCCCCCCCCCACCACACACACCCGTCGACGCTCATTTGACGGCAGTGTTTGTGCTTAAAATTCAATTACCCACTTATTGATAGCTCTCTGGGGTGCTAAAGAAGTGGACACGGTTCTGGTGGAGGTGTGGATGATTTCCCAGGAGGCCTCAGTCTCCTCCACAGATCTCCAGCTGGATCTATTTCATGGCTTTACTCATCAGTGGCAGACGCAGATGAAGCAGGAGCAGCCGTCATACACCTGCACACACCAGCGCACGCAGAGACACACACACACACACACACACACACACACATTTCACTGAAATTTGAAATAAAAATACAATTAAGTAAAATACAATAATTAAATCAAATATCCCCACAAGTGACCAAACTCAAACCAAGATTACATTGTATGAAGAAAGGGCATAACTACACTAAATTTCAGGGCTTCAACTGAGAATTACTTTTAATATCAATTAATCTATTATTCAATTGATCGATTTTGTCCATAAAATGTCAGAAAATAATGAAAAAGTGCCCAACACAATTTCCTAGAGCTCAAAGTGATGTCTTTACTGTAGAATGTTTCTGTCTGACAGTCCAAAACCCAAATATTTTTAATTTAAAATAACATAAAACAGAAAAAAAGGTGACCCACTCAGACCTTGAAATAAATTAGAATCCGTTGGTTATTATTATCCACAGTTGATTATTAATGTTATCTCCCCTGCTCTGATAATAAGTGTAAAATTGCAAAAGCAAATCCATATCCACCTGCGGTCTCCAAACATTAATAAGGAAAAACAGGTTTGTTTCATCGCTTTAGGTGCAACAAATCAGCACTTGACTCTGCACTAAAAGCCACAGGTAGCCCCACAGGTTAGCCACGCGTCTGAAAGTCCCCTGAGGCCTCTAGGGGTCCCACAGGAACATTCGGCTTGCTGCTGGCCTCATTCCCCCGCTAATTACAGCACTCATCTCTGCTCTCCCATGAGACGCCACCACTCTGATGACAAGACGCTGCACAGTTTGGAGCTCTGCATCACTGGGTAACAGCTGGGGCTGCACGTCAATACCCAGAGGGAGGGTGGGGGGGTAATGATGTTGTGTGTGTATGGGGAAGCATGCAGGGATGATTTTGTTGCTATTTTGCAGATGACTCCCAAACTCTGATCTAGTAATTGCTACTCAATCTATTGATTTTGATTTGCTTTGACTCAAACTTAAACCATAGCACAATAACATGCAGTCTTAGAGGTTAGATATACAACATCATATAATCCAACATGAGTTCTGATTAGAAAAGATGAATCTTGTTGTCCTTTCATGTGACAGGGTCAGACTACAGCTTACATGTCCCTAAGGATGACACTGGATCGATGAGCTCTGTACATACTGTACTCCTCTCAGGGTGATTGCACTGACTGTTCATTAGCAGGACGCTGGGCTTTAATGGCCTGCACACTTCTGTCGGCCGTAAATCTCCAAGACTCCACCCAGGTTTGCGCCCCTGTCTCATCAAAGGGATGTGAAGAATGAAGTCAGTGTGATGAAAAAATGAATGAGATTTATCTGCCTCTCTCCTCCTCGCATCCTCCTCTTCAACGCACCAGGATGAGCTTGTAAGCACAGGAAAATGACAAGTGGGATCTCGCCATGACACACCCATAAATGTGATGAAGCCACTGGATGTGTTTGAGATGCTAATGAGCCTGCTGGCCACACACAGTAACATCAGTGTGTCTCTCTAAATGTGGTTAGTGTGAGTAAGGTGAGGACTGAAAGCAAAGACTCAAACTCAGATAAAAGTGAGGTTTACTTTGTCTGTTCAAGCCAGAAGGAAGCAACAGACAGACAACTGGTGAACGCAAAAAGGAAAGAGGCAGAAGAGAACATGTGGCTGTAGCACAAAGACATGAAGCTAAACTGACAATAAGGCAGCTAACTAGTCTTTGTGGGCAGGTATGTATGCTGTTTGTTGAGAGGCTGATTAAGGGGAATAAGGGGACTATTACTGGACCTGCAGGAAATATCAGCAGTGGTGGAAGAAGACTCTGTAACAAGTAAAAGTCCAATTCAAAATGTTACAAGTATTAACATCAAAATATACTTATAATACCAAAAGTATATATATATATATATGTTAATCTCTTTAATGTTGCAGCTGGCAATAGTGGGGCTGATTTCAATTACTTTATATACCACTGGGTAGCTGAATCTGTAATAATACTACATCATGTTCATATTTGTTTGGGGGGCATTTTAGGCCTTTATTTCCACAGGACAGATGAAGTCATGAAAGGGGAGAGAGAGGCAGAATGACATGCAGCAACAGGCTGCAGTCGAACCCGTGGCCGCTGCGTCGAAGAGTAAACCTCTATATACCCGTATATGCGCCTGCTCTACCAACTGAGCTAACCTGGCCACACATCATGTTCATTTTTTAAGCGATATTTTGTATTAATTATCTGAATCTGCAAAGTAACTAAATTTATTACATAAATGTATGTGTTGGAGTAAAAAGTACAATATTCCCTTCTAAAATGTAGTGGAGTGAAAGTATAAAGTAGTATACACTGGGAAATACTCGAGTAAAGAACAAGTACCGCAAAATTGTTCTTAGTTACATTCCACCCCTAAAGAACGGTGACTGTAGTGACTGTAATGGCAGGACATATTGGAACTAGAAGACATGGATAATGAAAGGAAAAATACAGAAATATACATCCTAAACGATGGCTGTTTGACTGAAAGCACCTTTTTGCCAGGATGGTGACTTTTGATTAAGTGTATTTGTGTGACTTTTCTCCCTTATGAGTTGCTGCATAGTAATATGACAATTTTTCTTTTTCAGGAAACAACAAGAGCAACCTTAAACCTTGACTTCTCATTTTACTCCTCCTTTCATAGTATACATGTACTGTAGTAGTATTAGTAATGATAGTTGTTGTTCTGGCACTTTTAAGCACAGCAAACCAAATGTAACTAAATGTCTTTTCCATTTATCTGTGGAATTTGTAAAATACAAAAATGCCATCATTGCTCAGTACTTGGAGGTTGCAGCATTGCAGAATCCTTAAAAAATATCTCAATTTAATATGTGATATGACATCAGGAAAGATGCCAAGGATGAGAGTGCTGGATTCAGAGTCAGATGACGTTCTCTTTGAATGTTTTACCAAAAACTAGGCAGTCACAGCCACAACCTATTTAACACAAGTCGGATGAATCATTGCGATTATCTATTATAAACTGAGACCAGATATGTTACACTGCTGGTTGCAGTTCTAGGTCTTAATCTTTTCAGAGGGGCTAATTGACAGAAAATGTTGTTTGACAGTTGGATGATGTCATGGTCTGACCAGCGAGTGTGGGGTAGTGGAGAGTGAAGACATGTTGCTGCGCCCCATTCATTCTGACCTTTTTTTTTCCTGCAGTTCCAGGTCAAGAAATTTAGGTCAGAGAACAATGCACTCTCTCTCTGTTAGACCGTAGCGGGGTGCCAGATCCCCTCTCATGCTCCCCTCTGACCCTCATCCCAAGCCTTCACATCCAACCACTCAACACGTTACACTTGGCAGACACACCAAAACTCCCTGTGGATTTTAGTTGGGAGAGCGATTTCATACCTTTGAATAAAGCAGGGTGGGGAGTCACCTTGTGGTTAGATACTACAATTACACATCTATCTCTATGGACTTTGAGGTCATGTTCTTAGTACTTATTTTTTGCGGGAATTCAGGGTTTTTAAGAGGAAAGTTACATTCCACGATTTGAAAAGAGGACACATAATGAGTACTTTATGGTTGTGGTTCAAGTATTTCTAACAAGGTATACTGAAATGTTCCATTTTTTAGGTCAATAAAAATACAAATTTCAGATTCTCCACTAGAATTGAATTCCTGACAGTCTAAATAAGGCTTTGAAATGGTATTAATCTACCCTTCATATTGGTAGATAAAATGTAGTTAAAAATATGAAATGTGAAAAATCCAGGTGTGTTTTTGTATGTATTATTTTGATTACATTTTCAGTACATCAGCTGTCAACATTATAAAAAATACTTAATAAAATGAGTTGTACGTAGGCAGTTTTTTAATGATAGCAAGCCTGGAAACTATAGGCTTATTTGAAGCTAATGTACTTATTATTGATTCTTGCTGTTCTGGGTTTGTACCTTCATGTTTGAATGCACTTATTGGAAGTCGCTTTGGATAAAAGCGTCAGCTAAATGAAATGTAAATGTAATGTTAGACGAACACTTAATTTGGCTCCTCTACTTACTGTAAAGTTTTAGGCTTAAAAGGGTTACTGCATGATCAAAAACTAGAGTACACCAATATTATACCCAAGTAAAACTGTTACTTTAAGGAAACTTTAGTTTTGCAGCCTGAGAATACAGCTTATTATCAAATATAAATAGGCTATAGTACAATCACCTTCCTCACTATAGCCTTACTAGATTTAACCAGAAACAAAAACAAAACTCAGACAATTAAACAAAAATAACCAACAATAAATAACAACTGGACACCGCGGCGGGTGCAACCAGCAACAATAAACGTCTTATGGCAGCAGAATAAAGCATCACCAAGGCAGACAACATGGACATATATAACTAATATAAACTCCACCAGCTGCAGCCACATGTTACATCTATCACAATAGTGTGTTGTTGTACTCACCTACAGCATGTGAAGGCATCTTGTGAGTCTTGAGCACGATGAAGTCCTCCTTAATCTGCTCATAGTTCAAGTTCTCTCCTCGTTCACTCTCAAAGCATAATTTAACCAGTCCACTCTGTCCCAGTATAACAAGTAAACTCAGTAATATAACCAGTCCACTCAGCCTCTCTGTTCCAGTATAACCAGCAATCTCAGTAATATAACCAGTCCACTCAGCCTCTCTGTCCCAGTATAACCAGTAATCTCAGTAATATAACCAGTCCACTTAGCCTCTCTGTCCCAGTATAACCAGTAATCTCAGTAATATAACCAGTCCACTCAGCCTCTCTGCCCCAGTATAACCAATAATCTCAGTAATATAACCAGTCCACTCAGCCTCTCTGCCCCAGTATAACCAATAATCTCAGTAATATAACCAGTCCATTTAGCCTCTCTGTCCCAGTATAACCAGTAATCTCAGTAATATAACCAGTCCACTCAGCCTCTCTGTCCCAGTATAACCAGTAATCTCAGTAATATAACCAGTCCACTCAGCCTCTCTGCCCCAGTATAACCAATAATCTCAGTAATATAACCAGTCCACTCAGCCTCTCTGCCCCAGTATAACCAATAATCTCAGTAATATAACCAGTCCACTCAGCCTCTCTGGTCCCACTACGTTCCTCAAAGTTTTCAAACATTTTGAGCTCAATGAGGCTCTGCAGTCACTAACAGCAAAAAGGCCTCACTAAATGGAAAAGTTCCTCAGTAAACGCAGAAGTCACCGCTGTAGGAGTGCACAATGAGCATTTTAGCATTTAGCATGTTAGACCCAGAATGCACCTGTTGTAATGTTCCTAATGTAGTGTGTGTTTGATTTGGGTTGCTTAGCTACCTGCTGTTCATTAAACCAGTGACCAACAAAGGTTACAACTTTTAATCTATGCCAAGGTACAATATTGCGAACCTTAACCATGACCATAACCCATAATAACGTTTTATTGCTTGTTGTAAACCACTGTGTACTAACTAGATCAGTATCATCCACTGCAGCTCAAGTAATGTGAAAAGATGCTGCAGTACAGCCTGAGAATTACAGTGGAGCTCTTTAGCTTCATCAGTGCTTCTTTATCATCTTATTCACATCATGAAAACTTTCACAAACCAGCTGGTTTGCTGCTCGGTGTGTCCTATACTGCATCCACCTGAAGGACATCTGCATGTATATCAACCACATATGACACATTTCTCAGCCTTAAAGATTTTAATCGTATATAATGGGTTTCATTCATCCAGTTTGTTCTGACTGACAATTTTATTTCACAAAGTGCGTTTACATGTGCTCTAATATCCTGATTTTGAGTCCTATTTTATAGTCTATGGTCTTAACCTAGAGCGTAGTGTCTGTCTCCCCCATGAGGAATTCTAAGTAATGACAACACTGCTGATTGTTAGACACAAGCCTTCCATAATCGCCCACGCGCCCCCACCCCTCTTCCACACAGTTGCTAGTAACCAAGGAGGGGAGGATAAAAAAACATGGACTTAATTTAATGGAGGTAATTATCTTCACTCGAGCTTCTGCGCGCGAAAGTCGCCGGATGACACCATGTTCTAAACATAGCCATCCTGAGAAATACAGAGTTTTGTGAAGCTGATAGTCTTAAATAGCTTTGTATCAACTCATTTGGCAATGGCTTGAATGTAACGGACGTTAATTAATCTAAAAAAAGTTGCGCACTAAAGCTCTAATCATATTCGGGATACGGCTTTACATGGAATATAAAAAAAACTGGTTATTCATATCACTGTATAGTTGTGGAATGTAGCGAAGTTGTCTGTAGAGGAAAAATACACAAATATTTGACTAAGTTTGCAGTAATTTACTGGCTACTAGTTGCATTACTTTTTACAGCAAGTTACTGTGAGACTTTTATAGTCAGTTATGCCTTCAAATCACTGTGATATAGCAGTATGTTGCCAAGTCATCAAAAAAAACACAAATGATTGCATCAATCATTATTTAATTTATTGTTAAATACACCGGTTAAAGTTCGTGGTCTTCTGGGTGGTAAAGTTCACTCATCAGTCGGTAGATGTATGATGGTGCATGTCCTCCAATGTTAGAAATGAACAGTGTGATGAGCTCAGGCGGGACATAGTCAAACACTGGACAGTGGACGTTCACCTTTGAGAGAATCTCCCCTGAAATACAAATTGTAAACTGTGAATTCCTCAGAAAATGAACCAAAAGAGGAACATTTATTATAAAGGGTTAAAAGTGGATGCTCTAAACATGAAGACTTAGTTGAATGGCTGTTAGCAAGCATATTGTGAGAATGTCAGAGTTACCTTCAGTGAAAGGAAGCACCTCATGTGGAGAGACAAACTTATGGAAGGTATCCTCTTCGTTTGGGAACTAGTGACACAAAATAGTTCACCGTCATTTTGCCGTCAGCAGAAATAACAGACATCTGGCAAACTAGAGAGTCTTCCTACCTGAGGCGAGAGCTTGAACATTGGAGCACAAACAATCAGCGGTGTTGAGTGGTGCTTGGCTGCAAGAGCCAGCGTGTGTGTCCCATTAACGGCCCTCAGACCTCCGTTCGCCAGAACTGTCTGTGTACCAATGATGACCTGAAAAGAGATCACCACAAAAGGTTAACCCACGTGCTCTGACATGACTGTTTCAAAGTCTTCTGTGGTTTTAATTACCTTATTTACACGAGACATGACTGCAAATATGGCAGCGTCTGCAATCACGGTTGTTTCGATGCCGGCTTTTGAGAGACTAGTTGCCATCTCATGTCCCTGATGGGAGGTGAATAAATAAGATAAAAATGATAATCTTTAATCTCAGAAACAACAAATTTACTTGTTTTTCCTACAAAAACAATTCTTGTATCTTTAAAGTGTTTTTCCTACCTGGCAGAAAGGGGCGCACTCTGCCACGATGACATGGAACTTGCGTTTGCGTGCAGCGTCTTTGAGGAAGGCCTCCACGGTGCGAGAGCGGCCAATAGTCATGATGACCTCATTAGAGTGAATGTGCTCCAGGGCCTGCATTGCAATGTTGTCAGTTGTTCCCTCTGAGAAGTGAAGGGGTGAAGGGAGAAAAAGTTAAAGTTTTTTTTATCTCACAGAATAAATACAGACTTCACTTCAGTGTAATTAATGAATACCAGCTGATAGATAAATGACCTGCTTCATAAAACCTACCCAGCTCGGTCAGCAACTCATTGATGGCCTCGATGACGTTTGCTTTGAGGGCGGCGAAATGCTGTCTGAAGTTCTCCTCGCTGAGTCCTCCAGACGTCAGCAGCTTGTGGAGAGATTCCTGCTGGTCCGTCTCTTCACTGCTGCCTCGAGATCTGCAAGACAACAACAGAGCGAACAAGCTCATAGAAAGAGGAACTGTACCAACTCAGCCATTTTTGCAGAAAAACTACATTCATTTTCATAGATATTATTTAACTTAGAAGGTGCAAGACAAGGAGATGTAACGAACAAACAATACAAGCACTACAGCAAATACGCAAATATACAATGACATGAAAGGGAAACACCGGGTCACGAAAGACACATTGAAGGTACCACATTTGGGTCTGCATTTTCCTAGTCTCGCATTGCCAGACCTTCCTCCACAGTGCTGCGGAGGAGTGTCTGGTGAGTCCACACAGCATTCCGGGATGGGAGAAAAACGTGCTCTGGTTTATTGGCATTTCTTTAAACCAATCACAATCGTCTTTGCGGCGCTAAGCTCCGTACAGAGCAACGGCGCCTCTGCAAAATAGCCTCGGGAAGGAAACTCTTTTGGTGGAACGTGTACGTTCAAAGTTGTTTTAGTCGTGCAACAGAAAACTCAGATTGGACAGACAGTCTAGCTAGCTGTCTGGATTTACCCTGCAGAGATCTGAGGAGCAGTTAACCATAGTCCTCATAAAGCAACAGACACCCGGCCTAAAAGAGGGACATCCGGCGGAATTTCCGGCAACACCGGAGAAATCCCAGAAGTGGAACGTCATGTATATAGACTAGTATTTTTCTCAAAATGTTTCCAATAATAAATTAATCGACCAAATATTTACTTGGCTTTAAATTGAGCTGTTTTCCCCCCTATAATTAGTACCAAATTACATAGTGATTTCCCCTAGGCAGTAGACCTGTAACATGAACCAAATTGCTTACATTATATAAAGAAAAACATTTTTTTGCATATATTGTTGGGTTTACTTTTAAAACATTTTAAAACAGGGCTTTATTTTGTTAAATCTACTCTAATGAAAATATTTAGATTGGTTCATGGCATAGTCATGAAGACCAAACAACACATTCAAAAGATTATTCAAACCAAGAAAGGATGTAACCATAATTAAAGAAAAAATGTCTGATCAACAATAATGGACACTGCTTTGTTTCCATAACTTAACAGCATCTGCTCACACGACTTTCCAGCGTATGCCTTCTATGTGCAATTATTCCAGATCAGCATACATAAAGTTCATGGGCTATGTCAGTGCAGATAATCAACTACTTTAATCTATAACCTTTCCAGTGTAGTGACAGGTCTCAACCGCAGTCGCTCGGTTTAGTCCTCACCTGGCATATTCCTCTCTGACGATCTTCAACACCCGTCTAATCATGTTACCAACTGTGGTCTCTGATGGTTGGGCGGCAGTTATTCTCCTCCCCTCTTTACGGATTATTTCCATCAGATCGCCTGAAACAGAACATTTGAGTGAAAATAAGATCTCTGTAAATGCTTAAGCATTCATCCTTTACAATGTAAATGTACAATGTAAAGTTTACATGAATGGATAGTGTAACACAGATGCACCTTTCTGTATGGTTTACTCATTGCTTTTAATTTGTAATAAAGAAACACTTTATGGTACTCTGTATTCTCATTCACTGTCTTTAGCAGTTTCACTTTGCACATGTATTCTATCTATATGCACACATAAGGTTTCCTCTGCACATATATATTCTATTATGTATGCACATCATGTAACGTTATACTATAGAGATTTATTTTACTGTGTACAACAGTAGGCTATATTGGGCACAAAGTACCCTTTGAGATTAAAGCTCTATTTTTTCCTATCTTTTTTGAGTGACCTGTCTCACATAGAAACCAAAACTACTTGCTCGCTCAGTTGTTAATATTATTAGAAACTCGTTTCCTTTAACAAAACCTTATCTGTGAAATTCATTTACTAGAAATATTAAACTATTAGCTACGTTACTCACACTTCTGACAGCTGTTGTAGCAGTTACAACAGGTTTGACAAAAGTCCTCACTGTTCAGCTACAAAGCTACCTTTACTGCTGTAATGTCTGAGTTAGCTAAACTTTAAATGAACGTAACAAACACAGTGGCATTAAGCACCTGCGCTGCTCCACCGAGCCTGGGCTGTGATTCTGCGGAGCAGGGCTGTCGTCTCTCGGGCTGTCTCCGCCGAGCCCCGCAGCGGTCCTGTCCCGCTCCCTCCACGCTTCAGGTCGGACAGAAACGCTTCAATTCTCTCCGTCAGCTCTGTTTCTTTGTCTGGGCCCGGCATAGTTGTTATATTAACGACTTCTTGTCAGTTTAGCTACAGACTTACCAACTACAATGCAAATGTTTGACGAGGAAGTACTTCAGGAGTACATCCGGGTGATTATGACTGCGCTTTCATTTGATTGGTGGACCACTTCACGGGATCTATTGCATCAATTCTGTGGTGTGTTACTGTTAGCAACTGTGAACTTGACAGCTTCTGTTCAGTCACCAAAAAGTATGCCGTTGCGTTGGTGTGCGTCACTGAAATTACTAGATAAACATTTTTAGCCTACATAGTATAAACTCGTTGTAAATTTAAAGTGTGTCAAGGGTTTGGGTAACGTTACTCAGTACTTTTAAACACGAGGAAAACAAAACATACAATCAACAAACATGCAACGCCTAAACTCACGTTCATAGGCGTATACTGTAGGCCTACTGAGCACAAACTTGACTTCAGTACTAACTAATTAATTAACTTATTCTTCTTCCCTACTTTTTAGCCAGATAGATGGCAATATCGGCATGGCAGCTATTTCACTGATTGCCATGACATTTTGTACAGACATTAATTGTCCACGGTTCAATCTACTGACTTTGGTGATCCTTTTCCTATAGCGCCACCATGGTTGACATTTTCGGTTCTGAGTGAAACTTCAATCCAATCCAATTTTAAATTGGATGTATTCCCATGAATTGTGGTCATACAGTCATGTTACAGTCAGGACAAATTGAATATTTCCTCTTGAGCCATCATTTGGTCAACAATACTATTTGTCCAATACTTTGGTTTATGATCAAATGCATGCGTAACTAATGAAATTCCCATCAGCTTTGTTTCAAACTTGAGGAGACTTTGTGCAACCGTTTTCTGAAGATTAAGTAGATCACAGGTCTCGCCAACTAAATCTCTGAATAAAATCAATCCACTCAGTCCACTTCAGAGACCAGCTGAATGTGGGTCACCATCAATTTTTGATCCTTTCGTGATGGTAACTTTAGACTTAACTTCAACAGCCTGCGTCAATGGTGCTAGACAGGTGAATGTGGATATGTGGCTTTTTATGGCAGAGACATTGAAAGGCCGACTGTGACTACTGTTGCCAGCCCGGGGAGTCCTGGGGAGGGTGGGGTGGGGTGATATTGTTTTGCCTATGTATACACACATACAGTTACGTGTATGTTCTGTTACCTGTAACATGCTGTTGATTTGGCTTATGTTATTGGTTGAATAAAAAACGTGATCACAAAAAAAAGACTTAACTCCATATCAACTACTGTGTTTCCGTTGTATCACAGATGGGATCTATGCATAAATGTAGACTGGTTGTGGGATTCTGTTATTGGCACTTTTGTCTATATTCTAGTTGTTACGTATGTAACAAAGTTCTTGTCATTTCACCTTCATGAGAAGTTTTTCTTCTTGTGTCAAAGATTCCAAAGTTCTTCTTGGTGATGTTTAGCACCACGGCATTGTGGGTGACTCTTCTCAGATGGCAGGGCTGTGTTGGATTTCTTTTGCTCTCTTAGTGGATGACCAGTTTTTTTTTGATTTGGCATCATCATATGGAGGCTCCCAGTCTGAGATGGTGTTGTAACAGGTA
This sequence comes from Sander vitreus, assembly GCF_031162955.1. Taxonomy (NCBI): domain Eukaryota; kingdom Metazoa; phylum Chordata; class Actinopteri; order Perciformes; family Percidae; genus Sander; species Sander vitreus. The sequence goes on from NC_135872.1 coordinate 14,658,592, forward strand.
CGGTGCTGGGATTCTCATTGGTCATCAAACTATGATTTCCCTCAATCAAATCCCTTTATTGTCTGTGAAATCCAAAGATTTGCTGGTGAATTGAGAAGGTAATTTATAACGGATTTTAATTTCAGCCAGGGCGATAATTGCAATGTTGCAAGTATCCTCTGAGAGCTTACCTTGATCCAGGATGTCCAAAACCTGCCTTAAATCTAAATTAACGATGGGACATCATATGGTGACTATATATTTTGAGTCTATGTATAGTCCCACTAGTTACATTTGTGACCAACAAGCAACATGGATAGCATTTTGTTAATTCTAAAGAACATATGAAACAATGAAACTCTTTCATACATCAAAGTAATAACATAGCTCACTCGCCCTCTGTTGTGAAGCTTGATTACATGAGGGCCACAATGAGCCCCTGTAATACTGTAGCAACACTGGGGAATGCTTTTAGTTGTTTGTTTAGAAAGGATGTGGTCAATTTGCACGCACTTATTGGAAGTTGCTTTGGATAAAAGCATGTTCGAAATTAATGAAATGACTCCATCCTCTCTTCAAAGTACACCAAGGACGCAAACAACTGTGGTCATGTGACCAGTAACACCAAACAGGTAAAAACTGCTCAAATCCGATTCGTTGATCACAAATTACACGTGAACTTTGTACTTAAAAACATGTAGAAAGTCAATTTATAGTCTGAAAATAAAACTGTTGTCACTATTGTGACCAGCAGAGCAACTAATGATTAATGATCAGGTAATATTCTAAATAATTCAAGTGGTACAACTGAACTGTTAAGGGAGATTATCACAATGAAGTGTATAAAAAAAAAAAAATCAGGTAATATTCTGAATATTTGTTACCTTTTACACTTAATAGCCGGCTACTGTCCGATAGACGGTCCCACATCACCAGGCTGTTTTATACTACAGGCAGTAAGACTGCTGAACTCTTGAGCTCATTACTTGACACTTTACCTTTTTATATACTCACTGTTTTACTGTACAACAGTTCTCACGTCTGTACACCTATATTTATTTCTTCTCATTCTGCATATACATTTAGTACATTCCTGTTTACCCTCAGTTTATTAATCACCAATACTGTCTGACGTATATTATTTTATTATGATATATTTTATTCCTTAGCTAATTTGTTCTTTTTGTTTAGATTTCATGCTATTACTTGTGTGATCATCCTTTTTTCTTATACCTCTTTTATTAGCATTGTTGGAGGGAGCCTGAGACCAAAGATTTTCATTTCCAACGACTGCTTCCCTGTAATTGTTGTTCATGATAAAGACCTTGCACCCTAATATACTTCTATTTCCTCCTGTCGCAATTTGAGTCTAGCATTAAAGCCTACATCTGTGGGATGGTAAAATGCTTTTTAAAATCCAAAACCACCTTTCAGACCCCATATATTAGCATCACAAATGGGAAATGCATGTTAGACTACACCATGACTAATGTAAATCCATCCAATATTTTATTGAATAAAAGCCCAACACAAATTTACAAAATGTATCAGTTAACATAAAAATCATTGATTGCGCACAATGCGCATGTCCATTGTTAAAAATGTACCTCTGACAGATGCCTCAATTAATCCCTGCCAAAAACAATCTGCATATTTGCAACCACCCACATTCCCATGTAACCCAAGCCTCAAAAGTATTTCTAAAGAAAAGAAGCATGCTGGATGGATCGGCACTGTAATTAGCAAGTGATATTTTGAAAATTGTGTGTGAATAAAAGGGGCGCACGACTGAAAGGAAATTTCAGAAAGGGTTTGGATTGCCTATTTTACATTTCCTGTCAAAACCTCTGACAAGAGAAACTTGCACAAGTATATATGAATTGTATCATAGAAGTCAGGTGGTTAAATTACTCATAGCCATATACATGAAATATAATGCTGCAAACTCCTTCCTAATGACAAGGTTTTTGGTTTCTGGCTACCATTGATTTGTGACAAATTATTGTTCAGGTGTTTCACAAACAAAAACTAGAACGTGCAAGAGCATATAGAAGTGAGCTAATTTATAACCAAGAGAATATTACTATGAAAACTCACAACAACCTTTAGAAGCAACTAAGTAGCATTTACAATATGAAAACAAACTAAAGACGGTTAAATTTAGCTACCAAACATGTATGCAAATTAAGTGACATAACACAGAAGTGGTTGCCATCTTTCTCATCAACGTAACAAACCACTTTTTCAAATAGCCTTCACTTGATAAAAGGGCACCAAGGATCTAGTTTGCTTGGCATGGCAAAGAATGTGTACATCAACAGAAGGGCAAAAGACATTCGCTCATGGCACATCCATTCAAACTGAGCTCAAAAATCAAACCTCACTTTAACTGGTTGAAGGAACAAGTTCTTATTCAGTACGCTGCAACATTCAAAACAGTGCAGACAGAAAATGTAAAGTACCATGAGATGGACATATATCACTAATGCAGTGACATACGCCTCCCATGTCTCACAGTGCACTTCTCCCTACAGCGCTTTTTATGTTTCAAACCACTAAATAAAGGAAGTTAATCATTTTTTTTTTTTTCTTTTCAGAGGACAACCTCTGTACTCTCTCTTACAGCCGTGAGAAATAGAATTTGAGCCCCTCAACCACACTTGCTGTTGTTTGCTGAAGCTAGTCCGAGGAAGGTGGATGTTTGGATGTGTTGGCTGACCGACAGGCAGCTTCCCCCGAGGTAAGGAGCTACGAGTTGTTCTACTCGATCAGCTTCTTTGCCTTAAAGAAGCGCCGTAAGTAGAAGACCTGCCATGTAGCCAGTCCAATGAGACAGCACATGGAGAATATGCTGAAGTACAGCACACGTGTGTTGGTGGACTCTGGAGTGGTGGAAAAAAAGAGAGGTAGTTGTGTTATTGGTCAGGAACTAATACTTTTTGATTATACAATGAACTAACCAACAAAACCAGATCATTTTACTCTCATTCTCTTAGGTAATTACAACCTGACACTTGCTAATGCTGGGCAGACACTGCATTTTTATTCATTTGTATATTGCATTAACTCACTACACATTTTTTTTAAATCTGCCTTTCTGCACAGCCAGACCTATCTGCTTACACTGAATGTGAACACACATACAAGACCGTGAAAAGAAAAGGCAGTATTACTTTGAACAATTCTGCTATGAATGTAAAGTAAAAATATGGAGCTGCAGATGGCTAGAAAATGCAGACAATATGGTCTGTATGTTCTGCAGCAAAGTTCAGTTTTATTCACAACAGTCAAGACTGCAATTTTAACCACCACAAGTAAAATACTACTCAAATAATATTAAAAGAAGCTCAACAACAGCTCATCCCAGCATGGAGGAAAACGGATCATGAAACTGCTCAAACTGCAAGACAGTTGATCATAATTTCTGACATGAAGTTATTTATGTGCTGTCTTACTGTCTAATTGCATCGTTTCCTTACCATTGGTGTCCCGCATCTCCTCCTCTCGCTTCTTCATGTAAGCAAAGTCATTGACGATGGACTCCGACAGGTCCTCCAGTCGCCTCAGCTCGACCTCGAGAGGCTTCAGCTTCTCCACCTTGGCAATCTGGAGGTACAAAACGGAAGCTACTTAAACCACCAAAAAGAATAAGTACTCTTTAAGCAGTGCCCTTACTTATACTTTGTCCAGCAGGTGTCACTCTTCAGCTGTGTAGTAAAGTCAAGTCAATTTTACTTGTGTAGCCCAATATTACAGATACATAGTTTGCCTCAAGAAGGTGTACACACCTTGTGTGTTTGAACAGACTGTTTGCCATTTACTCCTGTTAGGCTGGTGAGAAAGCTGCCTTGTGAATTAAACAGCTGCACCGCCTGAGAAGGTGGAGCACAAACTAGACCAACCACAGGATTATGTGATATGGATGTGTGGCGTGTACACATTTAAAAGGTGAAGTGAACTAATTTCCAAGATCTATCTGATGGTTATGACAACCATTTTCTCTGATGTCGGGTGGTGAAAGACACTTCCTATTCCTCACTTTATGTAGCAGTCTGTGTTATTTTATTTACGGTGGAAGTCCAGTTGCAGTCTCTCAACTAATAATGCTGACAATAACTATTTCTGTGTGTGCTCTTTTAGCACGACTTGCTATCAGCCACAAGAATGAACATGTTGTCTGTGCAGGATAGGTCACCAAACCTGCCTAGTGAATAGGTAATCCACATTGTCGAAATCATTTAAATATTGAGCCATTACATTGAAAATCTTTTAGATACCAGGAGCCTATAATTTCTGTAGCTTACTCCGTAACAACAGACTACCTGAACGCCTTTCTCGTCTCGTGTTTCACTATTCACACCGCTGTTTTCGGACAAAAAGTCCCATCCTGAGATCGATAATGTTGTCAGACACTTTCAGTAACAATCTGAGCCTGTCAGTAGCACAAAATAAAATCACTTTATTGGACAAAAATGAAGGCTCTACAACTGCCCTATTGGGTTACATTGCAGCTTGGTTTGCGCCGGCCCGTCATTGAGATCTCGCTCAATACTGGACCAAATTCAAAGATTTTTGGTTACATCAGTCTATTAGACACAAATGCATGGGGAAATGGGACTCAGGTTTAAAAAAAAAACGGTTGTTTCCATTTAAACTAATCGGCAACAACGCATTGGTCTGATTTTCGTCTGAAATTAACCAAAGTATAACCTTAAATTGCGCAGCAGCCCCTGACATGGACATTTTTTCCATTATGGAACTTGCATAGTAAAATCTGCCTGATATACAGCATGCATCTGCCAAGTACACATTACCAAACATTGTGTAATAGGGACTCTTTCCTCATATTTACCCTCTACCAATACATCATGTACTGAACAGCTTGCAAATTTGTTCAAAGTAACACACGCATCTACATAGGTGAATACAAGTCCATCTCCACCCTCTCACCCACAGACAGGCAAGCCCTCTTGAGCACTCCCTGAACATCCACCTACACACTAACTCAGAAAAGAACGTCATGTTTGTGCACATGTGTGGGAAGCAGGCGATTCTCAGCTTACAGGGCTTTATCACGTCAGTATTATTAGGTGTTGCATGAGGCAGCCACAGTGCCAAGTGCGATCCATTCTCAGAAGGGCTACTAAGTCATGGAAGTGATGCTGCACAACAATGTGTCCCTATTTAGGAAAATATTGAATGAGGTGGAGGCAAAGAACCACCTCCACTGATTTCCATATTTTATTCACTGGGACACCTTTGACGTTATTATGTTTTGACAATGGACACTTAACAATGCCACTAATACAGCACAAGGCATCCACATTGTTGCCAGCAGGAACAATTATTTAATGTGGCAGAAGTGTACATAAGGTCACAGAGCAGTAGGTTTGCGTTTCCACAGTTCAACTTGATTTATTAATCTCATGAAGTCATTGCATATTTCGATGTTGTGCAACAGTTACAGGAAAAGGATTGTCTCTTAAATCTCCTGAATCTGAACTCATTTAGTTTGATAACTGACAGCCTTTATCCTGACTAAGGGTGTACTTGGAAATTTAACCAAGTACGTCAATCTACAATTCTTGGGTGCACTCTAGCACGCTTAGGAATGCTGGCCCTTAATTAAAATGGAACTGTAGCTTACCAGTTAGTTACCAGAATATATGTAGTGAAACCCCTGCTGCAAGACCAATGTACCAGATCCATTGACCTAGTCTACAAGCTGCAGACAGACTGTCTTTGTCTGCTGTATCATTCTAGTCTTGCATTGCCAGACCCCCCTCCACAGTGCTGCGGAGGAGGGTCTGGCTAGTCCACACAGCATTCTGGGATGGGAGAGAAACATGCTGTGGTTTATTGGCATTTCTTTAAACTAGGGCTGTCAGCATTAACGCGTTAATCGCAATGCGAGCATCGTAGAAGACTGGGGTCTTAAAGACTACGGTTGGCATGTTCTGACCCATCTTATACATTGCCGTCGAGAGGGACATTAGTTTCACGCATAAACAGCCTGTACGACACGGAGAAAGCAGCCAAACTGGAACTGCTGCAAAGTGATCACTGGACGTCAGTGAGTAATCAAAATTATTTAGGAGTTACTGCACATTATATTGACTCTAGATTCAAATGTGTGACTAGATTCACACTTTTCTTTTGTTTACAGTAAATAAATACAAATCTTAAAATCAAGTTCATAAAGTCACTTTCTTTGCATTCATTTGATTCCTAATCAAGATACACTGTAATTGCTTTCCATTGTTAATATGTAATTAAAAACAGTTCTGAAATGCAAAATAGAATTTTAATCATGTGATAAAACATGTGATTAACTATAGAAATTCAGCGATTAATCGCAATTAAAAAAATTAATCGTTTGACAGCCCTACTTTAAACCAATCACATTCAGCATCAGACGGAGCAACGGTGCCTCTGCAAAATAGCCTCGGGAAGAAACTTGTTTTGGTGGAACACGTGCTCGTTCAAAAGTTGTTTTAGTCGTGCAACAGAAAACTCAGATTGGACGGACAGTCTAGCTAGCTGTCGATTTACCCTGCAGAGATCTGAGGAGCAGTTAACCATAGTCCTCCTAAATCTACCGGAGTTTAGAACGCCAACACAAAGAAAGCGGAAGGTGACGGACATCCAGCGGAATTTCCGGCCGTACCTGAACAATCACGGAAATGAAACGTTGTCGATATAGACTAGTCTCATTCTAACAAACGGTTCAGACTCCCAAGGCATACCTCTTCATAGTTTTTCGCCTCCACACCATGCTTCATGTCCAGATTGACCAGCTGGTCAGGCACTCTTCCAGTTCCTAATTGAAAAGAGCAGAGATTTAGCATGATATGCAATTAACTGAAATACAACATTTTAAATTGTTCACTAACAGGTGCTATGTAAACCCGGATATAGTTCCAGAAATGCAAAAACCTTTATTCACATCCTAACTAAGAAACCAACTAAGAAGCTTTTCACCGTTATTCCATTAGTTTCCACTCAGTCCTTCTACGTTAATACTTAAAACAAATGCATCTCTCTCTCTCTCTCAAATGTAAAGCATTAAATAAAACATGACACATGGTTCATTTCCATAAATTAACTTCACTAATTTCAAAACCATCTATTGATATGACCACAACAAAACAAAAAAAAAACACTTACCCATGGGTGATTTGCTCTCAAAGCACACCTCAAACATGTCATAGTCCTCTGTGGTGAATGCAAACTTTCCTTTTGTTGCATCTTCCTTGGAGTAAAGAGTGTGGCTGGAGGAATCTGTGATCTTAATACCAGCAAAACAGTAATGTTTTTTATTTGGCAGTTTTTAAAACATGGAGACAGAACCTTACTAGGAATATTTTTTTATGAGGATACAATGGGTTAATAACAATAAGGAATATACGCCCTTGTTTGATGTATGACGGAACACAACACAGTATATAGCCTACCAGCTGTCGTTGACATGTGGCTAATGTGCTAACGTTAATGTCGCTAGCTTGTGTCTGCAAGCTGAATGGCCGGTAAGACTGACGTGTAACAGCAGCAGAGCCGAGCCGGTGACAGTGACGGGATAATTTCCCATGGTGTAACACACATTAATTGTTGAATAAAACACCCAAAATATGTGATAAAATTGGCGTGCATTGGTGTCGGAGTAATTTGAGTTTGCGTCAGAATAAATTCCTAACGATAATGTTAGCTAGCTAATTAGCTAGAAACTAAAACCAGGAAGACGTGTTTGTCGGGGCCTAAGTTAGCTACAATGCAAACAACAGTTGTCACACATTTCAGCCACACTTCAATGATATTTAAGACTGCTTTAACATAAGCTATGATTTCACTTGTAGCGGCAAATTTAGCTGAGATTACTTAAACATAGCTAGACGTTAAAAGACTAAAACCGTTTCGGCCTCAAAATAGACTAACGTTAGTTAGCTGTGTTTAATGTAGCTAGCCGGCTATGCTCACCTTCAGATTAGTTTTGGTGTTCGCCTGTTCCGTTATTTCATACTCTCCCGTGACAAGGACGTCTTTGTGGATCTCCTCCCGTAAACACTTTCTTGAGTTAACCGGTAAAAAGAAAGAAATGCAAAACACCGATTCAATAAGAACCGGTAACAACAGTAGCGCAGCGAGTCGAGCCATGGCTACCCTCAACCAACCAGCCCGTGCCAGCCAACCAGTTTAACACCCTAACACCGAGTTCCAGCTCACACAACCGTCCCGACTGAACTCTCCAGCGCCGCCCCTGACCTGGAGGGAGAAGTACGCTACAACTACCGAGTCTTCTTCCGTAAGGTTATAGTGAGTTCAACCTGTGTTTTCATAGCAGAATGAATCTGCGTGGGGCCCCTGAATGTCTGGGCAGTTGCTCACTTTGCCTGGTTATTAATTTGTTCGACCTCGACTGAGTGGTCAAGCACTGTGGGATAATTAAATTGGCAACGTTTGAAAAATATAGAGATTAGAGATAAGCCTATAGGCTATATGTGATGCGATTTGAGCATTGAAGCTCTTCTTTACCTTTCAACCACACTGTCTTCATCTGCAAATAAAGCTGGCTCAGGTGCCATCACATGATGACACATAAAAGCGTGGTCTCGGGGAGATCAATATATTTGTGTGGAGAAGCAGCATTGAGACGGCAGAAGAATAGCAGAGAGGAAGAGCACTGTTATATATGCTATATTTTCAGGCCAAAAATGAAACAACGGCAAGCTGTATAATTTGTAAAAAGACTGTAAAATACAGTGTTAACACATCAAATGTATACAAGCATGTCCTGGGTTTTAACTTATTAATAATCCAATGGTTAGGCAATGGCAATGGTTATGGTTAGGGTTAGGGTTAGGTGCCTTGAAGTCAACTGTCACTCAAATTCAGCCAGCGCAAACCCCAGTGCTGGGGATAACAGCAGGCCAGTGGCCAGTAGCAGGCAGCGTTGGGTCCATAGAAATAGAATGAATATAAAAGCCATTCAATTGAAGTCAACGTATTTAATTTTATGAATGTCAAATTTGTAGCGAATTAATGACATGTAGATCATTGTTGGAGAAAATCAAAGTTTTTGAAAATTAATTTGAAAAATCATCCTCTCTAACTGAAACTCTCTAACTAGTTAGTGCGACACACTTTACTTTACTTGTCACCCTGACAACTAACAACAATCGCAATTTTGTTGTGTACTAATGGAATTACCACGCCAAATGGTTCAATGGCCTTTCCATCCATTTTATTTCTACAGTATGGTTGGGTCTAAACCTGTATACAGCAGCAACAGAAAATTTGCAGATCCGGCAGGGAGTCTGGGCTCAGACCCTGGCGCTGGGTCTTGCTCTGGCTGAATTTGAGTTGCTACAGCTGCTAAATGCCTGTCTCAAATGCAATGTTTTTCTTGTTGTTCCAACGCGCATATATGTGAAACTTTTTTGGTTACATGCAGTGGTGGAAGAAGTATTCAGCTCCTTTACTTAAGTAAAAGTACTAATACCACACTGTAAAAATACTCAAGATACAAGGAAAAGTCTTGCATTGAAAATGTTAAGTAAAAGTATGCAAGTATCATCAGCAAAAGGTACTTAAAGTATTAAAAGTAAAAGTACTTAATGCAGCAAAATCCTCACATTTTAGAGACTGGAAACATTCAAAACAGTTCTGTCAAACAATTAAGTGTTTAATCGGCTAATCATTTCAGCTGTACTTGTAGGCCTATATATTGTTGGGTAGTTTAAACTGTTTTTTGTGCAAACATCTTAATTTGTAAAGTAACTAAAGCTGTCAGATTAATATAGTGGAGTAAAAAGTACAATATTTCTCTCTGAAATGTAATTGAGTAGAAGTAGAAAGTGGCATAGAAAGAAAAGACTCAAGTAAAGTACAAGTACCTCAAATTTGTACTTAAGTACAGTACTTGAGAAAAATGTACTTAGTTACATTCCACCACCAGTTGCGTGTAAGGCGTTTCAGGGCAGAAAACATATGTGTAACATATGTGAACGTATCCTACATATACAGTATAGACATATAGCAGAACAAAAGCAAAGCCTCACAAAGTAACGTAAAATAAATGTTATTTATATATCCCTATATTACAAATCAAAACACACAATCTTCACACTGTACAGCAGACAACATCCTCTGTCATAAGACCCTCGACTTAGATGAGGAACAACTCCCAGGCTTTGATCTTGTTCTTCATCCTCTCTCCAATGAGCTGCCAATCTATCACAGCTCGTTGTAGAGAGGGTGAGAAGGGTAATTCAAGATGGCTTAAATTTGGTCTCTCGTCCTTCTCGCCGCCACTACATATATTATATGAGTCTCTACAGACATGGATGTACTGTTAACTTCCACTTGACAGATTGGCGAAGGCATACAACCCAGAGGAGGTAATTCTAGTTAAACCAGTTGTATTGAAAATTCGCACTATGGAGATGGAATATTTGTTAGCATCTTCAAACCAATGGACCAAACTCTATATAAAAATAGCTAATGTCCATCTCCAATACAGGTTTCCTGAAAATGTGTCTAGTGAAGTACAAAAGTGACATCAACTCCAAGTGTATCAGACAGACTGCTGGCAATTTCCCACAGGTACAATGTACTTAGAAATTTTAAGTTGCAGTAATTTCCTGTTTTTGTATTATCACCACCATATCAATTTCTATGTCACTGCTTGGTGACACTGTCACTACTTGGTGTACAATTAGTATCAACATTTTGTTGAGAACATGTTAATAATGTGACATTCCTTTTAAATTAATTGCCTTAAGCCGACCCCATAATAATAATCTTTACTATTTCCTGCATGGACTGTGTGGCATTGGAAATTATGCATTGCAAATGTTGTACTACATCCTGTGTCCAAAAGTGTCTATGATAAATGGTTCATGAGTTATGAAAGGGGGCGTGGCCATATTATATGGTGCACGGCGAACCACTGATGAAAGGAACTCTTTATGATGTCTCCTACTAGCCTGGTCCTACCAGACTCTCGTACATTTCATTTGTACAGAGAGTCTGGCCACTCTCCATTCACAAGTGTTAACTTCCTTGAAGGCGGGTACTCTTTAAAGAATAAGTTTAAAACTACTGGATCTGCCCAGAGCCACTCCGGATCTGCCATAACCAATCGCTAACGTTTGGTCATGATGTATGTCATGCGCATGTGCAACAAGAGGGGAGACCGACAAGACTGTAACTACCCGATGTGAGTCGAGTGCAGATGTGAGTTGCGTATGCTCAGACTTAAACAGTTTACGGCATAACGCTAAAGGATCCGGATCCGGCAAACGTTGTAGCTATCTATGATTGTTTGATTGCTAGCGTTAGCTTAAAACGCCATTCAAATGACAGCCTTTGTTGTGTTTGATTGCTAACTTGTAGCCAGCAGTGAACGAACTTCGTTATGTAGGTCCATTTGTATTGTATTGACATTACAGAAGTCTCTCGTTAGCAGGTTCTTGTAGGCTACTTCAGCCTCTAATCTAGAACTGACATCAGGGATCATGCCGTGAAAATGTGATGCCTTACGCTAAATAATAAATTACTGCTATGTAATGTACCTATCTCATATTCTGTGGCTAACAGCAAAACAGATCTTTGTGAAGTCGCAAAGTGACGCATGTGCAACTCACATCTGCACTCGACTCACATCGGGTAGTGACTAGGCTTATATTTAGCATTAGCATCGCTTGCGTTAGCCTTAGCCAACTCCTTCACCACTAACGGAGCGGGCTGGAAAATCAAACTTTTCCCGAACCCTGTGGGGAGGAGGGCCAAAACATCATGGCCACCGACACAACTCAGCAAAGATTGTTCTTGCTCGGGCTTTAACTTCTGGATATTCTGTAGCGTTGCCACAACAGACCGAATGGCTTCGCTCGCATCTTTCTTCGCCGCCATTACGGAACTACAACTCTAGCGCACAGCCTCAACGTCATCGTTCTCAGCCACTCCCTCTGTTCGCTGATTGGACCACCAAAATTTGGCTGGAGAAAACCCAAGACTATACCGCGAACCCAGACGTAGTAGTGAAGGGAAATGAAAATTGAGCGTAAATACGTAGGAGGGCGGAGCCAGGCTAGTCTCCTACAAGAGTCTACGTCAAACAGTTAATTAGTTATGAAAGGGGGAGTGGCATGAGACAAGCATTACGTTGCTCAATATCATGTGTACACCACACCATGTCAATTTAATTTCCTCCCACGTTGTTGGTGCTCAGGCCCTAAAAATAACTGCCGAAAAATAATAAACGTACATTAGACTCTGAATTGGTAGCTATGACTGGTGTTACTGAATATACCATCAGTTATGTGCAACATAGTCTGCTGTTTTAACTGCACTTAACATTAAGTGAGAAATCCCTCAGAAATTGTCTCTGAGGGAGTCTAGCCACAGGTTATTGTGACTGAAGCGCAGTGGCTGCATGCTTGTGATGAGTCAAATCTACATCATTTGTCCTTTTTGCCCTCCTCCTGTTGGAGTGTCTGAGGTGTGGATCCATGAAGCAGCAGTAGTCCAGACAGAGTGAGAGAGATTCCCACCCACCATAGAACTGCATGACTCTCTCCAAACATCACCGTCCCCAGGACAGCCTGAACACACACACAAAAACATACTCACTGTAAAACACAGACAGAACAAGTCTGAAATGTCTAGGAGTCTGAAGGCTTTCACAACAACTTTTTGCTGCTTAGTACATTTCTTTTTTTACAGGCTCAATACTGCTTGAAGTAAAACTGAAAATGAAAGGTGTATAGAGCACCATAGGGGAATGCTTACTGAGGAGATGAAGTTGGATGCAGTGGTAGTGACTGTAGCCCTGGCTGAAGAGGAGCAGTGTCGGAGCGCCTTGGAAAAGAAGGTCCACATGACAGCATTACAGGTGAACAGTAGGCTTCCACACAGCAGGCGCAGGGGGATGTGGAGCTGCAAATACACATGTAACATGAGAAAGCAGCAGTCAGCCACACAACCACAGATGGGTGACAAATGAAGGAAGAACTCTTTTATAGTTCAGATTGGTTAAGATCTGGTTCTTCAGGGTGTTCAGGGTCACCGTACTATACACATATATATATATATATATATATAATAATATATAATAATAATAATACATTTTATTTAAAGGCGCCTTTCTCAGCACTCAAGGACACCATACAGGGATACATAAGACATTTAAAAGCAGCAAAAAATATAAATAAAAATAAAGAATAAAACAACAATAGAAACAACAGAAAGAGGCAGAGCAATTGACATCAAGTGGAATAGGCAGTTTTAAACAGATGTGTTTTGAGTTGCAATTTGAAATGGGGGAATGAATTGATGTTTCTGAGTTGGGGTGGTAATAAATTCCAGAGACGGGGAGCAGAGCGGCTGAATGCTCTGCTGCTGGTGGGGAGACGAGCGGAGGGGACAGACAGGTGTATGGAGGAAGAGGATCTGAGGGAGCGGGAAGCTGGAGGAGATCAGACAAATATGGGGGGGGCGAGGTTGTGGATGGTCTTGAATGTAAACAGGAGGACTTTGAATTGGATACGGAACTGGACCGGGAGCCAGTATCTGTCCAAGACAAATTCCCTTTGGGACAATAAAAACTAGCCTATTTTATCTCTTATGTTTTGAGAAATAGACACAGAGAGAGGTGTTATATTTAACGTAACGTTACCCAGTCACAGGCTGTTCCAGGTTCAGTCCAGCCGCTGAGTCCTGAATCACACTTCTCTCTCAGGTAGTCTGCACCGAGTGACAGTTTGGCAGACAATGAGGCAACAGCACCCAAAAAGCCCGCTAATAACGCGTATAAAGACCCTAAAATCATATTTGACACGTTACCCGGAACAGGAGTCCATACCAGTTGTAACCGGTTGTAACGTTACCCGTTAACAGTCACGTTAGGCTCGTTCAAGATGAGCAAGGCCTGCGTAGAACTGATCACGGGCGATCGCCGCACAATTAATGCCGGTTAGATTTGTGTTCGATTTGATCAATGGATGTAGGCTATATCATGGATGTATATTTGATCCCAACTTGCCTACACGATGTGAGTCTAGCATGTGCAGAACGGTCGCTATCTTTGACAGCTAGCTACGGCAGCACCGCTTGGACAAACTATAGTTTCCGACCGACGCGATACGAAACGCGAAATATAAATATAGGCCTATACGACCCTACACAAATCAGAACATCTGGACAAAGAAAGGAGGGTTCAGCAGGTTCAGGTGACACCAAGGCCAGTGGTTAAAAGGAGTGGATGATGAGAATCTCATCCCAATAAGTCTTCAAGTCACTTACCACAAACCATTAAACACCTTAAGATCGCTGTTACTCCCTAAAGACAGGACCCAGAGAGGAAAACTGAAGTGGAGCATTGCATGAAGCACATGCAACATATATAGGCTAGTGATTTCTGGACAAGAGATGGAATGAACACCAGAAAGACAAGATTACAGAGAAGGCCTCAAAGACTTCATTCAGGAGTTATGGGATGGCGGGGAGAAAGATTAAGGACGGCGTTTACATCCAACGCCAGAGACCGTCTTCGAACAGAGACAGGGGTTACAATCCCCATCATGGGATGGCACCTGAGCTAACTTGATTTTCTAAAGATTACATTGGGATAAAAGTGGCCTTTGAGTTTAGATACCTTGTTATATAAGCCTCTTTCCGACCAAGTAGTTACAGGAACGTAGTTATAGGAACAGTCCACTTCTAAACAGTTCTACCAACTACTCTCCCCCAAACCATTTGCATTCACACTGGCCAAGTGGCCATAGCCTATAACTGGTAGGAGGGGTAAGGAGGTTGTCTGAATGAATCTTTTGTGATGATAACACAAAAAATTCACAAGAATGTCAACAGGTGTGATTAGATTGCTGTGTGAACACATAAGACATTTTGTTATGATACCACAGTCATTTAACCTGCTGCTGCTCTTTTTAATCAAGCAGGTAGGCCTACCTTCATCTGCGCATGTACAAATAACTGTAGTAACCCACTTTTCTATTAAATATTTTATTTATATCAAAGTAAAACACAACACAGCAAACTTTAGAGTGTAAAGATAAACTTAAGACCGGTTTACAAAAGTAGAAGGCATGCTAAACAGTGAAGTTAATACCATATTAAAAAGATGCGGAAAAGGTAAAAGACCCTGCCCTGGTAAGTAGGAGCAGCTTAAGTAGGAGCTGAAAGAGTTACAGGAACTGCGGTCAGAGGAACTTAATAATCCCCAAATTGGTCCAGTCGGAACACGAGAAAAAAAGGAACGTTATGTTCTAGAAACTTCAAAATTCCCTCCGGTCGGAAAGGGACTATAGTGACATGTTTTGTAGTCTTGAGCTTTGCAGCATGTAGTGGGATACAGGTACCACACAGCAGTATTTGAGATGGGGGATGACACGCAGCAAAGGGCAGCAGGTCGGATTTGAACCCGCCCCATTTTTAATTGCAAGCTTAAAGCTACAACCTGACGTATATTTAGTGAAAGGGGACAGTACAAGAAAAACAATAGACAGTATAAATATCCCAATTCAAATGTCCAAATACGCCCCACCACCATGTAGTCAAGCGGCACAACAGCACACAGTACAAAGGGCCCTGCGACGCAATGGAACAAAACATAATGTAGTGTTAGGGTGTTAGTGTTATACAAGCAGACTGTACAAACTATTGAAAACTGGCTACTGAAACACTGGCCCGCTATAGGGTGTCCAGTAAGAACTTGAACCAGAGATGTCTGACTTTCTGGAAGATTTATTAACGACTCAAACATGAAGTTAACTATGAAGCTGTATTTGACATTACATTTGAAGTTGGATGTGGTTATGAAATATAAGCAAATAATAGGCTAACTAAAGTAATAATAACTTACTTTGAACATTATTTACCAAACTAAATGTTATAACCACCAGCATATAACAAGAAACAATATTCAATGTTCATTTATCAGTAATAATTAACATAAATGTAACATATTGCTCAGTAACACAAACTGAGAATAAGCCACATCTATTACAGCACACATATTCATGACGGCGCAAACAGTGTAATACACCTTTAATAAGCACGTGGCTCCACAGCGCTAGTCCGTTAAGAAGCAAATTGCTCTTACGCAACCTGCATATCAACACGTGGCTGCACAAATAATATTAAACAATCTGCACATCTATCAACTATGCAATAAGAAACACAGCAACAGCAATATTATCAAGGCGATAATATATCTCTCTCCAAATAAATGTCACGTCGTAACACGGGCTAAACTTATCCACATTGTAGCAGAACACTTATTGAAATATGAATAAACATAGCATTAACGTTTACACAGATAACGAGGCAGTAAAACCTATGACAGTTTAGCAAGCGACAGAATGGTTTTACGTTTAACGTTCTGGGCTACACACATCACTTCAACCAGTCCGAAAACGGGAAAGGAAAGATAAAGAAAAAGTCTGTCCGCAGGCTTCGCAGCTGCTGCGGTCTGTCCCCTTCTCCTGTCTGAGCGCGAGGGACTGGCAGGAGATCAAAGCGATGACTCTCGTCACTGATTGGTCGATCATCTAAGGAGAGAGAGCAAGTGTTACCATGGCCTTTTTTTTTACACAGACCTAACCTAACAACCAACACAAAACTTGTTTGAGACAACCAAAGGTTTTGAGAATATTCTAGTGGTATGGGGCCCTTCCATAGAATACATTATTTAGGACCTGGGGCCCCCTAGTGGGTCAAAATAGCCACATTCCTGAGACTAATAATGAGAGTGGGAAGACTGCTAACCATAGACGTACTAACATGTAAAGTCAAGGTAGTGAAAACCACAGTAGATTGATCAGGGGGTCTCACTTATTTTACAGAATGAAAAAATAGCAATCTTAGATAGGAGTTTGTGGCATTAAATTGTATTCAAATGAGATTAACTGTAAATGTGTGACACTGTTTCATACCATGTACTGTCTTGGACAGTAGACACATCCTTCAGCTGAATGAGCAATAATGTATATACTTCTATCATTGTAGGCTACATATTTTAAACCCGCTCCAATAGAAGTATATTGATACTGCTGTTATAAGATTAGAAATCATCTCTTTTCATTTTTTTGTGCTAGTTTTCTAACTGCTCACAATAACCTTATTTATATTTGAAGATTTTCAGTTCTCAAAAACAATTTTTATTTTACATTAATTGCATAATAATCCATCCAGTATGTGATAATGGTAAATCTGGGTTACAAAACAGACATATCACATTGGCTGAGGTATTTTATAAGTCCAAAAGCTAATATTTTTCTGTCAGCAGCTCAGGGATTACCCAATTACATATGGTAGAGCTGTCCAGTTTCCAGGGAAACATCCCTGTTACTGATCCCACGAGACCAGACAAGCACTCGCTACGATGTGTGGGGAGTCTGGCTCTGTGTCCAATTGTTATTGGACAGAGAAATCCCTCCAGTATTGTAGCTTAGTGCGTCAAATAATCACTAAGAATAGTCACCCACTCCTCCATACGGAGCATTTAGGCTAGAAGTAAAATTCACAAAACTTTCATATAGCTGTGACTAATCAAAATGTTTGCATCTTTTAACCATACTTAAATGTGAATGTCACACCTGCCCACTAAAGCTTACTTTTCTTCTTCTTACCACCAGTGATTTTCAATCCTCAAGTAGCTTACATTTTGAGCAATATTCATTACATAATTCTAGGGGTCAGGTGCAGTCTGTAAGCCACCTGTAAAGGTAGTTGAATTATTTCACTATTGATTGCCTGACCTTTTTATCACCTGTGGGCAGTGACTTAGCACTGCATGGCCTTATAATGTCCTACTTTACAGGGAATAATACTTCCTTAAATCAGCATGCATGCTGACGCAAGTGTCTACACACCCTTCAATTAATTGCTGTCATTCTCTGAAGTGTGATTGATATCATCTCTAGATACTGAAAATACAAACAAAAATCAGACCATACGCTGATAAGAGCACAGACTCCAGACTGAGTTCAAACCTAAATTTGATTTGTCATACACTACCACTGATGAACACACAGTGCCATAAAAACTTAATGTTATAAAATATTTATACTGTGTCAGAGGGACTCACTCTGTTGACATGAAACAAAGAAGAAGGAATATGTCAGGAACAGATGTAATTTGCTTCACTAAAAGTGTAATTTGGTGTCATTGTAAATGCCCGACTGAGTACCACTCTGTCACTCACACAGACTTTTAGCCACAGGGGAAGACACTGAAGTATTCATGGTTTTGTAAAGCCTTCACACTATCTCTCGACAAAAGAAATTGATCAGGGGATAGCTCTGTGTGAATATGGAGCCGAGCCATACTGAGCTCTTGTCATCATGGCATAGAGGCAAACTCAGTTTCATTGTGCTCACATTTACACCTAGGAAGGGATCTCTTTCTGTCTCCCTCCTTGCATCCTGATATACTCATCATTTTCTCCTTTCCTCTTCCTCACCTCGCGTCACTCTTACTTTCCTCCTCTCTTTCTATCAGGCTTACGCTGCCTGGATCCTCCCCTGGGTTGCAGCACCGACGCAGTTTGGCGTCATAGTGGTCTAATTTTACTGCTGTTGATGCTGATGTTAAAAGAAGCAATGGGCACCTGCTATTTCTGCTGCTTCCCCATCTCCCTGGGGCTGGCAAAAAGGTATTAATAGACAGAGTTATTAGGCGCTGCATGGTCGCACATATGGCTTTATTGAGGAAAAAGAGGCTCTGCTTAAGTGCAATGGAAAGCAGATAGGTACTCAGAATTCAGCTGTTATGCAACAGCACAGTGCTAACTAAACAAGAGGCTTCGTAAAAGCACATTTAATCCAAGTGTTTTGCAAGCAAGAACCAAGGAAGTAGCATTGTACTTCTGCAACTTCAACTATATCAAATATTTGAATCGTTATATTTGTTTGAGGTTGTACTTTGGAAGAGCAGGCCTGTGTCCATACAGGAAGCAGAGTGACAACTGACAATATCTTGGCCGTGTTTCACAAGAAGGGTGTGTCGACTTGAAGGGCACAAACGTCAGAGTAATTTAGTTATTGGTAGTCTTCCAGTATGTTCCTCACGTGCACAAACACACCACACATTTCCTGTGCAAAGCTGTTCTCAATACGCCTTCCAGTGATTCTTTACATGGTGAAATATTGATATGAATGAGCAAGTGAGGTGTATGAATGACAAGTTGAAGGGAGGGGTAAAGGTTTGATGATGAACTGCATAACAATAATGAGATAGAGATAAGATGAATAAAGATACATTAATGGCAAAACATCATCATGTAGTTTAATTAAACTCAGCAGAAAAGTACAAGACAGTCACACTAGATCAGTCACCTTAGTTTCATTTGAAATGAAATGTATTGCTGACCATTGTGTTAGTGATGAATTAACTGTCTTTATGTTTATGAATTGGCATTCTTTTATAGCAATTTTCTGTTTGGGAAAGATGGATTTCATTAGTGTATACAGAGCCAGACATTTAACTCCCAGCTTTAACCTAAACTTGACCATGAAGCTATGAGATGAAATAATGCACCTTAATGTTCGAGATTGAATGAAAACCATGTAGAAAAATGAAGAATTAAGACAGTAATACGCAATTGCACATCTTTTTAGTCACAGCAGTTAAAGTGGGTGTATCACTGTGTGTTTGCCTGCAGACCATCAGCCAACTGCACTATGGGAAAAAAGAGAATTTACTAGACCATTTGTAAGTTTCTAGATCATCAGGTATTTACATGTGACCTAGCCTACTCATCATTTATGGCATATCAGTATTAATTTGAGCCCAGCTCTGCTTCCAGAAGAGGCAAATTTAGAGTCTGTCTAGTGGTAATAAAGAGTTAGAACAGGCTGAATAAAAACACCACTTTGCAGACAGACACTTTACACATTAAGTCCAGCTGTCTGCATGCCCCAGTCCATTTACACACAACACAGCGAAAGAAGGTTAAGTCCAAACTGCTGTCTGTGACTTTATGAATTATTTCTGGGGACTAGGCTATTTCTTGCATTGTGCTGCAACTCACTCACATGTGCGTCTTTGACTGCGGGAGGTAATATTTTGTTGACCTTCAGTTCAGAGAGAACATAAATTAAACTAACGTAGATCGTGGTTAAAACGTTGTTTTCGGATCCTCTTTCGATTTGTCTTGTAGGCATATGTCTGCAGCGGTTGAAACGAGCACGTAGGCTATGAAAAACATATCGTTTCGATTAGAGAGGCGATGCATCACGTCTTTCCTCTTTCTCCAATAATCAAATCAGATGTAGAGAAAACCCAGAGACAAATACTTAGATCTATTGTTTTAGCGGAAAAAGCCCTTCTGTATTCTGCGGGCAAACAGCAGTCGCAGCGAGTCTTCGTAGCGGTCTATATTTGGGCACGGAAGTTGGCTACGACGTCATCGCGCTATGCTTGCAGATTTAAAAAAATGGAAAGAACGCAGTGACGTAGGAGCCCTGACGTATAGTTAACCTTGGCAACAGACGGAACAATAAATAGAGCCAGTGTAGGTGCAGGAAAATACTGCTATCCCTTATGGAGGCTAATTTTAGACATTTTAAATTATCTGTGGAATACCACTGCTATCCTGTCTTACGACAGAGAAAACACTAATGTAGGCTATTTGTGTGCATATAAATAGTGCCACAGATTCAACCAGACAGATAATTGAATTTAAATATCACTTTTATTTACATAAATTACAAACATTTATCTTAACCCTCTGTAAAAAAATAAATAGAAATTTCATAACTTAAAACATCTAATGTTTTCACAGAAAACTTGATACTATAAGATAGACCACTCAGACCATCATGGTTAAGACAAAGCACGTCAGTTTTTAAATTTTTCCACAATTACTCTCACATTCCATCAACCAGAAAACAAACTGCATCAATAATAACTATTGCTCTGAACACACAACAACAAGTTTTGTTATCTAGCACCATAAAATCATATATGAACTCATTAAACATCTAGGTGGTAGCCTATTAGTTAAAACATGCTTTTTAAAACTTGCTACATGGGTGTAATAGGCAAGTATAGATAAAGGCAAATCAAATCATAAATAAATTTGCTTTCTGGTAAAAGTCAATTCCATTGGCCTGTGATCTGCACATCGGTCTTATACATCAAGAAAATGTGCTCAATAGGAAGTATTGTTTTTGGAAGTCTTTAAAGGGCCAGCAGTGTTGGGGAGCTGAGGGAATCAGAGGACTGGTCGTTGCTGTTGCTTTCTCTCCTGTGGGCGACACCACAAGTGGGGAAGGTCTCTGCCTCTGGGAAGCTAAACACAAAAGAAGACGTGTAGGTGGTGCAGGCTGGTGTGCAGGTCACCACAGGCGTGCACAGGGGCTCAAAGTCACCGTTATTGGCTAAGGCGTGAAGGGGCTCCCAGTCCTGAGTTGTGTAGAGGGAGTTGGACAGGTCAACTTCTGGCACTGACCGCGCTGTCTCCATCTCCGTCTTTGCCAGCAGATCCAAGGACTCCTCGAGGACAGAGGAGTCGAGGTCTGTCATCTTGACCGCGCTGCTGGTGATGGTGGCGGTGGAGAGGACAGAGCTACTGCTGGAGAAGATGGAGTTGGAGGAGGTTGAGGTGAAGGTTGGCTGGCTGGAAGTGATAGTGGTTGCCTTTGGGATGGTGGTCTGTGGCTGGGAGGACACCGCGTTGGAGAGGAAGGGGTGGGCAGGAGAAATGGAGGCCACAGAGAAGTCAATGTCCAGCTCTGAAGGGATTTTGCAGATGGGTTGATGGGCAGCCAGAATGAACTCAAGCCTTTCCTTCTCCTTCAGAAGATTAGTAATATCATTCTGCAGGATGGACTTCTCATCCTCAAGCTGATCAGTTTCCTGTAAGGGGGAGAGAAATAGAGGAAGTGGCATTAGCTTGGCTGCTGGATTACACTGTTAGCTGAGGCGAGAAAATCCATTCTGATGAATGATGGCAAATCTGTAGCATACTTACAGCTTGCAGTGTGTCTGTAAGCTCTCTCCTCCTGTTGCGGCATTTTGCGGCTGCCTGCTTGTTTCTCTCTCTGCGAACTCTTTTCTTCTCTTCCTCCTCAGGCGTCACCTGCACATAACACAAGAAAAGGTTAAGTCTCCAGATTTGTGATAATGAATACACTAATAACATGGAAGATACATGTTATGTAACATTTGAAGTACATGGAGATAGTAATTACCTGATCCATTCTGGCCCTCTTGGTAGAGTTAAGAGCCCTGGATGAGGACCTCATGCCTGGTCTGGAGTATGCTGGGCTGGGGCTGCAGGGGGGAGCTCTGTGAGAAGGGGCCACTGAGGAGATCAAAGGCTGGACCATCCACTGCAGATCCGGGCTTGCCGAAATAGCGGTGACAGTGGGGATGAAGGAGGCACTTGATGCTGTCAGGTCGGTGAAATCCTGTGGGTAAAGCAAGAGGATCATGAGTACATTTGGTATACTTTCAGGAGGGGGATGCATCATTGCAGGATATAAAAAGCCGGGTGGTTTAAAAATATCCATATGATGTCAACTATGACGTTACACTCTATGGGGTTTCCAGGTGGATGAATTCTACACTTGCTCTGTGTGCAGCAGGTCAATGTTATTTCAAGCACAACTCAGCATAGGCTATTACTTTTTGTCAGTCAGCTTATATTCATTATTTTAAACCGTATGTTTAAGCTTCATGAGAATAATTTAGTGAAGGCTAGAATGAGCTTTATCTTTTCAAAGTGCATGCAAACGAATAGGCTATGTAAATAGCATATCACCTACATTGTAATAAAAGTTGAATAATATTTGACTGGACAAACCTGAGACTGGGGAGATCCCATGCTGGAGTAAGATCCCGCTGGTGACGGGTAGTATCCCAGATTGTCCCCAGACGGGGAAGCGGTGCTGCAGCGTGAGGAGGAATCGCACTCCGTGTTGAAAGCGTTAAACATCATCTTTCCGCAGAAAACCAAGTAAGAAGATTCAAACAACTGTAAACTTGAGATGAGGAAATCCTTTTGTAGGTTTGGGAGAAACTCTTAAATTGCCGCTCCCGATATAATGTCTCCGATCCTCGTTGTGCTACTGAAAGTTTGACTGCCAACTCTGAGAGCTCGGAGCCCTTTTATAGCCCGAGAAAGGGCCGGCCAAATGACGTCTGCAAGGGGGAGCGCTCTTTACCCGACACCGTGGGGAGAAAAACACCAAAACAGTCACATAACAACGCAGCAATAATAGCAACTATTGCTTGTATATCGTTTTAATACACTGACAATTGAATATGCAATGCGAATTTGTGCTGTTTAAAGTTGAAAAGTAACATTTAGAAATAGTTTTAAACTCACCCTCGAGAAATGGAATATTCCAGAAACGGGATCCCCAATACGTAATTCTCCATATATGGTGCATCCTGTAAAAGGGGCGGACCTTGCTGGGAAATACACCATCTGAGATTGGCCGACAGAGACATGACGTTATGTAGACAACAAACAGAGGCTGTTGTGAAAACTAAAGAACTGGGATAATGGTCAGCTAAAGTACACAGCAAAGTGCAAGGAAAGATACATTTGAACATGCAGATTAGTCTGTTCTGAACTGAGAGTATCAAACAAACGCATCAAAACACACACTGCTGTTTTTGTTAACACTGTCAATTTGAATATTTTATCAAAATGTATATTATATATTATTTAGGCCAAGGCCTATATCAAGACTATGAACATATAGCCTAGGAGTATTTTCACCGCTATATTAAGATAGCATTTAACGCATTGTTATAGCTTACTGACAACTTACTGATAACTTTATGAAAAACCAAAATACATTCACACTTTCATTAACAAGTTGTGGTTGGAGAAACTCGTGCACAATCAATCAGGCATGCCACAGTGCTATTATGTAGCATCAAAGATTCAAAGTGTTTTTTTACACAGTCATACAATATGAGCAGTGAAATACAGGGTGGCTATACTTTCCTTATCTTTCAGGCCATACCTCCACCAGTGTGTTTGACACTCATCCATCATAATATCAGGCAGAGCTCCAGGGATGTCAAACTAGGGGTAGAAAGGGGACTGGGGGTGAAAAGGGGACAGAGTACCCAGATCCGTTATGTGAGGAGGGCCCAAAAAGATGTGATAGAATGAATAGCTGATGCAGGGAAGGGCCCATAGAGAATGCCTTTCTACAGGGCACAGCATTTTGTGCCACGCCCCTGCAGAGCTCCACAAAGTCAACTACATCCTCTGACTCCACCTGCTCTCACCACGGTCACATGCAACTCTCCAGTGTTGTCCCCACTCTGGACATCACAGCTCATCGGCTCGGTGGAACTCATCCAGACTCCTGTCCCAGAACATATAAGCAACATTTTCTGGCTGGAGCAGTAGGCCAGGAATCAGTACCAGCATGGAGCAGCCTACTCACCTGTTTTTCACCCCTGTCATAGAGCATCAACATAAGGAGGGTTAACACAAATGTAACCAAGTAGTCTTATAAATAACCCCCCAAAAAATGTAATTGAATATAATGGTACAAACTATCACACTCTCCATGTCACACTGAAAGGCTACAAAGCCCCATAACTAGCACATACTCTTTTTCCCTGTTCTAAAAGGAAAGAAATCCCAGAATGCAAAGCTGAAAGAGCCGATTTCATTCTCTGACCTTTCAAATCTTAGATTTTATGTTTTGATATAATCTAACTCCCATAAGTAGCATGCTTTTTAGATTTCTATGCAAAAAAAATAACAAAAATGATGTATGTAAATGTAACTCTGTTGGCTATACCTGCCGGGAAAGTCTCTTTTTTTTTCTAAAACCGTGCGACTCTCTTTCTAGCCTAAGTTTCAAAGAAATGTGTTTACTGGAATGGGATACAGGAATGTGCATAATTTGTTTGAAATTCAAAACAACTATGAATATATGCCAGGAACACCATAAACACATGTCAGATCAGAGGTGATTGCATGTATTCTGCCCCCAGGCAGTGCTTGTACCTTTTGTGTACAATCTATCAAAGGGTGTGTTTAATTGCAGAGTGAGCTGATAACTGGTTTGTTATGTGTATGCCATACTTTTCTACAACAGCAGTTTGCTTTTCTCAGTAGCCTAGTGGCCAGGTATCATCATATAGCATAGGTCTTCCCTAAGACTGAGGTAAAGAGAATCCTCATAATTTGCACAACAAGCTATGAATAATACAGCTTTGACACTGAGCCAACATTCAGACTTTATGTTGCTCTTCAAATTAAGTGTTTAACTTAATTAGGCCTAGGCTACTTTAAGGGTTTTACAACCTATTCATGAAGTTCTGTAACTAGGTCTTAATAGAAGTAGCACACAAGTCCAAGACCACAGTAGTGTCAGCAACATATTGCTGGTAGTTTTTTATTGACATAGCATTTATACAAAGTTATGAATGGGCACAAAACATAAACTCTGGCCACAATCGTCATTCATACATTCAGTTGCGTTTTTCCTTTTCCTGTGAATGCCCTTTTTTTTTTTTTTTAACAGTGCAGGCTTCAGGCGGGTTTTGGTAACATTACGGTAATAAAAGGTATAAAGTGTTGACAATAGTGTTATTGTGTCAAAGTGCATCGCTGTTTTGTTTCCCGCGCTCGTGTTTTGTTGAACATTCCTGGTTGTCACAGCAACACTCCTCCCCTTCGCGTCAGTGACGTCCCCATTTTGCATAGCAACAACGATCGTTTCTGTTGTGACGACGGATCACTCAAGTAAAAATAAAAAGCCGGCTCTTCAGCGTCGTCTGTGCAGAGGCCCCGCACAACACGTCATGACGTGTTTTGGTTCCAGGAAACAGTGTCAGAGTGAGAGTTCTGTCTGTGCCGTGGCTCTCAGACAGCGACTCTCTCCATGGTGTCTGCGGAGCAGCGGAATGAAACTAAACACCAACCAACCAGTTTACCTTGTGGATTGGTTGAGTATTTTGTTTGACTGGTTGGCAAAGCAGCAATGCTGACCTAGATTTGTTCAAAACAATGTTTTTAGATCTTTAGAGGTAAGAATAGAAGATGGGCATTTTGGTAGTTGAATTGGTGACCAGAATAGCCTAACAATAATCTAAAAAAATGTAACATACTAAATCAGTTAGTTTGGAGCAACACAGACGAGGGTTAATGGGCGGGATAATATTCACAAAACCCATGGGTAAAGCATTTTGATATGTAGCCTAATGTAGGCCTAATTTAATGTGAGTAGCCATGTGTAAAATAGGCCTAAATAAATAGCCTACTTGTGCCATTTAATTTTAGCCTAAGTAATGACAGCATAGGTGTTATTCGCAGGAGCACAGACACTAATTGTCTATTTGCCTAATTTAGGCTATGAACTCATCACTGAGTCTAAAAATAAACTCGGCCGTTCTGTAGCCCTACACATTCATGCTCAAGTTGCTTTGATGAAAACAAGTCTTTGAGCTGTAGCGAGGGGTGTCAGTTATTTCCGACCTTTGAACCCTTCCGTTCTTGAGCCGGCGACTGAATGAGCTCAAGCCGACCACCTAATGGTGTGCCAGTAAATAAACCCAAAGGGGGGCTGTGACTGCCGGGAAGCAGAATGGAGCGGAGCCCTTGTGAGCGGGGAAAGGCCCCCTTTATTCACCAACTATCCCTTTCACTTCAGTGGATCTGTGAGGTCATCTGAAACCTAAATATAGCATATCCAGTCTATACAATCCCTCTTGTTATAGGAGCTGAATTAGGCTGTGCGGGAATAACGCATAGGCCTATTGGTGCCAAATGCATCAACGCATGTGATTAGTCTGTGTAGGCCAAGTAAAAGGACAACAACCGTGGATACGTTGCATGGATGATCATCACCAGGTAATCGGTCACCAAATCAAGCAATAGCCTAATAGAAATGCAGAGGCATAATAGCCTAGATCTGCATTTCCTATTCTTGTAGCTCTTGTCATGTGCAGGGGTTTGTCCTCGTCTTCTTATCCTAAAAGTAGCGCATGGCGCTGTTGTCAGGTACAATGCATGACGATGCTTTCAGCGCATGTTTCACTTTCTTCTCAGTGAAAGGGCCCCCACACACAGCTACACGTCCGTCTGCGCGCTCACAGTGTGCCAGAGCGCGCCCCTGTTTACCGGAAACCCCATATATGGCTCGGTAGGGCCATTCGGCGATTGGCTGTTTTACTAGAGCGACAATTCTGTTGCTGGAGCTGTATAGACAGGTGAAAAGGCATGTGTGATAGGCTATATATAGCCTATATGACATTTTAGTTAGCAGCTCATATATAATCAACCCGTGTGCTGAAAGCTATGTGCATTAATTAAATCATGCTGGGTTTCACAATATTGGTCCAAATGATAAGTTGGGGCAACTGTTTTATTGCATTGCATCTTCTACAGAGTGCACCAGCAGTGTTCTGGTCCGGGCTATTCGGAGGGGACATAGACCCACTTTTTTAAACTGTTTATTAATAATATGCCTATAAAAAATATATATATGTACGTTCCCATCACCTTCCTTCTCTTGCAAGAACATTTTTGTTTCCAGAATGCGCCATTGTGAACATATGGACGTACAGGGAACATAATCTATATGATGCAGATGCTGCATACATGAAATGACGTAGTTCATTCATAGCGATGGGCACTTCATGCAGGCGGGGGTGTCACTTAATATATGCTCGATGTTTTTTGATATGTGAGTTAATAAAATAGCTAAGTGGAAATGAGAAGGTTGCTTATATTGTTGTTCAGACATTCCACGGATTTAATTGTTAAATTGGAAAACATCTGCTCGCTTTTTTTTCTCTCTTACCTCTCCCTCTGTGCGATGGTTCGGTCTCACCACACAGATTTCATTCATAAAATTCCAGCTCACTATAAAAGGCGGGCCTCTCCACTATCTGCACAGTGCCATTTATGAACCCGGCAAATGGAATATAAGTAAGGGGTTTAGGAGTCAGTTTTCTACTTAGATTAGATAGACTATTCTATCTTTTTATGCAGTGATTTTAGACGAGAGAAACATGCATCCAGACTCCAGCACTGAGTTCGACTCATCGTCCAGCTGTAGCACAGCATCGCCTGGCGGGGACACCCCTGGGTGCAGCCAGCATCCTCCTGACTCGCTTTCATCATCAGTGGACAGCGCCAAGGTAGGAACGGATCTGATCATCCAAAAAATATTCCACACAAATCTTGCAGGATCATTCACGCATAAGGCTATAAGCTATAGGTTGCAAAAGGGCGACTATAGTCCAGAATGTTCACACATACCCAAGAACATTCCATAGACAGCATTTTACTGTCTCGTGCTGAAAACGATTCTATACAAACACATAGGCAATCTCTATAGTCTCCCTGCATCTGTAAATCCGCAAATAGGCAGCGTAAGAATGTTCAGTCTATAATTTCAGGGAAATTGTTTGTATACACAGACATGTCTTGCTTGTGACCTTTCATATTAGAGTGATTATAATGATGATGAAAATGAGTGATAAGGACGTGATGATAAGGCATGTATCTGATTTTGATAGATTCGTAGACAGTAGGCTATTGATTTTGTTTTTTTTTTTTTTTTGCCATTTTTCAGCCAAATGATTGATGTACCATTTTAAATGGTCTAAATGTCAGCCACGAACGTTGTTCCTCACTCATCAGATAAGCTAAATTGGTGTTTGACTGCATGCATATGCATGTCTCTGTGATGTGGGTTTTTCCAGGATACTGAGAGCAGTGCAGCAGACTCCTTTGTTCCGACCGTGACTGCAATCTCAACCTCGCCGGATCTAAGGTGGATGGTGCAGCCGACAGTCATCACAGCTGTCTCCCCGTCGTCCCGCCGTGCAAAAACCAAAACTCAGTCGTCTTCCGCGGCAAATAAGGCAAAGCCCTCCAACAGGAAAGGGCTGAAAGAAAAGGTATGCAAGAAAACAGGGCGGGGAGGGGGTAATGAAATGTCAGTTTAAAAAATAACGTCAATCAATCAATCAATCAATCAATGACAACAGGACGTGAAGGAGGATGCAATTTTTTTTTTTAAGTGAACGTAGGCTACACGAGTAGTGCAATAAATTACTGCAGGGAATAGCACATCAGGTGATTGGATTATGTCTAATCGGTGCAGCGATTACTTTAGGAGTAACGAGCACAGCACTGTTTATGAATGGGATGGGAAATTGCATAAAAGTGCGCGCTCACGTGGCCGACTAGACCGTGCCAGTGGTGCAGCATTTTAACGCCTGGACTGAAAGAGTCTGCACCGACCAGATCAGTATTCCCAGCATACACTGCAAGGAAGATTTTTTTTTCTTCTTCTTCTTTTATTTTGGCAAGTGAAATTGTGCTAAAGAGCCAAGTGCTGATATGGCAAAACTCAGCAGGATGCACATTTAAATTGCTCATTTCTGATTAATTTTAGGCTTCCAAAGAGGAGGAAGAAAGGAGGAGGATCAGGAGAGAGAGGAACAAGATTGCTGCAGCAAAGTGTCGTAACAGACGGAGGGAGCTGATAGACACTCTGCAAGCTGTAAGTATGCAATCATATAGAGAACATCCACACAGCATATGCACTCCTCTAAAGCGGAGGACATCACTTTATGTCATGTCACATAAAGACAACAGGGTCACAGCAGGGATGACTGCAGAGCACCAGCAGGGCAGCAGTGTTGTCATGCCTCTCTCATGCCAAGTCTTTTTCTGATTTTGTCCCTCTTCACCTCAGGAAACTGACAAGCTCGAAGATGAGAAGTCTGCACTCCAGACGGAGATAGCCGACCTGCTGAGGGAGAAGAAGAGACTGGAACAGGTCTTAGTC
This sequence comes from Sander vitreus, assembly GCF_031162955.1. Taxonomy (NCBI): domain Eukaryota; kingdom Metazoa; phylum Chordata; class Actinopteri; order Perciformes; family Percidae; genus Sander; species Sander vitreus. Next base: position 14,688,378 of record NC_135872.1, read on the forward strand.
TCCCACAAACCATCCTGCAAACTTCCTGTAAATGACAATGATGATGATGATAATGATGAGGAGCAGGATAATAATGAAGATGATGTTAACACAATGCTGCAGGATCCTCCGGCCTCCCCACAGCTGCTGTCCATGTTAGAGAATGGAAAGCCCCCAGAGAGCAACACAACCATCGGAGAAGCCTCTATTGGTCAAGACATGGACACTGTCCCATGCATCCCTGCTGCAGCCATTTTGGGGAACTCCAACATCCTCCTGTGTTCGAGTGCAGAAGAGGAGGCTCTGGAGGACTTGAAAGGAGATGACCTGGATGACTTGGTGCCCAGCCTAGAGATGGCAGTGAGTCCAGAGATGGCTGCATCCGTCCCTGACATAGACCTGAGCAGCCCCTTCTGCCTCTCAGACTGGGAAACCCTGTACAAGTCAGTGGCAAACGACCTCGAATCTTTGAGCACACCAGTCATGTCTTCCAGTCCAACTTGTAGCAATTACCGCACAGTGTTTTCCTTTAATTACTCTGAGATTGATTCCTTGGATGAGGGCTTCGAGAGCCTCAAAGGCAGCCTCGGTGCATCTGAGTTAATGAAAGATCTTAACTCTCCAACACTTCTGGTCTTGTGAATGCAAAGAAGTTATGCAATGATACTGTAATTGTATTCTAACCAGCCAGCAAGCTATGATCTCTCTCTTAAAAACAATGTTTTGTAGTGTGAGTTTTGATGTTGTGTGAATCTAAACATCAAAGGTTGTGTACATGACATGTTTTCTGTGACTGTAACCGGGTTGACTTCTTTCATACTGCTGGTGCGATTCTCTGAGGTGAGACTTTGCGCCGGGGAAAAAAATGCATGCAAATACAAGTCATCCGTAATCCAAGAGGTGGTATATAGTGTTTTTAAATGTCATGTGAAGTTAGATCATGCTCAATAGCATAATGTGTGTGTAATACTGTTGACAAAGTTGTATTGTAACAAGTGAAAATAGCAGGGTTACTAATGTGTAGTGTATAGGTGTCACATCTTGCTGTAAGGTGTCCCCTAACATGACATTTCCTTTCAAGTTTTTCCATAATAAAAAAAGATCATGTCATGTATTTTATCAAGATGTATTTTATGACATAGTTTATTTTTTTACTTATCAAAAATGATCAGATGCAAAAATTGTATAACGCCGGAAATAAAATAAGACAACCACAAACGATGTCTGGCTGTTATCATTCTGTCAGGAATATTCATTTGAATAACCAATCTTGCCACAAGGTTCATTTAGTAGCATATAGCTGTTCTGGAGCTTTCTATCATATCACATCATATTCATCAGCAGATGGAGTTTGCTCAGTAGTCCTGCAATTGCTTTTTTCTGAGCAATTTAAGGCCTTTTTGTCTTTAAAGTGTCTCAATTGAACCTTGAGACTTGAACCTGGACTAAATGGACCTTGTGGTGACATGTTTTCTGAGTTTGAGAATTAATTTTGAACCTCAGCTTTTAAGCCAACATGGACACGAAGACCTCAAATGTTTGAGAACAATTAAAAAGTAAATATGAACATCAACTACAATTCCATGACAATTGAGCAAACAATATCTGTCAAATAAGAAGATCATGACATATGATCAAACGCTCCATAACAGCTAGTTAAAGGACCTTGTGGTAGGATTGTTTTCTCAACTTCTATATCCAAGGTCAAGAATCAACCTAATTTAAAAGCCAACATGGATGAAAGGCTCAACAATAGAAACCTTAACATCTACAATTTCATGACAACTATTCAAATCTTCATCTGCTAATACAGATGATGTAAGATATCTTTAGAAAATGTAGCGTCAAGAAGAGGGTCAAGAATGAACTCAGGAATATTAATATTTTCAGCTGCGTCCATAAAAATGTCCGTGAGCCTATTTTGGATAGAGGATTACATAAAGCACAACCACCGGGGACTCACCCGTGTTTAAAATGAGTGGGAACAGCAGAAACAGGTTAATTATTTATTCATAGCTCGTTTTCGGCTCCTCTGTTGTCACGGTCAAGGGAATCCGATTCTACAGCAGCAGCGCAGTGCGTGCTACGCGTGACGACAACACGCGATTGCCGTAGCCTATTTCGTTTAATTTCCGTTGACCATGTTTGGGTAATTGCAGTTGTTTTGTTTCCATGGTGACGGGTGTCATATTTCGGAGCCGGAGAAAGTTACCGGAAAAACTCGAAGCAGGAGCAGTGCTGTTAAGCGACGAACAGACGCATCAATTACAGAGCGGGCATCACGTGCATGATGATAAGGGGTGTAGTTAACGGTCCGAAGCCTTTCTGGGAACAGCAAAAAGGGCATTTAATGACCACAGCCTGTTTGGTTTTGGTCCTCACGGCAGCAATAGCACCACAGTGGATGCACTTATAAGCTGTAGCCTTAACTAGTAGGCATATGCATTTTTCATCAGTAGGGGGGGCTACAGTGTGAGCACTGTCAAGCATCAAACAACTGAGCTTCATTTTCTCAACCGCATGTGTGCGTGATGTCTTGGTGCCCAGCTATTTTAGAGTGATGATGGATGGATCTGTCAACAGCTCTGATGTCTTTGTCCACTTGTTCCATCAAACTCTGTGTCCAGTGCGATGATGACCTCCATGGCCTGTTTCAAAGTTGTAAAATATCACATTTTATTGATCCCTTGGTGAATTGTGAATTCACAAGCTCCCCATCAGCATATGTAGTAAAGTGATTTAGGCCTACACATTATGCCTCAATAATTATAATTCAATAATATAATACACATTATTCTGAAATGGGTCCATCGGTATAAGTACTAGGCTATTACTTTTTTGTTATTTGGCCTATATCTTAATGCTATTACTTTTGTACATTGAATTACGTAAAATTGTGTTACTTGTAACAGAGTATTGCTACACTGTAGCCTATTGCTATTTTTACAGAAGTTAAATATCTGAGTACTTCTTCCACCAATGGTTAGATTATTGTATAGCTTAATACATTCTTTTAATGTGTTATGTATGATCTTATATGTAAGCAGCATTTAAATATTATAGCTGGTTGAAGTTATACTTAACTATTATAACAGATATACTTTACTAATATTTATTATTTAAACCTGTGCTTTTCCTACTGTGACATGTCAAAATGTTTTTCATGAAAAGCCCTTTTAATTACACTTTACTTTACCCTTTGCTGGTTTTTAATTAGATCTGAACTGCTTTTGGAATTAGGAAATTGTCTATAATGGTTTACTTATTGATAGTAATATGATAACATGCACACCAAAATCTACACTTATCACACACCTATGAATATGGACTGACGTCACAACTTTAAGATTGTTAGTTTCCATTTGATAGAGCTTAGTCTAGCCTCCATACTTTTTGTTTTGTCTAGTGTAGGCCTACTTCCAATCTGCGTATACACGTCACCTACATTGTTGTATGTTTTTATGTGCTTTTAACAAATGTGAATTGTGCATTGTAAAGCATTGACTTGTCCTGACTAATTAATAAGATACAAAACATGGAAAAGTTAGCTTACTGCAGTAATGTTTCAAGATGAGATAACTCCCAGCATTATCAGCACTCTGTAATACAATATGTCTCACATTGCCTGATTACAGATTTCTATCTTTCCATTTTTTGTTGTGTGCTCACTGTTTCCACCTCTGTTATCTCATCCTCATACACCTCCTGACCACTCGATTTCCTGCTTGCTGTGATATTCCCAAGGAAGTGCTATATTTACAGGAATAAATCAATGTCATACGGGTTTGGAAAGACTGGGTCACCTGACATGAGTAACGCTTGTGCAGATTTGGTACTTTATTTTGAAATTACTCATATGTTTTTCAGGACTACCGTCTGTACCATTAAGTTATTGACATGTATAAAGCTGCAAGGATTTCATTTCATTGTACAAAATAATGTTTGTTTTTTAAAGACTTTGATACTGCTCCGTGAATCTCACAGCACCTAAAACCAAGGGACTACGGGCGGAAAATAGCACTTGTGCTACAACCAAAAATTAAAAAATAACACTGGGAGCTTTTACTCAAATGGAAACGTGTTCACAACAGCAGGCAGACAGCCTGTTGTTGTGAGAGGGAGATGAAGACGAAGAGGGTTTGAAGTCAATGCCAGCACGCAATTGGTGCATTAAGTGATTGATTTGATATCTGTGAATGGAGTTGATGGGAGAAAGCTACAGCATCACAATTCAATTCATTAAGAAGAGCATGTATTTTGGGTTCGATATCAGGAATGTCGTGTTTGTGTGATTGGAAAGGAGAATGTTTTAGAGTAAAATATATATGTTATAGTAAAAACTATATATCTTTCAGTTGAGACACTGATTGTATTCATCATGTACAATATTTTTTTGGCATTTTACTATTTTTGATTTTTAAACTAAGCTTCTAAACAACCGTCTGTCAGAAAAGGGGAAATATCATTCTGTATTAATAAAAAATATAGGACATCTGTCATACAGTTTTAAATAGCCTTCATCTTTACACGTTACTAAACACATTTTGACATGTTCTACAACTGTCTGAGATTATTTAAAAAAAATAAAAAAAAGAAGAAAAAAGGAAGGAAAGGAGAGAATTCAATTGAGCGATGCGTAAAAATAAAGTTTGTCTATACTGTCTGCAGTGTGGTGGACGATGAGTCAGGATTGTGTCTGGAGGTGTCTGGTTTTGTGGGTATTTCCCAGAGATGTGATATTGGATAATATTACGACAAAATACTTAAACTCAGCCTACAGATTTTAATCAGGTTGAAGAAAATGAGAAAATATGACTGACCGTGTTTACATCTTGTTTAATAGTCAACAGGAATGTAAAGTGTGAAGCAGAAGCTGTTTTAGCATCACATATTATAACTTGTGTGCAGATGCCTGTCTAAAAATGAAAAGAGATAGAAAAACATCATGCTTGGTTGTGCAAAAAGCAGTTTCATTGTTTTTACCTTGACTTCTGATGCCCACACAGCAAGAACTCTGCTGAGTGTGGCAATGCTGCAAAACCACAAACCGCTCTCTGTCTCCATTCATCATTTGGGCAGCTGATGGAAACAGAAGATTATGTGTTAATGCAAAGACTTTCTGGAAGCTCGGAACAGACAAAAAAATAAAGATCTTAATCCGTGTGTTGAGATATGATTCTGAACTCTTAAACAGGACAAAGGAACTACTTGCACTTGTTATTATTCACAGACATAACAGCAGTGCTTCTAGTCATGTTTGCGTATTCTTACACATTACATGATAATCCTAAAACACATGGGTTGAACAAATGAACATGCTCTGCATACTTGGTCTGCATATGCAGACTGGTATATTTTTTCACGGTGTCATTATCAAAGTGTATTGTTCTTGGCAGGGACACTTCCCTCTGAAAGGCTTAAAGTGTCAAATGGCCCTGCACCATATGTGTTAATGTACTGAGTGACATCTCTGGCTGCCTTCCTGCAGGCACAGAGGAATTCAGCTGAAAGTCTACACCTGCGAAGGGAAAACCTCTTACTGTCTCAGCTACAGATGTCCAGGAACCTCCAGTTTAATGAAATATGTCTGCTTGTTGGCTCAGTTCTGCTTTATTAACCCCAAATGACTCCCCTAAAATTTGTCATCTATGTTAAGAGCGACTGTGACGCACCGTCCCCCCCCGACCTCCCCTCAGATGCGAGACATAAATCACAGCAGAACCAAATTAGAATCTAAAAAAGGGAACAGAGTGGGGTATTTTGGTGAGCCTCTAATAACTCGGCTGCTTGTTCTAGGTGGAACAGTTGAGATGGCATTGTGTAAAACCCTTCTGAGCCTCAGATAATGGCAATGATAAAAACCTGGATATGATAAAAAAGGTGCACAGGATGAATGGGTTGTTCTTGATTAAATACTAAAACACAGTATTTTAGTGCAATTTGATGATAACCACCCACATTTATTTATTTTTGGATGATATTGCAGTTCAGTTGTGACTTTGGTATTGACATTTGTAAAGTAATCCACAGGTAGATTCGGTTAAGATTTTGGAACAAGGCTATGTGAAACATTATACTCATGCACAACTTCAAACATTAAAATTAATAAAATGAAAGAGAGAGAGAGAGAGAGAGAGAGAGAGAGAGAGAGAGAGAGCGAGCGAGAGAGAGAGATAAAAGCAATTTAGCATTATATTTCAGAGGTTTGTTTTCAGTGCTTTAAGAGTATAATTTCATGTCCCTATAATGTGCTTTATTAAACAGACACATTTCAGTTTTGTTAGAGCAGACCAGTGGGATGTAGTTATAACTGCCCACACTAGAGGGAAGCAGCAGGAGGATTCAGATTTCTCTGGAATTTTCTGGACCTCCATCAGAAATACTTCAACATGGTTTTGTGCATGTTAGTTTTAGTTATTATGTGTTATGAATCAAGTAACCGTTGCATTAAGTAGAGACAATAAAATCAGATTTCACAGCAGCTCAAGCTACACGTATGAACCCTGCTAGATTTACTACATTACTTAGGCATTTAACTTCCTCTACCACCTGAAATAATAAGATGTCCACTCTCTGTAAATACGTCTGCGAAAAGCAATGGTGTGTTTCTCTTTCAGTCTTATAAATATATGTAATAGACAAAATAAAAAGGAATACATGTGCACAGACATCTGAATGCAACTTTGAGGGACAAATGACTTACAGGATGAAAGTAATATAAAAACAATGAAATAGTGTCATAACAGTTGTCAAAATAAGATTTTTCAGTTCTGTACTTTCATTTTTGCCCTAAGAATAATCAAAGTTACACTCTGTCATAGTTGAAAGGTGAATAGCCTAGAGGGACCAAACAGGAAGTGAGTACTCTTCTCTTTATTGGAAAATAAGACCATAACATGTCGTCAAGATTTAAACCCTAAATATTTGATTTGGAACTATATAGTAGGTGTTAAATTAGTTTTTTTTTTGTCACTTGCAGGCTGCAAGATTTATTTGAGTACTTTTGATGTCAGGAACCATAATGGGCTGTTGACAATCTCAATTCCCTGTCGTTAAACATGTTAAACATCTTCTGAAAGTAATCAGGCTCGAATCCACATCCTTCCCCATGCTAAAATAAGCACACATAGTATGTTCTGAGAGACTTTAATGTCATTTAACTCTAATACAAACTAATAATAGCATGTGCTGCTGGGTAAAGTGTCCCAGTGTCAATCCTCCACACCAGAGGTTCCTAACCCCCCGCTTATAAATTATGATGCAATACTTTACTATTAAACTCACCAGTATATGAAGTATTTAAAATTGGCTGAACATTGACAACTTACAAGATGAAGTAATAATATCTGGAAAATATATGTTATTAATAATATAGGCTACTGTAACACTCTGAAAAGAGTGTTTCTGCATGAGTAGGCCTACTTTGACTTTTGATACTTTAAGATGGCCACATTTTCTGATAATAGGCTCCTTTTGTACTTTAACAGAAGTAGGCCTAACATTTTTAATGCAGGACTTTTACTTGTAATGGAGTCTTTTGATACCTATGGGTTATAAATAATATACCAATGGGACTGATATATTTGTGAAGCATTCTATTGTTGGCAAGGGCTCAATTTTTTCACTTCCACCTACTGTCACAGTCAAATACACCAAGCAGCTAAGATGACTGTATGTGTGTTTATAGCCAACTGTATTTATTGACTCGTTTATGGCTGTAGTAGGCGTGTCTCTAACTATCTGAAACTTTCCTCTCATCCAGTCTGTGTATGTTATTTGGTTGCTAGGGGTGGAGCAAACAAACCTCTGTCTTCAGCCCTCCTCTTACATTATTTTCATCCATGCTTACGTCTGGGACAGCAGTTCCGCATTCCTGAGCTCTCACAGACAAGACTTAAACGGGCTGATGCAACGGCTTCAGTAGTCCCAAAACCTACATCCGACTCTGAACTCCCGCACCGTCACATTATTACTGCGGATTTTTGGACGCACAACAGGTAACGTTAAGACCGCGCGAACCGTCGAGCCATGTTGCTATTGTTTTCTCCTCTCTTTGTTTTTGTGCTAGTTAATGTTAGCTTAATGTTAGTACAGGCTTGTCATATTTGCACATTTTTTTGCACTTTTCTCACCACGCTGTAGAGAGACTCAACACGCTGGATTTTGTTAGTTACACGAGTTTTTGTATCATTTAATATAAATATATGAGGACTTATTTTGACTTAGTTGCTGTAAAAAAAAGTCTGTTAAATTGTTTTAAAGTTTTCGTGCTTTATTGTGTTAAATACGTTGTTGTTACAACTGTTGTAGCAACTGTCGCTTTCCAGCTTATTTACAGACCCGTTAGCTAAATAACATTACACAGTGTCGGACTGGAGGTATTTTCATCTCGGGAGTCTTAATTTCAGTGTTGCTAAACAGGAGAAGTGTCGGTTAGCCTTGTGAAGACATTATGTAACACTACACACGCCGCACACTGTGGGGTTTCAATGGAACTGCAGGCTAAGCTAGTCTGGTGCACCAATCTGCACGGACTCTGCAAGGTTTTATACTTTAACGTTAAATACACATGTGAATTACACTTTGTTTTTGCTGTACAATCATATAATTTATCTAGACTGTTGTTACATTACAATCGGCTAGCTCGCCCAGTTCATCTACCTCTGTCCAACTCTTTACTTGAGAGTCACCACTTTGCATGCAGCTGCAAGATACATAACAAGCTAATAATACCAGATTTACAAAATGACTGTAAGATAGCAGTGTGTCTCTGTTGGTATAGACGGAGAAATAACAATTGGGGCTGATTAATCATTATATTGTAAACCAATAACTGCCCATCACAGTTTTCCAGAGCCCAAGGCGATGTCTTCAGATATTACATTTACAATGACATAACAGAAAAAAGAAGAACACCCTTAAATTTGGTAAACAGGAACCAGAAAATGTCACTTTTGCGCCATTATTCACGTCAAATATTAATCGATTATCAAAAGTGTTCGTTTCAGCTCTCATAACAACACTAACACTTATACTATGATAGTAATACATATCCTATTACCTCTCTACAGCGTCCAAACACTGTTGCATCATTGACAGAAGACGACTGTCAAGTTATCTCTGAGTAAGTATTGTGCATTTAAAACTGTTTTAGATTGAATTAATTAGGGATGCTCTCTCGAGTATTTCCTTCTGCTGCATGAAAATAAAAAAACTATTTTTTTGCATAGCTGGTTTACCTTAAAACACAAGTTATGTAAATGAAGTGTGAAGTTTGTTTGGCAGCATGTGAGTACAGCAAAGAATGTGAGCTCAGATTTGTAATCTTTGCTTTGGCCCATCATAGTGCACATGCTCTGTATGTTTGTGTGTGAGTGCAGGCCTCACATGGGAATTTGCATACTACAAAACTACCCCAATATTAGATTTCTTCTTGATCACCACAGCAATTCTTTGTTTCCCCGGTGCTGTTGTGATAAGCCGTAAAATATCATCCTCTTGTCCACATCAGGGTCTTTTAAAAGATTTACACTTTACTGTGCAACAATAACTTTATCTAGTCTAGCTTTACTTATCTGCCTTTTGTTGGCCTGAAGGTGCAAGGCCAATCATGGAATGGGAAATATGATGGGTAGGGGTTGATCATGTGCATGGGTTTGTGACTTGCAAGTTCACAGGTTCAGTGTTTTCCTATATAGTGAGTGCATGCTCTTCAGCTGGTGCAGCGCTCGCCCGTACAACTACATGCCATGCACGGGAAACTATTTGTGTGTTCTTTTTATATATGTGTTTCCTTTGTGTCTTTATCTGCGTTTGCGTGTGTCTAAATGAACGAGCGTGTATTGCAGAGGGTTTAAATGTCCCAGCGCCTGCCAGGGCACATCCATAGGATGGTTTCTGCATAATTGGAACGCTGCAGCGGGTTAATGGGGAAGGGCTGGCGAGCCGACAAGCAGCACAGGGCTGAGAGGTTGGACGTGGGCGCACACAGTTTATTTTAAGTAGAAATGCCTTCCAGTGCGTCTCTGGAGAGCTGGAATTGCCAAGCTGCACCCCAGTACACTGAATAGACAGCAGACGCATTGCAGGCGAGCGAGCCAACTATGCAACAGCTAGGCTCAATGATACTAATGCTGGGGGGAGCAGCTATTCACTGCTGTGTGTATCACATTATCAGTATCACATTGTAGACTCCATAAGCCTTTCCACATGGTTTGTAAAAACAGTGTGTCAGGACAGACTAGATGTACACTGTGGAAGCAGACACCCAAATGTCCAAAGGTGTAACCGAGAGTAGAGACATTAAAGCCAGTGTTTTTTTTTTTTTTAAAGAGCACAGTAAAAACTCTTCTACATAGTTATGATTTCCAGATTTGCTGAATTCCTTTTGGACTTTAAGCTAGTTTTCTCTATTTGCACAAAAAACAGTCTTGTCAGTGAATGTCAACCTAAACATTGACGTTTTGCCCGCAGTCATTTAAGATGAACAAAAGGATTGAACACACAGACACTGGGGCTTGTTCAGTCAGAGCAAGCGTGTGCCTGACGTGGGGCAGAGGAGGAAATGTCAGAGGACAAAGTATAAAACAGCATTAAAGTGACAACCACATGTTACATAATAATGAATTGCTTCAACAGGCGGCAATATATCAGATTTTCTGGCCAACACCTTATTGTCAGGAAACATAACTTGCCTTGGATTTGTCATATATGTGAAGCCCATACATTTGAAATGGCTTTTGTCTGTATTTTGTATTTTCATTCATTTAATCCATGTCTGAGCCAAGTCAAAGCTCAGTGCCATGCAATGCCTAATCCTGATTTACAACGTGGAGAAAAATAGTAACAATATAATAATTCAACCAGGACCACCCAGATGCAGAATATAGATGTGTGACTGTTTGAATGGCATGAAGCAGGCCAAGCAGGAATCCAGCCAATGACCACATAGTAATGTTTGAATGAAGGCAGCCACAGTCCTCATGCATATCTGCAGGTGCTTTGTGTTTCGATTTTCCTGAACCTTTTTTCATTCTTAGGCTGAAGTCTACAATGAAATGCAATTGTTAAACTAACTGCTCTTTTGTGTAATGCCATTGATAACCTCTGCATGCACTGTACTCCAGCTTGCTCACTGCTGAGACATCCAAACTGTAATTGTGAGGGGAAATTAAGCTAGCTCACTATCGCTGCAGCTGAGGGTCTCATCATCATTGACAATATTGCAAGGTTAAATGTTCATAATTGCGTTGAATTGCTTTTGGAAGGTTTAGTCATCTTCACAAGAGGAATTTTGAAAGGTTCCTTCTATCCGTGGCAGCTGTTTCGCTTATCAGAACGGCCAAAAGAGAAATGAAAGCTGAAATGAAAAGAGATCCTATTTTCTGTTGTGATAATCACTTCCACTCCCACACACCATCACCCCTGAGTTTAATGGCTGGAGATGACTGCAGAACAACAGCCATTATTACAGTCTCTTCCCTTCTCATGCCTGTGTCTTGTCTGTCCAATGAAAATATAATGAGGGGTTGGAGGAATGTTGATACTGTATATTTGGACTGTCCCGTCCTCGAGGAAAGTCTGTGCCAAATTCCCTGGTTTCCTCAGAGGATTGCGAAAGGCTGTAACTCAACACAGCCTGACTGAGTGCAGACGGTAATGATGATCACCGAGACCTTGGCCAGAGATTGGGAGAGCATGCCTTGGCCAGAGCCTTTGCGCTCATTGTTCACTTTCATCGTTTGTGTCGAGTTAGAGCTGTAGAAGCTGTTTGAAAGAGTTTTTCTTGTGTGGGCCACGCAATGCCTTATTAGTTCAAAATTAGACTTTAATAAAGTATGCTGACAAAAAGTGGTCAAATAGAATCTTGGAAAGTGTGCATGTCTTTCCCGTAATGCCACGATCCAGTGATTTAAAGTTGAGTAGTCTGGCAGCACAAAGATTTAACTTTGTGTCTCAGGAAAAGATAAATTAGCAAGCAAAAACTCCTGCTTTCATTCACCAAAATGGTTGAGCTTTGCTGTTGGTGGGCTCCTTTTTAGAAAGCAGCAGTATATAAAGGTAATATGTAGCCTTTGAAAAACCCCTGTAACCCCCGCCGCACCCCTCTCCTTCACCGTCTCTATAGGGGATGAGGATAATAGGGCCTCCAGTTGTGCTGCTGGCTATTGGTAAGGGGCTGAATTCCTAAGCACTGTTAATTGCTCTCAGGAATGACTCAGGAAATGGACACATATACTAAGACACAGTGACTGCCTGCACATTACATTTAGGAACCCTCGCATGCACACACACACTCTTCACACACACTTCCAGCTATCTACGGCTTTTTGTAGAATGTACAGCTTACGAACTCATGCTGTTTAAGTTGTTAAGACAGTGGTACCCCAGGTCTTATTCAGGACAGTGTCCAACATAACACCAGGAGGTCATAACCTGTCTCAGGCAGAGTAGTAGTTCAAGTCTGCCTCCATAGATGACAGGAGACATAACAGCTGTACGATAAGACAGTGCTGCCTCAGGCGCTCCCATCCCCACCAAGGTCAGGGGAGAAAGATACACATATTTACACATACACTCACTCACTCATGCGCATTCATACTCATACACACATCTAATACTCATACAAACACTGCAGTAGTGACGCAGACATAGAAACCCTGGATCAGATTTTCTTTGACCCAGACGGTCACAGATGAATGTGCTGCATGTGATCTGGGGTACCTACAACGTGACTTGTTACGTAGATAAGAAGAGTTGTAAACGATCCAATAGCATTTTCATACATGCATAGATGACTGAAGAAGGAACTCTAATACTTAATAATACTTAATCTTGTCCAGCATGACTTTAAAAACTCCTTCAGGAAGACAGGAACTTCAGAGTTGGGATGGCATGATGTGACACTACATTGCGGTTGAACTGTACTGCTTAATCCTAAATTTACTCGATCGAGATTCATTAAATGCTTTTGTGCAAGTCATCAAAGTCTCCCGAACCTTCCTCAAGCTGCTCCTGAGTTTTCCCTAACATGGCTTACATGCAGTTAGATTAGTTTTGGGCTGAATTCAGAACCTGCATTGAGTTCGGTCCTATATTTCATACCTAATACGTGACATTTCCGCTCCCCGCCCTTGGCTTTAGCTTGTCTCCTCTCAGTTAGCCCTGAGAGGGAGCGGTGCTGGGCTGTGTAGGTGTCTTTGTTTGAGGCTAGTGTGGGCCTAAAAGCTGTGGCACTGGCTTTTCTGCTTGACTGCAAAAGCACAGAAATGTCGTTGCATCATCAAACACTGACCGCTAATCTTCGGCTGCAGGCTGCTGCCGACAGAAAAAAAAGGAGAAAAATACCCCTTTTTTGACAAATGTAAAAATCACTTTGACTCACTCTTTTGAGTATAATTACGTGGTGCAAGACATGCATCAGCAAACTTTCCCTGTCTTGTACAGATGAGACTTCTTTAGGGTTTCATGTCTTGAGGCTTGAATTTGCAAGGGGGATTTCAAGACACTTGTATGGCAGGTTGAAAGAGACGGAACAGCTTAAACATAAAACACACTTTCTACTCGACTTAAAAGTCAAGTTCAACTCAAAAGCGAAGCACGTCAAAAGTCTGTTAAGTGTTTGAGTTTACAACAGCACTATAAATTGTCTGCAATGGCGTATAACAACTTTTATGTCTCATAATTGAAGGCGTCTTGCTTCAGACAGCATTTCACCTTTGTTTTGGAGGCCGCTGGCAAAACTACCTCTGTGGGATTTTAGATTTGTGTGATCTGATGTCATAGACAAATATGAGGTTTATGTATGTTTATATACTGAAGTATTTCTGTGTGTGTGTGAGTGGAGATCTGGTCTCAGCTGCATGCTTCAACAAGCCATAGCATGGAATGGGGGCTTTCCTTGCAATATGTCTGACTGAGCAGGCTTGCATTACAATGTACTGCATATGAGTCAGCCTCATAGACATAAAATATGATTATTCCTGAATTGACTTATTTTTTTAGTTTGTCAAGGATGGAGACTAATCTGAGTCTGTAAACCAGTCCAGAGTGTCTGGCCAACTTGGATATTGAACTCCATTTTGGCTCTGAAAGCGATTTGCTCGGTCATTCCTTTAGTTTCAGTTCCTGTGGCTGTTCAGGTCACAAGTCATCAGATCTGATGTGAAATTTGGTTCAGTCACTTCAGACCAACAATTTATACTATTGTCTGGCTATTATTTAAGAGCCCTCTCATCATTCACCCCAGGATTAGCTACCATATGGTTTGCCGTGTTCTTAGACAGCCTCTGTGCAGAAAGAAAAGGCCTTGGCACCTTTCAGTCCTCCACCTCACCAGGGAGTTTGAGAGAGAGGGAATTTTGTCTGAGAGAGATTTTTACCAGGGCTGTCTTGTTCTTTTCCTCTCCAGCAAAAACAACAGGCTGCTGCCAAGTGCAGTGTAAATGGGAGTATACATACAGTGGGAGAGAGGGAGAGAAAGAGGGAGGGGGCTGTCAGGATTTAAATAATAAAATGCCTCATTGGACACTGGCTCCACACACTAACTTGTCCTTGAAGCGAATAAATCATGCAGACTGGAGGTGGTAAGGAACAGGTCAAAAGTAGTGCAGAGATGTGACAGACAGTCAACGTACTGTCTGTAATACTTCATGTTTTAGATAATTAATAAAGGAAATTAAGACACTAAATGCAGTAATCTCCCACCAAAAGTACCCATCACTTTGTGCCTACTGATTGTTAAACGTACGAGTTATAATGTAGACAAGACAGTAGGAAAAATGAAATTGAAGCATAATGTGACAGATATATCTCAGGAGTCTAAATCATTTAGCAGAGAAGAACCACTATTGCGCTTCAGAATTGATTCCCTCTCGCTAAAAGTGGGCTGATTTGGTTTCCACCATGCTCGACAGTAAACTCCAGTCCAACTGTGAAAACACTTTGAGACCAGCCCATAACCAGGGTGGAGTACATTAGAATAGAGTTACATAACCTTGTTTTTTTCATTACCTCCTCTATGACTTTTGTAATAGAGCAAGTCTTTCAGCCCTGCCAAAAAAATAAAAAGCAGCAAAGAAAGAAAAACTTGGTTTAACTTACAATACTGTCGGCCTGTCAGCTAGTCAGCTAGTCACCCACCAGCAAAGTCAGCTGTTTCGGCAGCAC
This sequence comes from Sander vitreus, assembly GCF_031162955.1. Lineage (NCBI taxonomy): Eukaryota > Metazoa > Chordata > Actinopteri > Perciformes > Percidae > Sander > Sander vitreus. The sequence continues at coordinate 14,703,525 of NC_135872.1, forward strand.
CTCACAATACTCGTCTTTGTGGGTTCCATATGAGAGGGGCTTTGTTCGGTTTATGCTCAACCTTCAGAGGTTCAGCTTCGGCCCAGTACCCTGGAGGCAGATGCTGTTATTTAGAAGTCACACTGATATCATCCATCTTTTAAAAACTCCTCGTAGCTTTGGGTTTAGCGGGTAATCCTAGCTGATATTCTGTCAGCACAGAGTTATTGACATGTCAGTTGTTCAGTTGCATCAGTCATGCAGGGGTTTTGTCAAAAACTAAATCTGATTCACAAAGTGATTCTGTTTCTATTCAGTGTAACATTTCATCAGTAGAAAATGTGTAATTGCCTCCGACTTTGAGCTGCTGGATATATTTTTTCTAAACTTTATTTTAACTTTACTAAATGTATCATAAGTGTGTATTATTCTACATAAATACTAGAGAAACAATTTCTTGTTTGACTTTTCTAAAATTCACTGGTCTCACCCTGCCTCTCCTCAGAGATTGCAGGGATGGGCAGGGTACGGTCGGCTCATGTTTCACTGTTCCCATCTGTAACATTTGTTTTTTATTTGGCCATCAGAAGTTTTCCAACTCTCGGTCTTACAGTAATTAGAGAGACGTCTTAATTCTCCAGCCACTTCCTTTAGGCCTGCACGTGTTCTCCTTTTTCTCCCCTCTGTCCCTCATTCCTCCCTGATTACATTAAAAAGTGCTGTGGTCAACCCAGCTGAACGACCCAAAATTGTTGAAAGAGGGTGGCAGTGGAATGCATGAGCGTTACCCTGCTCTCTTTTGACATGAGTGCTTTTGATACCCTTTGAATCCTTTTCACGAAAACCGAACATCTGAACATTTCAGACAAAAACCTCTGTAAATTATTAGAAGCACAAGTGTAGAAGATAGCCCTTTATTTATGTGATCAAGCCAATGGTTTCATGGCTTCCCTTTGCATGTGAAACTACAGAGATGAGTGTGTAGCTGCCGACGGTGTGAAGTTTGTTTTTTCACTGGCTGCTCACTAAGAAGATAACACAGCTGTCAAAGCTGTCAATGTTTGAATGCATTCTTGGAAACAGCAACCCATATTTAGAGAGATGTTTGATGACAAGGACAGAAGACAGTAAATTAATCTTTTTGTGGGTGGAATGCCAACACTTTAAGAGCGCAATTGGGATAAAAGATACTGTCAGATGGCTGCAATATAATCATGGAATAAGCCTCATGTTACGACCAGAGAATGAAAAGTCTAAAATCTATATAAAAATACCCTGATATTTGTGGTATAACCAGAAATGGTGTAGAGCTGAAGGTGGCGCTGTATGCGGATGATCTTTTGCTGTTTTTGTCTAATCTGTCACGTTCTATTCCTGCAGCCCTCTTAGTCCTAGACGCATTTAGTAGATTCTCTGGATATAAACTTAATCTGGGCAAAAGTGAAATGTTTACTGTTAATGGAGAGGGAAATGAAAATCCACTTCGACTCCAAAACATGCCATTTAAGGTTGTGAACTCTGGCTTTGTTTATCTCGGAGTGTATGTTGTCAAAACGTTGGTTAATCTCTATAGGGAACATTTTCTCTCTCTGCTCACAAAAATTAAACAAGATTTTGAGCGATGGTCGCTATTTAACCTTTCTGTTGCTGCCAGAATCAATACAATTAAAATGAACATTTTCCCGTGCTTTTTATATTTATTCCATTGCATTCCGACCTTCCTTCCTCTTTCATTCTTTCGTAAAGTAGATAGTCTTATTCTTGATTTTATTTGGAACAAGAAAACTCCTAGGTTGCGTCGACAAGTTTTACAGAGGCCCAAGGCTCTGGGCGGAATGGTATTGCCAAACTTCCTTTACTATTACTGGGCAACAAACATTAGAAATCTGAACTATTGGGTTAATTATGGAGATATTGCGGTGCCTCCATCATGGTTGATCCTGGAAGCAAATTCTGTTCATCCGGTATCATTGAAGGCCTTACTGTACTCACCCCTGTCGTTTTCTATTTCTGGTTATACTAACAATGTGATGGTGGCCTCCAGTATTAAAATATGGACTCAATTTAGACGTCATTTTGGCCTGCAAACACTTTCTGTTGGTGTTCCACTTGCAGCTAATCCTTTTCCCCCCCATCGTTATTGGACAGCACTTTCTCTATATGGACTAGGCTGGGCATAAAAACTTTGAGACCTATATGTTGGTTCTATTTTTGCTTCTTTTCAGCAACTGAAAAATAATTTTTTGCTTCCTAAAGGACATTTTTTTAGATACCTTCAGGTTCGAAGTTTTATCCGTAACTCATTCCCAGAATTCCCTGCTCTTCCCACGTCCTGAGATTTCGAAACGTTTCTGAAGCCTCTCTCTTCATTGAAAGGGGGCAATTTCTTCTATTCATTTAAATATTTAAAACCTCTGTCAAGGCTCTTCTACTGTACTTAAAACAGTTTGGGAGACAGACCTTGGAGAGGTGATTCTGGATGATGTTTTGGAGGAGATTTTACGGAGAGTACATAAGTCTTCAATCTGTGCTGGACACAGCTTTATGCAATGTCGAATTCTCCATGGAGCTCACTACACTAAAGCTTGGCTTGCAAAAATATTTGATACAGTGTCTCCCCTATGCGAACGATGCCAACAAGCCACAGCAAATTATTCACAAATGTTTTGGAGCTGTTCTTCTCTGACTAGATTTTTAGTGTTTAGAGATCTTTAGTACTTTATCCAAGGTAATTGGAAGGGATGTGACTCCTAATACCTTAACTGCTCTGTTTGGTGTATGGTCTTTCCCACTTACTTTTTCCCCAGCTAACAAAGACTTAATAGCATTCACAACTCTGCTGGCGAGGAGGTTGATACTGCTGAAATGGAAATCCCCAGTCCCACCTACCTTTACAAACTGGGTTAGGGAGGTGCTTTATTTTCTTAAATTAGAAAAAATAAGACTGACTTTGATTGGCAAGGCTGTCTCATTTGAGAAGTCCTGGAATCCCTTCCTGTCTTATGTCAATAGCACAAGATGTTTGATCTCTGTGCACTAAGTACTGCAATGAGTTGAGCCTGTGAGTGGGTTTTCTTTATTTTTATTTATCATTATTACGGATTTATTTTTAATTGGTGCGTGTGTATGTATACATGTGCGTATATATGTGTATGCATGTATATATATTTATGATCTGCCAACTTAGATGGTGTTTTTTTTTATTTCTTTTATCCTATTTCTCTATTAGTTTATTTTATTTATTTTTTCTATTCTTTTCTATTTTATTTACCTGTTTATTTATTTATCCTTGTGCTCTCTTCCTCTATTAACCCATCATTTTTTTATTTATTTTAGTTTTTTTTTAGTTTTTCTTTACTTACTTACCCCATCTGTTGGGGCTAGGTGCCGGTGGAAAGGGGGGGTGGGGGGTTGGTATCTGTCCTGTGATATGTTGAATTTACATCAGCAATTACTATTGTATGGAACAGTATTGTTTGCCTGTTTGTTTTATAACTATGTAAAATCCAATAAACAGATTGTTAAAAAAAAAAAAAAATCTATATAAAAATAAACAAAACATACAAAAAAGCCCCGTACTGAAAAAGTTGCATTGAATTTTCCTCTTTTTTTTTTTTACATATTCACTTGTCCTAATTGTTCCCTTTCTCTTTGCTCTCTGCCCATAGCGGCGGTGGTGGCCGGGTCGGACATGATGCCGGGACAGATACCTGACCCTTCGCTGGCGGCGGGCTCCCTGCCCTGCCTGGGCCCGCTGGCGGGCATCTCGGCCACCACACTCACTGATCAGCTCAAGCTGGCGGACTTCCGCCAACTGGGCACCATGCTGTCCCCGCTACATTTCCTTGGGAGGCTGGGGAAGAGGCCGCTGGCCATCAAGACAGAGGTGAGGAGGAAGAGAGAAGAGGAGAAAAGACAAAATAGTGCAGAAGAAGGGTGTGTGAGAGATTAACATAGAGTCAGAGGGTAGAGAGAAGAAGGAGGGTATTAGATTTGGGATGTTTCAAAGCCTTCTATCAAGGCATTTTCTTAAAAAAGGACATCAGTCTAAAGAACCGAAAGATTCATTTCAGTGTCACATGCAAGCCGCTCTGATTTATGTTCATAATATGAAGTGATGAAAAGAATAAGAAAGAGAGCGGTTTATAATGACTGAAGTGATTTTATACTCTGGTGCCAGTTGCTCATAAAAAGGGTTTTTACAATGAATTACAATTTAAATGTCCCAACAGCAGGCTTGGTATATATAAAATAGTATCTCTCTATTCTATAAAATATTATTGTCAGTAGTTGTAGATGCATTGGTTATGGGACTCTGCCATTTTAAACTAGCTTACCTAAAACTAGATTAAAGTGATAAGTATACATATTTACAGTATGTGGGCATGATAAACTGGTATGGTCATTTTGTAAGTTGAATTTTGCCCCCTCTAGTGCTCACAACAAGAATTACTGTAGAGTTTGCAACTGTTTTTTTTCTCCCATCTAGGTGTTCACCACTGTTGGTTATAAGTTTATGTAACTTAGAAAGTCATTTTCATATAAAATAGTCATACAACGCCTGTTTCTTATATTAACAATACATTGTGTTTGCAGATGGATGAAGATGAGGAAAGGAGGAAACGGAGACGAGAGAAAAACAAGGTAGCAGCAGCGCGATGCCGAAACAAAAAGAAGGAACGGACTGACTTCCTTCAAAGGGTGAGTTCATGACACAGCACTGCATACTGATGGGCAGCAGCAGAGCAGCTAAGAGAGGTAGCCAAGAATAGCCTGACTTCAGTTACCATGAAACGCTGATTTAAGCCATTCAACCCAACTCAGAGCTAACACAATCAGGCTAATACAAGCCTGGTTTAAACAATCAAGATCACTGTACAACTTCAAGTCAGGGTTTTCAGAAGTGATAACAAAAAAAAACCTGACAGGTTTAGGATTAACAACTTTGAAGTACTCAACAATTTATTTGTCCAGTAGTATCTAATAATTCAACGTCTCTGTCCAGGAATCGGAGCGTCTGGAGATGGTGAACTCCGACCTAAAGGCCCAGATCGAGGAGCTCCGTCTGGAGAGGCAGCAGCTAATGGTGATGCTCAATCTCCACCGGCCCACCTGCATCGTGAGGACCGACAGCGTCAAAACACCCGAGAGCGAGGCCAACCCCCTGCTGGAGCAGCTGTCCGCCGACACCAAGTGAAACCAGGAAACCAGGACGCGGAGTCCCTGACGCCCAAACTGGCACCACCGTGGCAGCCATTTAAACGAAAACGTAACTGGCAATACATTTCTAAACAAGCACTTGAGCTCCAAGCTGAAGACTTTTGGAGACTCTGCCCAAAGACCTAAGGTTGTAGGGCGTCCATAGTACTGCTACATGAGCTGGCTCTGTCCATTGGAAGACTGGAAATACCCAGTTTCATCTCCGCATTAAGTGTTGTTGTTGACACCCGCTGTGCCTAGTTGTTACTTCAACCATCTCTACATAAAGGGACCAATGGAAACAGTACGACTGAAAACAATGCTGAGGAAACACACTAATATCAATATGGTGCTCTGTTACAAAAGCCCTGAGTAGATTGTGTGGCATTGTTTCAATGTAGAGGCCCACAAAGGCTTAGTGTTCTGCAGCTTTCCTTTGTATGCTAGCTGAAATATACAGGTGTAGAGTTTTTAGGATACAATACCCAATACAAGTACACCAGATGGAGTAGAGTTTTTTTTTTTTTGTAATGTTGATTTCTATACCCTGCCTCGACGATGGCAGTTACCGGTTGAGCCGATTTGTGGTGACGCTGGCGTCATGAAAAGCACATATACACAAAATGTTTACACCCTTGTTTTTTGGACTTGTTGTCTGTCCATTATTGTACTTGTTTTATACTGCTTTGTATACATAAACATATATGAAATGCCTGTTAATCACTTGATGTGATTTGTCTTTTCAATCTTTTCAGTCTGTGTCTGTCATGTTGCGCTGTCAAACAGCTGTGAAAACAAGCAGAAATCTTTTCAGCTGAGCAGTATTTCAATGTCTGTTCTGGACCTGTATCTGCTATGTATGACTGTTACCCTGAATAGATAAAATTTTATTTTCTAACTACAAGAAAGAGCATGTCTTGTTTTTTTTGGTTTTTTTACTCCATCAGACGTGCAATATCTCACATGTTTTTCAGTGAAATGAGTCCTTGTATTTGTTCCTTCCAGTCATGGCATGAGAAGTATCAAATGACATAAGTTGTGCAATCATATTTCTTCAGCTGAGGCACGTTGCCAAAATCTGGGCATTACTTTCATTTGCAAAACTCAGAAACATGGTTTTATTATCTCCAGGCTTGATGATTGCAGCATTATTGCTACATTTTAGAATGTATGCACGTTCTTTAACCCACTTACATGCCTTGATCTTTGTTTTTACTTATGTACTTTAAAAAGCACTTAGTAGCATTGTTTTTAGTCATGTGTTATATAATGGTAAATGGTCTGAATGTATAGAGCACCTTTCTACCTTTCCGTGCTTCACAATTTTTGCCTCTCATTCACCCATTCACACACACATTCACATAGCGATGGTGGCCTGCCCATTGAGAGAAACTTGGGGTTCAGTGCCTTGCTCAGGGACACTTTGACGCGTGGATAGGAGGAACCAAAGTTCAGACTCTCAACATTGTGATTAAAGGATGACAGGCTATACCTCCTGAGCCACAATCGTACGATGATTATTATTGTAATGTAATTAGAAATTGTTGCTGAAGGAGGACAACAGAACCTCACCTTCACTAGGCCTACACTGATTGACATTTTATTTCAGAAAGCAGGAAAAGGTCACCATTAATGTCAACAATTCATGTCCTAGAAAAACTTTTTTTGATTTCTCACACTCACAATTATTATTTTGATGGAGATTAATAACACACTCTTGGAACATAAAGTTTAACGGGGAGGTATTGTACGGTATTGTCCTGAATGGTATCTTATGTGTAGTAGCCAGGTAGTAGGCTATGTAGGCTTCAGCTCAGACTGCGGTCAACATCCCCATCTAGTGGAAGGTTTTGTGAACTGCATAATTTGCAGCAGACCCGATAAATCAGTTTGACCCATAGACTGTATATTATTAATGGTTCGACCTCATTGATTAATATGTGTAGCCTGGCTCCGCCCTCCTACGTACTTCCGCTCAATTTTCATTTTCCTTCAGTACTCCTACTTCTCTCGTACAAATGAAATGTACGAGAGTCTGGTAGGACCAAGCTATAATATGTGGTCATCTCATAGAAATCTATTTTATTCTATGGGTCAGCTATTGTAAAGACAAACGTACGGAGCCCATATATACAGTATATATGAATAATTTATATATATATATATATATATATATATATATATACACAGTATATATGAATAATTTATATATATATATATATATATATATATATATATATATATATATATACACAGTATATATGAATAATTTATATATATCATTTGTTTTATTTTAACTCCCTAGCAACAACCGTTGGTTTCCTGTGGTTAAACCTAAACGTTAATCTTTTTTTTAAACACGTCAAACACGTTTCAGAAAGTAACACAATTCGCTCAGGTAGGCGGCTGTTTCTCTACTCTCAACAATAACGGAAGTTTTACGTGCCTGTTAAACAATTAACGAATATTACTTTTAAATAGGGATCAAAATTATTATTTTCTTTTATAAATCTTACTGAGAGGTAACGTTATAGCTATGTTACCTAACGTTAATTAATGGTAACACTAGCTAGAAACGGCAGTTTCTCGCATTCATTGTCACACAACTGAAGCTAAAAACAAAATCACGTTAACTAGTTAGCTAGCTAGCTAACGTTAAAGTGAACCATAAAGTCAAATTTGACCCGTTTTCAAAGTTTCTATATCTTAAATTTGGGTTTCTTTCAACCAAATATAACATGAATGGTTCCAAAACATTGAAATGGTTTCAAAACAGTAACGTTATACTGACAAAACTTTGACACACACGTACATCCGTCTGTGATTATCCACTCACACACATCTTAGCTTAACAATTAGTCAAAATAATTCATAATTTCTGCTTTTTTTAAACTCAGAAATTCGGTATAATTTCATATATATGAAGTTTGTTGACCATTGAATTCCAACAAGAAGTGTAAAACTAGTTGTAGCAAGTTGGAATGAAGTTGGCTCAGAAGATGTAACACAGAATTGGGTGATAATTTATACTTTATGTTTCATGAACAGGTAACGTTAAAACAGACGGAGGACAACACAAGGGTTAAACTCGGTATACATTGTGTTGAATCTGGTGTATATCTTATGTCTATACTATTTCGGCTCAGACTGCTAACATTACAGAAAACCTTGAGTAAACTTCACCTCTGTCCTCAGGGCTTCTTGCAGATACAGGGAGGCTGCCAGGATCTCGCGCTGTGATGATGGATCAGTGGGAGGAGATCAGTGAGGAAGAGGAAGAGGAAGAGCAGCAGCCATCTGATCAGTCAGTCCTGCCCACAGGAAGCCAGGATCAGCTGGAGGACGAGGAGAAGCCAACCCAGGCTCAAGAGGGCAACAGTGGTGATGAGTGGGACACTGATCTGGAAACAGACAGTAGGTTAAAGTGACCATACCATTCAATAATAGGTGCTTTCCGACCGGATAGTACTTGTACTTTTTAGAGGAAAAGTACACTTCTAAGAACTACTCTCCCCCAAAATCTTTTTTTCCGTTTGCATTCCCACTGGCCAAGTGGCCATAGGGACTGGTAGGAGGGGTAAGGGAGTGACGCAAGCATGCCAATGGTCTTTATAGCATCGTCACTAGACCTTAGCGCCACATACAACAACAACAAAGCAGCATGGAGGAGGCCGTACATGGCCAGCAGTGCCTGCACCTCCGCATCAGTCCACTTTTCCGAGTTCCGCATTCCGTCCATTCTCGTGAGACCTCCAGCTCACAGCGAGGTGTCTGAGCAAGACTGGCCGAGTGACGAGCTAGAGGCCGGGGCAGGCGCTTGCTGGCTGTCGCCTCACTTCATGGAGGTTCTCAACTCCGAAAACTTTGAAGCAAATTGTCAATTCGGCATCAATTTTCACAAGACTGCCTATATTCGAAATCTAAACAGTTAATTTCTCGCCTAAAACGTTGTCAGAAGTGAATTTAATGATGAATAAGATGGTGAAAATTGTTAAAAATGTCCCGTTGTTGGTTGTTGCTCTGACTGCAAGTTCTGAGTTGGCAGTGGGCGTGACTTATAAGTTCGACCAATCAAGTACACCTAGGAAAAGGGAAAAGGGAAAAGACCCTGCTCTGAAGTAGGAGCTAAAAAAGTACGCTACTGAGGCCAGAGGAACTTAAAAATCCCCACATTTTTCCTGTCGGAACACGACGAAAAAAGTGTTCTAGGAACGTGTAGTTCTAAGAACTGCAAAAATCCCTCTGGTCAGAAAGCCCCTATTAATAGATGCATAGTCTTCAACCCCATCACCTTTTCTCTCTTCCTTTTTCGGTTTTGTTCCTTTCAGATGCCACCAATGAGAAACAGTGTTTGTCCTGTGCAGAGCTGTACCTGCAGGCCTGTTCGTGGACAGGGTCCGTTCCCGTATCCTCCTTCCTCCGTCACTTGGGTGAAGCCAGTCTCAACCTGAACCACTATGGTGTGGGACCTCTGGGGGCCAAAGCTCTGGCCATAGTTCTGCAAGTAGGGTCTTCAATCCATTCATCTATTGTCATGGAAATGATTCGTAATAGAGATGAATTTCACCAAAGGAGAATCGTCTTACAAGAGTTCATTGCAATATTCAGTCAATCATTTGCAAATGGATCTCTGAGCTCGTCAGGCTAGGCTGAGAGATACAGAAGGAAGTTCAGCAGTCATATTTGTACATACAATCTTATATGTCACAGAAACATCCATCACCCTCAGAGACTAACAATTGACCTTTAATTAATACACGTTGCTTTACGTTTATTCATAGCACATATCTATCTTTTTTAGGTAGTATCTTTTTCAACCTTTAACTGTGTTGAAGGCAGAATCTTACTATTCTCACTTCTGATAAATGTAACACCTGCTGGGAATTGGTAGTTCCAACCGTTTCACACAAGAAAAAAAGAGAACATAAGACAGTGCACATAATTACAAAGAGTATACATTTCTACTACATCTATAATGATGACCAAAATTAAATGACCATCATTTGTGTAAAGTAAGGTAATGGATAGGGCCATTCATTTGTGGTTGTGAGTTATTTTGTTCTTTACAAAATTTCTTCCCTCTGAACATAGTTTTAAATCCTTTTTCAATGCAGTCTATAAATGTAGACGGGAAAACTTTTTTCATATTCTGCAATGCAGTAATTTCTTTTTTTTTTTTTACCTGTTTTAGAATGACATTGTCGTCACCAACCTTGAGCTGGAGGACAACGGACTTGGGGCCGAGGGGGCGCGCTATCTGGTGGAGATGCTTCAAACAAACATCAGCATCCAGAGTCTAGTAACTATTCTAAAACGATCACATTGAACACATCAGTTCTGAACAATATGCCTGGTAGTCGTCTGCTATGAATTGCAAGAGGAACGACATCTTTAAAAAAAAAAAAACTAATTAGAATACACTAATGGTTATTTCATCTCAAAATGACTGAACGTCTTCAATTCAGAATCTTTCCAACAACCAGCTGCAGCTTGAAGGAGCACACATCATCTCCAAAATGCTGTTAGACAATTACTACATCAAATCCCTCAAACTATCAGGTGATCATCATGTCTCCTCTCATCACTGCAACACAATGTAAATAAGTGAGGTCCTTTTTGGACTAGTACATTAATTAATTTCCCCTTCCCTTAGGAAATGATTTTGATGATTCTGCTGTTAAATACTTTGCTGATGCTTTGAAGGTTAGTACAAAGTATTATTCATGACCATGTTCTAGCTAATGATTTAAGAAACTGTCTCATCGAAATTTGTGTTAAGCTTCAACATGTTCTTTCTTCTTAGGGTGACTATGTGGTCAAAGAGCTGGACCTCAGTCACAACAGGTTCTGTAACACAGGAGGAGAACACCTGGGTCATATGTTAGGTACAGTAGCTACTTTCTGATCACTGCTGATGCCAATGAATCCCTCGAATTTCTCTCATAAAACTCACACATAGATATCAACTGGAAATGTAATTCTTTTCACTTTTTCTATAAGAAAAATATAAATTAAAATTATATATTTTTTAAAATTATATATTTGTTTTACATCTTTCAAAAGAAGATAAAACTGATTTTGGAAATAAAGTTGGAACAGCTAAGCATAGCTCGCTACCAATGATTTCTAGTAGGCGTTACTTTTCGTTTGCGTTATTTCAACCCCTGCTGACTCATTGACGTGGTCATGGTGCTTCTTACTCTGTGCTATGTTTGTCTCATATTATACAAATACGGGGTTCTGGCTATCATTAGCTGTCTAATTTTCATGGGTCCAGTTGTGGTGATGGCAAGTGACCACACTGTCAAAAGTCATAACACATTACCCGGTGATTAAATTCATGACACAAAGTCACAGAGAAACATATGCAGCGCTGTAATCACAGAGAGGACTTAGCCACGGCTAACTACACCTGCCCAGCTCGTTACCTGCCTGGCAGTTAAAGGGATTTAAGTAATACAACAAACATGTTGTCCCATGCAAATATCGCACCAATTAAATTACAGTACAGACATTGTCAGTCCGTACACAAATCCCCAAGACCTCACCATATATTTAGCAGTTAAAACCAACACTAAGGATATGACTGTATATACTGATGTCTAGAGCAGGGCGATATGGAGAAAATCAAATATCAGATAATCAGATATCGATATTGCGGCGATATTGCAGGGTTGACTATTGGTGCTTTTACAAAATATTTACACAATGAGTTTTGATAAATAATCATCAGTAATGTGGATACAATGACTAAGTGGGTAAAGGCAAATAATAAAATGGCTAGTAAGTCTGGTAAGAAAATGACATCACTTCACTGTATTGTAGCCTGTAAAACCAGAAAAAGACAACATGTGTGTCATATTACGAAATCCAAACTTTAAGACAATACAGTCAGGTCCATAAATATTGGGACATCGACACAATTCTAATCTTTTTGGCTCTATACACCACCACAATGGAGTTGAAATGAAACGAACAAGATGTGCTTTAACTGCAGACTTTCAGCTTTAATTTGAGGGTATTTACATCCAAATCAGGTGAACGGTGTAGGAATTACAACAGTTTGTATATGTGCCTCCCACTTTTTAAGGGACCAAAAGTAATGGGACAGATTAACAATCATAAATCAAACTTTCACTTTTTAATACTTGGTTGCAAATCCTTTGCATTCAATTACAGCCTGAAGTCTGGAACGCATAGACATCACCAGACGCTGGGTTTTATCCCTGGTGATGCTCTGCCAGGCCTCTACTGCAACTGTCTTCAGTTCCTGCTTGTTCTTGGGGCATTTTCCCTTCAGTTTTGTCTTCAGCAAGTGAAATGCATGCTCAATCGGATTCAGGTCAGGTGATTGACTTGGCCATTGCATAACATTCCACTTCTTTCCCTTAAAAAAACTCTTTGGTTGCTTTCGCAGTATGCTTCGGGTCATTGTCCATCTGCACTGTGAAGCGCCGTCCAATGAGTTCTGAAGCATTTGGCTGAATATGAGCAGATAATATTGCCCGAAACACTTCAGAATTCATCCTGCTGCTTTTGTCAGCAGTCACATCATCAATAAATACAAGAGAACCAGTTCCATTGGCAGCCATACATGCCCACGCCATGACACTACCACCACCATACTTCACTGATGAGGTGGTATGCTTTGGATCATGAGCAGTTCCTTTCCTTCTCCATACTCTTCTCTTCCCATCACTCTGGTACAAGTTGATCTTTGTCTCATCTGTCCATAGGATGTTGTTCCAGAAATGTGAAGGCTTTTTTAGATGTTGTTTGGCAAACTCTAATCTGGCCTTCCTGTTTTTGAGGCTCACCAATGGTTCACATCTTGTAGTGAACCCTCTGTATTCACTCTGGTGAAGTCTTCTCTTGATTGTTGACTTTGACACACATACACCTACCTCCTGGAGAGTGTTCTTGATCTGGCCAACTGTTGTGAAGGGTGTTTCCTTCACCAGGGAAAGTATTCTTTGGTCATCCACCACAGTTGTTTTCCGTGGTCTTCCGGGTCTTTTGGTGTTGCTGAGCTCACCGGTGCGTTCTTTCTTTTTAAGAATGTTCCAAACAGTTGATTTGGCCACACCTAATGTTTTTGCTATCTCTCTGATGGGTTTGTTTAGATTTTTCAGCCTAATGATGGCTTGCTTTACTGATAGTGACAGCTCTTTGGATCTCATATTGAGAGTTGACAGCAACAGATTCCAAATGCAAATAGCACACTTGAAATGAACTCTGGACCTTTTATCTGCTCCTTGTAAATGGGATAATGAGGGAATAACACATACCTGACCATGGAACAGCTGAGCAGCCAATTGTCCCATTACTTTTGGTCTCTTAAAAAGTGGGAGGCACATATACAAACTGTTGTAATTCCTACACCGTTCACCTGATTTGGATGTAAATACCCTCAAATTAAAGCTGAAAGTCTGCAGTTAAAGCACATCTTGTTCGTTTCATTTCAACTCCATTGTGGTGGTGTATAGAGCCAAAAAGATTAGAATTGTGTCGATGTCCCAATATTTATGGACCTGACTGTATCTAGCCTCATATATCGATGTCGATATAATATCGATATATTGCCCAGCCCTACTGATGTCTTATATATTATCTTTATATTACTGATTTCGAATGTATTGTGCTCTTAATTTACATTTGTTTCCCCTTTCTCATAGCCACAAATGTAGGTATTGAAGTCCTAAATTTGAGCTGGAACCACCTTCGTATGGGTGGTGCAGGGGCTCTGAGTGCTGGGCTGAAGGTGACCAACATTACACACTCGAGCACAAGGCTTCGGTGAATATCTACCACTCTGTGTAATGGTATCATAGCCGTTTGTCATTGTCCTTTCCCCAGGTGAACTCGACTCTGAAGCAGCTCCAGCTGTCATGGAACGGTTTTGGCCACATCGAGGCAGAGTCACTGGGTCAAGCACTGAAACAAAACAGCACACTGGTGCTGCTGGACCTCAGCAGTAACCGTATAGACGACCAGGCGGTGACACTTCTCTGCCAGGGCCTGGCCACCAACGACACCCTCAGGGTCCTCAAGGTGAGCGCACAAAAAGGGTAAATCCCAGAGCACTGCTATTTTTTTTTTAATGTTGTGTTTGATTCATTTATGTTAAATGTAAGGTTTGGTCTGTCTGTATTGTGTTGTTCAGCTCTCCAATAACCCCCTGACAAATATCGGAGCTCTGACGCTGCTCAAAACAGTTACCAACAACATGAAATCAGCCGTGGAGGAAATTGATATTTCTGTAAGTGAAGTAAAAACTATTTTCACCTTCGCATATGAACTCATGTATAAATAGGAATCTTGTCTGTATGTGAATATGTAATGATACTACTTCTATGCTGTGTGTTCTGCAGACAGTGTTTGTCTGTGAGGCCTTTGTGGAGCTGTTGGAAAAATCCTGTCAGGGGCGTCCTGCTCTGGATGTTCGACACAGCGCCATGAGTTCTGTCACCAGGAACTCATCCGCCCTCCAGATCTTTCAGGTCAGCGGTTATGATAAAAGGCAGAGAAATCTGGTGACAGAATACAGTTTATGACTAGGATATTTACCCAAATATCTATGAAAAATATACAAAACTATTTACAGAAATAGTCCCAAGGCTCCTAAAGAGATCATTTCTGTGCACGGGTACTCTTGAAAAACATGATCTGGATACTTTCATAGAAATTCCTTGAAGAGCGAAATGAGAGCATCATGGATTTCTTCCAAGCTTTGGATAAAGAAGGAACCATGAAGGTCTCCACCTCTGCCTTCAGGAAGGCTGTAAAGGTCAGGCTAACAATCTCTCACGTCACACTGAAAATACCACGTCATTACATGTCGTTCATCACTTAACTGGTCTGAAGTATTCAGATATTCACTGTTGTATGATCGAGCACTGGAGAAAATGATGTTGTCATGCATGCAGGCAGCTAACATACCTCTGGATCAGCGGCAGCTTGAGTGGTTGATCAGGACGTTTGACAAGAAATGCACAGGCACCATCATCTACAGGTTAGTCTGTGAACTGGTGTATGTAGGATCATTATAATAGTTCTGTCATCCAATATTTACCTTGCAGACAAACAAAGTACTTTTTTCTGCTAGTCAAGAAGAAACTTAATCAGTAACTTTTTTCATAAAGTAACTTTTTAAGAGAAAAAGAAAATAAACAGGTTTGTGGTGGACCAAAATAATTACTTTTAAAGGGCCAGGTCATCCACGTGAAAAAGAAAACATGCTTTCCCACATCACTTGGGTTAAGTGGGAAACATGTTTCTTGTTCATTGTTGACCTTGGAAAATAGTAATTTTACAAGCTTTTTCTAGAGTTTTCAAAATACTCACGGTCTTCAGTGCATGGCGATTGCTCAGATGCAATGGCCCATGTAGTGTAGTTTGTCCTTCACTCTTAAGATTTTGTGAACACACTGGTCTCTCTTTGTTGCAGTCAGTTTGCTGAGCTGTCATAGATACAGAGGCGTACAGCACGACCAAGATGAGGATTAGGGATAACAGAGGACACATCTTCAAATAAAAGTTAATGGAGTCTGTTATTTGATTTTGTTCTTTATATGCTAGAAATGGGACTTTGGAAATTCAGAAGGGACTCCATTTTTTGCCATGCAAATCTAACATTTTTGCAAAATATAGATACAGTATAAGGAGGTGGAACTGACATCACAAACCCAATAGTAATGTGCACAACTGACAGGTGTATCCTAATAACTCCCCCTTCCACAGTAGTCCTTAGCTCAACCCAATTCTGTCCAGTGTGAATACTTGAACCTCTGACACCAACCAGCTGCACCCACCTGAGTGCTGCCAGCTGTGTCTGTGCCTGGGCCACAGGGTCCTCTGCCTCATTCTCTCCATCCAAAAATAATCTTCTGGTATGACAACAGAACAAGAGGAGGAAGAAAAAGAGAGCTGGCGTCCATATCAAAGGACCGAGAGGAGAGAAAGAATAGGGCCAGATGCAAGCTAGTTGTTTTGCCACATTGGTTAGCTTTGAATGAAATAGCCTGTAAAGGAAACAGCACGCTTATGAATATGCATGTAAAGCATTACTTATGCAGACCCTGCAGGGTAGGATTATTAAGGGTGAATTGTCTCAAGGTGTGATATCCAACAGTGCAATCTGTTTCTGTCTGGTGGCTCCAGTGGTAACCACAGAGGAGACAATGACAGGATGCACCGTCTTTACTGAGTCATGTGTAAACGGCTTGACACCTAATATCGTGGGTCATGAGGACATATACATATATATATATATATATATATATATAGCTTGTTGCTTCTTTTACCTACTTTGTCGTTGTCATCGCTTTCCCCTCCTGATCCTCCAGACAGTCTTCTTCTTCAACATGGTGGTTGACTTCCATGTCAGCTCCAGTGGGATTGGCATCATCAAAGCCAATGATGTCAATATCACTTTTTGAGATGTGGTAGCAGTCAGAGTTGCAAACTCTTCCAACTGTGCATTGTAGTCAAAGCCATTCGGTTCCTTCACATCATTTAAAATATGTATGTCTGGTAGAGATGGCAATGGGCTGCCTGAGATCCTAAGATCCGGGCCCTACAAGATTCCTTCAGACAACTGCCACCATTACCATTCATACCTTCAAAAGCTTTTGTAAAGACACATCTTTTTTTGTTAAATGTCCGTGTGAAAAGATGACAGTTCTTACCCTGATGTGAGCATGGCCTCTGTCTCCCTGTTCCTGTATCTTAATAAAAAGATCAGGAAAATACATTTAAATCCACATTACAGTATTGTATATTCAAATGTGCCAGTATAAACTGTCACACTGGGCTGAGTGTCTTCTAAATGAACTAAACAAAATGATAAGACTTATAATTTTTTGTACATGCACAAGGCTCACATCTATAAAAAAAGAAAAAAAAAAAAAACCTTAACACAGAAATCCCTCTAAACTATGATTAGACTTCCAAAGTGAAATGTAGTTGTTGAAGGAAACTTGCTCCACTGAATTCAATTAGTTTTAATGCACTTTGAGGAAAAGTGTTAAACTCAGAAGTCCCTTGTAAACAGGGCGGTAGCGGTAAAATAAAAGGAGGATAAATCTATAATATAGCAGAATAAGACAACTGACTGAAGTGGAATTCAGCTGTTTAAACTTCTTTTTAACTTACTGCTGCCTACGAACCTTACTTAATATATACCTGTAAGTACCCCTTAAACATGTAATAATATAGTTTATAGTTTTAGTTCCTCTATTCACAGGTTCCAATCTCGTTTTTAATAAAGTTGGATTTAGATTATGTTTTCAAAAATCAATAACTTTAGTATCTCTGCCCCAGGTTTCTCACGTCTATAAGATGTTAACAGCAATTATTAGTAGAACATTTGCTGTGTAGCTCAGGTGTGCAAATTTCAACTCTGTGAGTGTTTCAATACTAATACAACTCCAACTAAGTTATTTTAATACTGTAAATTATTCAGAAATGAAACAATTATCAAAGCCTATAAACTTACTTTATTTGGATGAGCCTCTTGTGGCAAACCTTCAGTGATCTGGATGCCTCTCCTAACCATCAGTAATGTAGAAATTGTGAGTCATTGCTGGGGAAGTTTTACTTTACTTCATTTAACTGGAGCTAATGAAGCAATTTCGTGCTTTTCTGTCACAACCGGATGTTAGTTTGAATTAATTTGTACATCCTTTACAGGGGTTATTCATTTGACAAAATGTGTGAAGATGCTCTACTAAATAAAGATTATTTAAAAGTCTCCTCATACTTTAAAACTGTACAGGGTAAACTCAGTAGCAGTAGCTCAGTCAGTAGGGAGTGGTGTTGGGAACTGGAGAGTTGTTGGTTCATGTCCCCATACGGACCAAAGTTTGGTAGTGGACTGGTAGCTGGAGAGGTGCCAGTTCACCTCCTGGGCACTGCCAAGGTGCTCTTGAAGAAGGCACCGAACCCCCAACTGCTCGGGGCGCCTTTCCATGGGCACTCACTCTGACGTGTGTGTGATTCAGGCCTGTGTGTAATAACAACAGAGTGAAAACATTGTAATTTCCCCTTGCTATTTAAAGATTGAAAAAAATAACAGAATAATTTAGGTAAATTATCTCTCTGATGTGGCTTAATGAAAACAAACAGCTAGCTGCCAATTTCTAATGGGCCATCTTTCATCTAAATGGACACAAAGACTTAAAACCCACATCTTATTGAGCAGTCCAATTGAAAATGCACAGATTTGGCCAAATTTTGAAGACGAAACAAAAACCTGCCAACAAACCCTTCAGATGTCTATGCACCCACTGGCACACGCTGCCAATTAACATGATCTCGAAAGCGCTAATGGAATCTTGAGCGGTAATAAAAGTAAATAATTAAATTAAGGAACGCTTGTATCATTGTTTGCTGTATTCAGGCCCATTAGGACCTCCAGTATTCTCATGGTAATCTAATGTTTGGGTTTTTTTGTGTTCTGATAATGAATTCTGTGCTTTTCCTCCAAACAGTGTTGTTCAGACATTTGTGTAGGCAGAGAAACAAAGACGTACATTAGGAGCCATTGTACCCTGTGATTATTAAAGTAAACAGAAATAGTGAAGGGGTATCATACACAGCTGCACACACTTGAGCCTTTGTTTGTGAAGTGGGAGAAAGGGCCAAGCAACCCTTAAGACTTTGTCAGAGATGATGCCATTATTTGGTGCTTCTCAAGAGAAGAGCGGTAGGCTGGCTGATGACGCTTTGAAGATCGGTCTTTGGCACAGAATTCATCAGCAGCAGAGAATTCGGGAGCAAAATAGGTTTGGCTCGGGATAAAATGCTTCAGCCAAGATCTGACATGAAGACGTTCCCTGCCTCAGCCTCGTGCTTTTATTTTGCCTTCGTCATAATTCAAGTCCGTTCTTAGAAGATGAAACTCAAGGTGAAATGTACAGTTTCTCTGGTGCAGTGTGAACACTTCATCGTTTGGTCTATAAACACATAAGACAATATAGTAGACAATATAATAGACAAAAAGAATCTTAAAACATAACCGATTAACTGATTATCAGAATTGTTGCCAATTAATTGATTAGTCAATTGAAGTAAAATGAATGGACTAAAAGTTTGTGCAAGAAAATGTGCAAGACAAATTTTAGTAAATAAAACTCTTGAGATGTTTAATGTTTAAAATGGTTTCATATATATATATATATATATATATATATATATATATATATATATATATATATATATATATATATATAAAAATAATAGCACAATGAAAATGTCACATTGGCGCTCAACATAAAAACCTGCTACCAAATTGTCGATTTGAAGATTACTCCCAACATATTGCGCACGAAGTAACAATATATATATAATATATATATTATATATATATATATATATATATATATATATATATATATACATACATACACACACACACACACTGTATATTAAAAAACAAATGGTGTTTGGTTTGTGCTTTGTACAGTTTCTGCTTATAAACAGTAAGTTCACGGTTCACGTGTGTCTCATTTACTAACAGCTTGTAACAGTCTGATCAACATTTTTAGACTTTGATGGTCAAACAATCTGCAAGACAGGTTTTAAAAACAAAATCTACATGATTGTGCGAAGCAGGAATATAACTGGAGTCACCTGCAACCATGGCACCTGTATACACACCTGTTCCATACAAAAACCTGGTTTCCCAGTCGCTGGTTCCTTTTTCCAGACTGTTGCTAGTAACAATGACTAGCAGCAAAACAAGGAATTCTTTCAATCCTGTGTTAACATTAAAAACATCTTGAACTAATTTAAGTGAGCTCCGCTTGGCCCTGATGCGGAAAAAGTGGCTCAGGAGCACCAACTAACAAGCAGGGGAGAAAGAGTCATGCAGCCAAATGTTGCCTGGAAAAGCCATTTTGTTTCATGATTACACAAAAGTGACGCAGGGAGTGTTTATCTACTATTCGTCATTCGTCCATCTGAAGAGCACATGAGTGTAATAACATAACCATATGAGAGTTATCCTCAACATTTTAACCCTGTTTGTGCCAATATTTGTCCTAAGATGTGTAATGTAAATGTCACTTTTCTCTTTGCTAAATTCAAATGTAGCAAAACAATAACCGATAGAAGATGGCAAGCGATCTTTTAGCTTTGTTAATCTAGCCAAAGTACATTCTCTCCAGATAATACCACGTACATATGAGTGTTGGGACACAACCTCAACATCCTCCCGGCAGTCTGACTGGACAGGTAAAAAACACAACAATAGTTGTGTAGGTGATTTTGTATGACTTGTGCGTGTTTTGTGATGTGGAATTATTTTATTTTTTTTAAATGCAGCTTTAAATATGATTAATGTGGTGGTAGAAACATCACATGTCCAGAAGCAGCACTCGTGGATCTTCCACCACCGCTTTGATCTTGCGTAAGAAAGTGACTGCTTCTCTGCCGTCAACGAGTCGGTGGTCGTATGTCAGTGCCACATACATCATGGGCCGAATCTCAACCTGCCAAAGCAGAAAGCAGTTTTACTGTTTACTCACATTTGAGTGCATCAGATTTGGAAAACCAGTAGATCCATATTAGTATGTATGATTATTGTCAGTCCAGGCTGTCTTTACCTTCTTTGTTTTCATGTGGTGTACCTTTATTTTTTTCATGTGGCATTAAATAATTTTGGTATTAAAACAACACACTTTTCACACCTCATCTGAGTTTTTTGTACCAGGAACACTTTTGTTAACCAAGTAGATAAACTAAAGTCACTATTCTCTGTTTTATAAGTCGTAATTCTCACCTTGCCATTGATGGCCACAGGTCGGTCGAAGATGCCATGCATGCCCAGGATGGCGGACTGGGGGGGGTTGATGATAGGTGTGCCAAACATGGAGCCGAACACGCCACCGTTGCTGATGGTGAAGGTGCCTCCATCCATATCTTCAACAGCAAGCTCATTGTTACGAGCCTGAGGCACAGAGCACAAATGTTGTTTTTTTTCTCCCATTATTGTGTTTAGCCGTCTGAAAAGGTCAAATATCTGGGACACCTACTGCACAAAGCTTTTTACCTTTTCTCCCAATGCATTAATGGTTTTCTCAATGTCAGCAAAGTTCATGGTCTCAACATTACGGATCACCGGCACAACAAGCCCCTAAACAAATACATGTTATTCAGGTGTACTCAATGTTACCTAGCATTTAGCTGCAACAGTTTTAACACACACAAAGTTTTATAGAGCCAAAAGTCATACCTTTGGAGTTGACACAGCGACGCTAATGTCTACGTAATCCCTGTAGACAATCTCTTTGGTTGTATCATCAATAACTAATAAAAACACGAGTATAAAGTTAGGTGACATTTTTTTTAAAGCCATAAAAAGCACAATACTTGGCTATGCTCGCTGCTCCACAGGGAGTAAAGCTCTTTTAGGGAAAGTTCAATATTAAACGAAAGATAAAAACTGCGCAAGTAAGTCAGTGTTGTCTTACCGGCATTGACAGCAGGTTGGTCAGTCAGAGCGTGTGCTGCAGCTTTCACAAACGCTGACATAAAACCCAGTTTGATATTGTGCTTCTTTAAGAAAGCATCCTTATGGATTTTCCTCATGTCCTGAATATTGCTGAGGCAGAATTGAGAAAGTATTAGAGAATTTGCTTGTTGAGGAAACCTCTTTTTAAGACAGAAGTCCCTTGAGTCAAATAAATCCTATTATCGTAATGAGACATTAGACCATTACATTAGACCGACGTAAATACTATGAAGAAAGTTGGAATAATCTTTTCAGGAGCTGCTGCGGCTCACCCCATGTCCACCTCGTTGAAGGTGGTCAACATTGCGCAGGTGTTCTGAGCCTCCTTTAGCCTCTGGGCGATCCGCAACCTCATACGGTTCATCTTCACCTGGACAGAGAGAGAACACATCCTTCATTATTTCCAATATTATTGTAATGAAAGATACAACATATGAATAAAACATAACAAGTGTGTCATCAGCATGTTTGTTACCCTGCTTTCTCCTCTGCCTCCTGCTGTTGGAGGAGCTGGAGCTGCAGCTGTGGGCTTGATGGCAGAAACTTGATGACGAGGGAAGGACAGAATGTGACATTAAGAGCCAAAAACAGTGCTGGTGGCCTACACAGATAAGTCCTACAAAATAGTAATAAAAGCCCTGAATGGCAAACCAACTAGAGCCTAACTCCTGAAATGTACATTTTACATTTTTTACACTTTTCTTTTATCAGGTTTTATATTGATAAGGCTGATTACCGTTACTGCACATATTACGAGGACTATTATGATGTGTTGTACAGCGAGCAGTGTGCAATTTTCTTGGCTAGTGGCGGGCTCTGCATTAGTGATAGACCGATTTTATCGGCCGGCCGATATTTGCGTTTTTACGTGTATCGGCATTGGCCGATACGCGGCTGCTGCGTTCGCCGATAGTTTTTTCCCGGCATTATTTACAGACAGGCGTCCACAGGCAGCTCTTTGTTGCTGGAGACGCTGCAGTTCACGTGCAGACCATGCACTGCCCCTCCCCCACTAGCAGAGTGCTGGTGCTCGAAGCCTGCCATGGCAGTCTTACATTACAAATCAAGCACTTGACAAAGGACATTTTGTGATGACCTGATTATATCTGTGTTATAATATGTCAGCAAGCAATGCATCATCAAGGCTGTGTTGTAGATGTTGATGAAACCCTTGCACAGTTAACCATATGCAGTGCACCCATCCATATGATGCACATTGCACACATAATTTGGGTGATATGAATGTAAGATGATTGCAGAAGTGACACTGATCTGTGTTTTTGTTTATTATTAATATACTTAACATAAGAAATGGCAGAGCAGATTCCGAAAACAAATCCAGTGTGGCAGGGTTTACATTTTTATGATGTAAATTGAGGGAGCAAAAGCAGTATCGGCTCCAAATATCAGCTCAAGAAAATCGGCAGCCTGTATTGGTCATCGGCTAAGGCTGATGAAAACAAAATCGGCATCGGTACTAAAAACTCCATATCGGTCTATCCCTACTCTGCATGCAACATGAGCATGTCCATGCAGAGTGATGACAGTCTGTGTATGTATGTACTGTATGTATGTACTGTATGTATGTATACACTACGTTGTGTTGAATTCTCTAAACAGCAGATACTGTTCCGTTTGTCCAAGTCCCTTCAGGACAATAAAACTCAATCTTATCTTAAATAAATGTTTTCTGCAGCATGCAGATTTATATGTTAGAGAAGGAAACACACCAGGTTTGGCTTGGGCAGCTTGTGGTGGCTCTGGGGGGACTGGAGGCATGGCACTGGGGGCTGAAGCGGGAGGTGGTGGAGGTGGAGGGGCTGCAGCCGGGGCCTCTGCAGCTGGGGAGGGAGCAGCTTTGGCAGCAACCGCTGAGGAAACAGAGGAAAAGAAGGACACATGTAGCATGGGTCTGATGATACACAAATGAAACATTTGGTCTTAGAATGAGTCAGTGCTGTCATGATTCATAACATTTGAAAATCTGATTCTCGGCAGCATATGCAACACACAGCTACAGCAAATTTGTAACGTGGGGAAAAATGGACATGTCTGCTCAGCTCCACCACCTAAGGACTGCATTGGAACTACACTGTAGTGAGTTCACTACACTACACTACACTGTTGCTACACTGTACCAACTGAATTGTGTCTGTAGTACTAAGCTTAAGAAACTCACATCAAATATTTTCCATTTAAAACCTATTATGATAATTGTATACTGTATATTATTAGGTAGTCTCGCATTGCCAGATCTTCCTCCACAGCGCTGCGGAGAAGGGTCTGGTACGGTGGCCCTGAGAGGCCACAGCACGCAACAATAAGACAACACATGCAAATAAACCACAGCACGCAACAATAAGACAACACATGCAAATGCGCTGTCTTATTATTAGTGCTAAATATTGTTGCGTGTTGTGTTTTTTTTTGCATGTGTTGTCTTATTGTTGCGTGCTGTGGCCTCTCAGGGCCACCGTAGTCTGGCGCATCCACACAGCAAAGAAAGTGTAAGGTAACGGGACGTCCGGCCGAAAAGAGGGACATCTGGCGGAATTTCCGGCAGCACTGGAGCAATCCAGGAAGTGGAACGTTGTGGAAATAGACTAATTATTAGGTAAAGTGAGGCAGTTTGTGATGAGACAAAATTGCCCTTCTACTCAACAAGGTAGAGTATCAAAAAATGTGCAGTTTTGTAATGGTACTGAAACTCAGGTATCACACAGCCGTCAGCATATTAAAAATGTACTCTACACATTTGTTTACCTTAGTGATAAAACGATAACCGATGCTCAACTAAGCTCACCTCCTTTCCGGAGTTTGAAGAGGGGCGTCCCTGATTCTACCTTCCCTCCATCAGGCACCAGCAGTTCCTCAATCACGCCAGCTGCTGGAGCGGGGACTTGTACTGAGGTCTGAAAGTACGAAATACAGACGTTTTTTTAGAAGATCATTTTTCTCATACTCTGTTTAAAAAATAAAAAATGTAATGGTTTTATAAAAAATAAATAAAAAACAGAGTTGATATTTTTTGGTCATACCTTGTCAGTCTCAATTTCACACACCACTTCATCTTCTGTCACTGAGTCGCCCACAGCTAAAACATAAACAATCAGAGCATGTATTTCATGGCCAGTAATATGATTACTTTACACATTTGTCTCATTGGTGATACAATGAAATACTGACAATCTTTGCCTAAGATATATTGACTTATACTAACCTTTTTCCCACCTCACATCGCCCTCTGAAACCGATTCTGCGAACGCAGGAGTTTTGACTGTGACAACCTCATCCCCTGTACAAAAACAACAGCTGCTGTAAGTTAAACACTGAGCAGAGTTGTCTTCAATACATAATATTAAGAATTGTTGCAATACATACTGTGAACAGCAGATGTCTTGAAGAATCTGATGTGAGAGATATTCACTAATGATGGAAATTCACATCTAAATGTCAAGAAAAAAAAAACTCAATTACTTGTATGTTTAGACTAATGCAGTTGTACAAACCAAATTACTGCATTTCATGTTTACACCACAGAAAAAATATTTAGGACAATATTTACTGCACAGATACAGCTCAGTTTACAATACATGAATGAAATAAACAGATCTTCCTCTGACAAGTTTCTAAACGTGAAGTTGTTACTGAGTGGCATTCAAAGACAGACAACAGAATGGGAGAAAGCGCTTACGGCTGAGAATTCCTGTAAACTAGCCGGCTGCAGACAGGTAGGCCTTAAGAGGAAAAAAAAGAAAAGAGAATAAGAAGAAAGAAAATCAACAACTGCTCCTCCTGAGGCTTTAACACAATATATGTGTGGAGTTGCAGTTAACCGTGTGGGCTCCTAAGGCATCTCAATCATTCAACAAGCATCACTTATTTTGCTTTGGATGATCCACTCATAGAGCTTGCTTATTCATGTCGAGGAAATTAAGACTGCAGTTTTAGATGTTGCATTATAGATGAGGTTCTCAAATCCAGCTGGTCTAGTCTTCTTAGTCAGACGCTCACTTACCTGATACACTTTGCCGGACCAGAACATTGTTGGCCTGAAAAGATAAAAAGTAAAACAGTAAAAATGTGTTTCATATGAATATATTGATATGTTTTTAAAGCCCTTAATACTGGCAGTTTTTAAAGCTACAGTGTATAGTTTGCGTTTCCCCCATGAGGAATTCTAAGTAATGACAACAAAACTGTCGGCGTGTCCACATGAGACAACCGTTAATCTGCTGTAGCACTGCTGTCTCAGTTTGATCGTAAACAAACAAGCTAATGTAAACTAAACTGTAAGTCTTCGCAATAAATTCACTAGTAAACTGTGAACGAGCTTGAACTATCAGTTCCAAACCACTGGATTTCCCAGTGCTGACTGTAAGCTTAATGCGCTGCTTCGCTGTGTGTTATGAGCGTCATTTGTGGGTATTTTGAGGGTAGAACCTCTAGTGAAGAAGCCTGCCTAGTTCTGGCTGCTTTTACACTGATGTTTGTCTGGTGGAGTTGCTTAAACCTTCTGATGTGGGATGCCAGAGGAGGGAGGAGTTGTCAGAAATGGATCAAATGTTCTACAGTAGAACAAATAGCCCAGAGAATCATTGGTGCCCCTCTCCCAAGCCTTGAGGAGAGACACTCCAGTAGGCTGCAGAGAAGAGCAGCAAGCATCAGAGCGGACCCTACACACCCTGGCCATGTCCTTTTTGACACCCTACACTCAGGCAGGCTTAGGGTCATGAGGGCGCGGACAAACCGCATAACTGCAGAAACAGCTTTTTCCCAGGGCCATAAATGAGCTGCTGAAAGGCTAAGCTAAGCTGGACTTAAATCATACTGTGTTGATAATGCACTGGTTTTCTTATTCTGGTTTTAATATTATTTATCTATTTATTGTTGCTGACACTGTCACTTTTTAATCATCTTTCTATCTTTATGCTGCTAAGTGAGTGATTGATGTCATCTTAATGTCGTTGCGTAGTGATATGCAATGACAATAAACAATCTATCTTTACCGCAGAGCTGTTGTTTTAGACTACAATACTTTTAGCCCTCATAAACTGACAACGGACTGTATTTCTCAAGACTCACATGCAGGCCATTATCCATTGGGAACACACAAGCACAATAGTCTCAAGTACAAACCAACCCTGACAAGACAAGTTATTACCGTCGTGATCAAGTTTCAGCTTCGTTACCTGCTCAAAGCACTGGAAAGACAGCTGAAGCTTGTGAGGGCAAAGCCATGTTATCCCCTCACAGCACATAACATATATGTCTCATGACATGGGCTATTTCTGGCAGGTCAGCTGCACACACCTCAGTCTTCCAAACACACAAACACACACACACACACACACACACACACACACACACATGCTAACATTAGCCTACCAAGACTGCTTCGTGCGGTGTCAAACCAGTTATTGAATGAAAATACAATAATATATCTTACAAGAGGCATTACATAAAGAGCCCTTAAGTCAGACAATTATTGCGATACTGTTCTCCGCTTCTTCTCAAACTTGAGCTCACTAACGTTAGCTGCCTCTGAAACTGTCCGTGTCTGCAGTGTCTGGCTGCCCTTGGTAGGCGAGGCCCCGCTTCACAAGCTAACCGCTGTTGAACGCAACGGCTGACGTTAGCGGTGTCTTGATTTAATCAGTCGAGATCGTTTCAGAGTGAATGCACGTGCTCAGTTCAGTGTTTTCCCCAACGTACCTGGCTCACCGCTGACAGAGAGCGACCGATCGTCCGGTATGCACATCTGGATTGCAATAACATAGTGCTAGCTGGTGTGTTCCTTATTTGACAGCAGTTAAGGAGCGGTGCGGAAGCTCGCTGCTCCCTGGCGCGAGAGCTGTCTGACTGGGAGGAACCACTGCGGCTGGCCGGGGAGGGGGGTCTGGGGTACCGGGACTGGAAACAGTTTGTAAACAATCATACTGAACACCATGAACTAAAACCTGACAGAAATAAAAGTACATTTTTCAGATGATAAAATAATAACATTCATTTAACAGGACTTTACCTTTGCCTGCATTATGTAGTAATCTATACTTTTACAACTCTTTAAAATTAATTTCACAATATAGGCACAGCCACACTATTCCGGAAAAGGATGAGAATATAGAATTTGAATGAAGAATTGTTTCCTCAATCATTAAGAGTGGGTTGCCCGATTCAAATATCATTATTTAATGGTATTATGTGCAGGTGGGGAAGGGATAGGTTGGCATATTTGACCACACCTCCTGTTTTTTTTGGAGGGGCTCTCAGCTGGACCACTACAAATACTCAGTCACTCCTCCTTCTGATAGCTCTAGGCCTGCAGCCTCCTCGGGTACTTTTCGTCAGACAACAGGTGGGTTGTATAATACTGTATTTTCTAAGTTTTAAGTCTTTTTCAAAGTAGAATGTAAGATGTTTATCTCAACCTTTGAATCAAGTCTGAAATTTGAATATAACTAAACTAAAAACAATGCAACTGAAAAGTCAGGAGAAAACAACTTCAAATATTTAAATTTTTTTTATCTTGTACAAAAAAAACAATACACCAAATGTTTAATTCTAAAATGATCTTTCATCTGGACAATATTTATTATTGCGGTTTCATGTTTTAAGGTTGAAACATAGGCTATTTCAGTTCACTTGAATGCAATAAATAGCCAGAAAAAAACATGTTATTATGATTTATTTGCAAGGCAATCCCATTAGGGGATCAATGTCTGTGCAAAAACCAAGTTTTCATTTGTTATTGTGACATCTCCAAGAATTCCAGGAAGTAATTTCATTTTAAATTGCTTTGCAAAATGTATGTAATCTTCCCACTGCTGTCTTTTTTTAACCCAACAAGCATGAATCCAAGTGTTTGGAGCAACAGTATGTATTCCTCCAGCGGCATTTGCCTTGACGGCTGCACTGCAGAGCACCTCTCCTCTTTTCAACCAGACCCCTTGCTGTCAGATTCAGGTGTGCCAGGCGATTCTGTGTTTGTACACAGAGACAGCGAGGACATAAAAATGCTACCGGAGAGTGCTTATTACAGCAGCAGTGATGCTGCTTCAAGTTTGATCTGTTCCAGTCGGCTGGAGCTCAATTCAACTAGAAACAGCACCGCTGGACATTTACCCACGAGAAGGCACCAATCTCCTGCATCCAGTTCTTGTGGCCACTATGACTGGAACTTAAACAGTGGCCATCAAGCAAAGCGTGCCAGAGTAGAAAATATAATCAAAGGCATGACCAGCTCTCCTGGTATGCACTGCACTGATGTGATGACAAATCTGCACGAGGTGTCAGACGGCATGCAGGAAAATGAAAGGATTCAAGATCAGGAGCACATGGAAAGAAGTGGATCTGACAGTCAGACGACACGAAAGCAGCAGGAGAGTCAGCATCAGCACCTCAGACAGCTCAGAACAAGGTTCAAACATGTGGATGGAGTAACCGACACTACAGACAGTAAGGACAAAAAGAATCCCACCTGGAATGATTCTTCTGAAACATCTCCCAGGGATGCATTCATAGATTCACACAGTGAGTTTGAGAGCAGCTCAAGTATAAAATATCAAGGATCGAAGCAGGGAAAACCGACTGACTACTTCCAATCCAAATCTGAAAGAATAAAGCTGATAGCAGATGTTTTAAAGTATGAACTGTCCAGAGCTGTCACTAGAAGTGTTGACTCTATTTTTAAAAGCATGCCACTTCTACAGACAAATGACGAGATGAATGTAGAGACTGATAGGCCTCTTTATTCATCAGTTGGTAAAGATGATACATTTAGAGTTTCCTGCTGTGGGAATGCAGAGGTGCAAATCCCAGATGTTCAAACCGAAGCTCTGTCTTTGGTTGTACAAAAGCCTCAACTGGAAGGAGATGACAAGTTCATCCTCCAGTCCAGATCAAGAGCCCACCATCGTACCAGACCTCCAGCCCCCTTCGGTCGGGACTCCGCTCTGCATGAAGATCAGCCGTCAGAGAAGAATCACAGCACCGCCCTTCAACATGCCCTCAGATTCTTGCACAATGGAGGCTCTGAAGTTAGTCAAGCAAAGTTTGAGGCGTTTGACACTGATTGGAATTCGGTCAAAGTGAGATCGAAGGTCAACTCCAGATGTGTCAGAAGCCCACAGACTCCCACTGTGTCGGTGGATCCCATGCTGTTGGAAAGCCTGTGTCTCCCTCATGTCAAGATTGAGTCTGATTGCCTGGTGAAGAATTACCTGTACATGCTGAATGTATCCTTTACACGTTTTTATATTGATGTAGTCTAATATTTAATCTTTTATTATGTTTTCTTGTAGCTTTAAGAAGCAATCAGCAGTGACAGAAAATAATGTCTTTCCTTATTGTAGCTTCTGAAGCAGCTGCCTTTACAGACCTGTAATAACTCTTCCTTTGCTTATTTGATGTCCAAATAACAACCCATTCTGTGTCACAAACCTCATCATCCCTCCCAGGTATGTGCTATATAATGAGTCTGTTCATCAACAATAATTGTCATTTTTAAAGAGGGCAACAACGTTGCACCTTACAGGATCCAATAAGTACTCCCTTTTGATCTTCCAAACTTGTAGAAAATAGCAGTCTTTCCATTTGTCCTGAGTTGTAATGATTTTTCGGGAGAGAAAATGTATCCAGCCACATTAACAAAGAAATGTCCTACTGTTTCTTATGCCTAGGATGTGTGTCTTTTACCCTTAACACTGGTGCATTTAGGAGGGTCTGACCACACATCACCTGAAGAAAGCAAAGCTCATGTTCTTTTACACTCGCTACCCGAGCTCACTGATACTGAAGATGTGTTTCCATGATGTGCAGGTGAGAAAATATTTGCAATATTGAGCACCAGTCAAATTCTTCCACATATTTGTGTATTTTTCTGTAACAAAAATACAGATGTATAGCATTCATCACAATCTTGGGAAAGTCATTGTATTTTGCATTTAAGGAGACAAATTTCTTGCAGTTTCTGAGAAATATTTTCAACCTCAATCATAGAGCAGTCTGATAAATGTCTATGGTTTTTTATGTGTGGCATGTTTTATGATCCCATTTTGTTTTTCTAAAAATGCATCTCTTTCACAAAAGAAAATAAAAGAATCAGTTTCAGACAAGTTAATACTTTTTATTTTTTTTTATTTGTCAACAGCATTAAAATCAAGCAATCAGATCAGGATTAACAACTTTACGTCACTATTGCATTTCTGTAAAAAAAAACAAAAAAACAAGGTGTGCAAAAATGGCAACACAGAGATATGGTAAAATACAGTTTTAGTATTTTATTTGCTTTATATTTTTAATACCAACATGTTTAGCAGCTTCTCTCTCACATAGTCAAATAAATTACAATATAGCCTATCAAATCACTCACTTACCGGTTCCTCCGTTTCATCCTCAGTTCACGCGCTGCATCACCTCTCAGCTCATCAAGTGGTTCAGTAACTTCAGGGAGTTTTACTACATCCAGATGGAGAAGTTTGCCCGGAACGCTCTTCTAGAAGGAGTGGCCGACGTGAGGGGTCTGACTGTGGGGAGAGAATCAGACCTTTTCAGAGCTCTCAACATGCACTACAACAAAGCAAACGACTTCCAGGTAAACTGATGCTACACTGTAATTCTTACTGCTCGGAGCGGACAACATACTGCTGATATCTTCAGTCATACAGATTTGTCACACATTTCTTTGTGATGGATTTTTGTTGTTGTTGCTTTGGGAGCTTTCAGTGAGGTCATTTGATTGTCTCATTTTGATCACGTGCAGTCCGACACATGATTTACTTTTGTTAGATGTGTGTGTGTGTGTGTGTGTTGCACTTTATATTCTTAAAAGTCTCAAAGCTTAATTATAATAATATGTCCGCTTCGCTGCATCTCCTTATTTGTAACTGGTCTAGATTATAGTGGCTTTACAAGATGGAATCAACATAAGTGTATGTAATATTTTGTAGGTTATATAATACACATAACACATATATATTAAATGTGAATTGTAGTATCGGTAGTATAAAGTATGGGAGATAAAAAAAAATAATATTGGCTATATCAGATGTGTTAATGCATTCAATAATCCCAAAACGATTCATTAACCACATAAATGAGTGCTAATATTTAAAATGTATCCATCTTCCTAAATGTATCTTTTTACATTTAATTAGTATCACTAAACCTTTCCAACATGTCAATTGAATCACATTACAACGGTACTCAACAGCATAACTCATTTAGACAAAATATAGCAAACTCACAGATACTCAAACAAATGTATCACAAAAAAGGAGGGGGAAGATAGGGAAGGCGGTTTAGAGAATCAGTGCTTAATGATTAGAGTAGATCACTTTTTGTTCAAAGTAAGAGAGAAAAGGCTTCTAGAGTTTAACAATCATCTGGTTGAGCCACGTGTGGATTATTTTACTTTCATCCCGTTTCTAACAGAAGTGAATGAGGAAAAACCTTCTCACATTGTTTTTTAGAATGTCATAAAGCCAGTAACATGTTATTAAGTGGTCTCTACATTAGTAAACACCAGACAGTAAAATGAATAATAGTGTATTCGTATGCATGGTACATGCTGTAATTAAAAGCATTGTGAGAGTCACTGTGATTAGCATTTTCACCTTAAACTAGGGATTTATAACAGTTAGTGTTCTTGTTTATGTGCACATTGACCACAGCTGGTCAGACCACATATTAACCAGCCCACATGTGTACTCCTCCACACAGACTGACACTTAACATATACTGTAGTCATATAGCTTTAAAACTAATTCTAATTAGTACAACTATACCATAATATTACAGCAGTGAGAAGTATCAAAGGACGATGAGACTGGAGATGAGTTTAAGAAGAAGTAAAGGAAACTCAACACTTCATACGATCTTAAATGAGGATTTGCTGATGTCATAATTTATAAGTCAAAACCATCATAATGAACACAGCTTCCCCCCCCCCAGTGTAAAGTTTGAATATTTATGAATTTTAATTTAGGAGATTTTCAGTAATTTGGTAAATTGTTAATTTTTGTGTTAAGAATATTATTTACAG
Organism: Sander vitreus; assembly: GCF_031162955.1. Lineage (NCBI taxonomy): Eukaryota > Metazoa > Chordata > Actinopteri > Perciformes > Percidae > Sander > Sander vitreus. The sequence continues at coordinate 14,736,260 of NC_135872.1, forward strand.
CATGAAAACAGAGATGGCCTTCTGGTGAGGCAGTTCTTTCACTCAGTGGCAGATGTGCTGTGAAAATGGCAAGTTGCAGAGTCATTATATTACTGTAATTCTTTATTTTTTTTTATAAATTGTGCATTTAAAAATAAAATTGAAATTAGACAAAACATCACTGCAAATTTAGTAAGGATTCACTTTAACACTGATTAAAGTGTTTAAGCAGGGTTCACCTGGTTCAATTTAAGAACTTTTTAATACCACAAAATGCAATTCAATACGATCATACCAGCGAAAGTATTAAAGAACGATGGAAAACCAGTGGGGACGATACATTCTGCGTTAAATAAATTGGACCTGGATAAGCAGCAGAAAAGGGGTGGATAGATTAATGAATTAAAAATGATAAATTCATTTGTTTATATACGTTTTTGCTAAAATCAACACTTTGTCACTGAGCTCAACAACAAGCTCAGTTGTTTTAAACTTTTAGTTTATAGGTGCACCAACACCCCCAGACAGCCTGCAATAAAGATAAGATTAAAAAAAACTTACTTTATAAGTAAAATTACTGCCTATGGCAATATAATATAATTTATAAGTAATTAAAACTGAATTCTATGCTTTTGAAGACTTTTTTGAGACCTACAGACCGCTTGTTAAAGTATTTTGGACGAGATTCAAAATTAAGTCAAGTAAAAATGGACATTATGTGATTACACGCAGCGTGAAGTGTCAAGGATTCCAGGAAAAAAACTACAGTAAACAATACCTAAAGCAACAGGCTAAAACATAAAGTTAGAGCTAAAGTTAAAGCTGTCCACCATTTGACTGCTAGGTGTGTTATTTGTTTCCTGATGAGTGGCAGACACTGAACCTTCAACTCCGAGTATAACAAAGTACACATTTTGGGTTTCTTCTCATGAAACACAATCAGTGATGTTAGCTGCGTAGACACCCTTTATGTCCCAGGTTCTACTCCGCATTATCACTGTCAATGTCAAACTTTTTTTTTTTTTGCAGTGTTACATTGCTGTTTGGTCCAACAGATTACACACATGAACACACCCAGCATGGATGTTGGTGTGGGAGCTGAAATCAAACATGCGTGTCAGATGGAATAAAAACACAGACTGTCCTCTTTCTCTCAAACATGTAACTTAAACAGTAAATGCTTATTTGAGCGTTGGAACTGAAGTCTGTGTTTTTTTTGCATGACACACTGGCATCTCCTATTATTTTAACCCATGGCTGTACTGGAAATAACATGCCAACATAAAGATCAAATACTGACGTCGTCACATAGCCACGAAGGCAACCCTATCTCAGGTGTTACACTGTTGTATTGAGGTTATGGTCACCTGTTAATGGCATTAAAAAAATCCCTCAACATGTGATGTCGTCAATACATCTGTATTGAAAAAGTCCATCATTTCAGCATCATTAAGAATTAGATGCACTAAAAAAAAAGTTGTATGATGTAATGCAATGCAATAAATACTACCTGACCAATGTTCATTAAACTCACCAATATTAGTTTTTGGCATAATGAACATCATAGTGACACTTCTGCTGTTCCTAGAAGTGGTGGCGCTAAATTCTCTAACCTCATGCCTTTAGGAGAGAGACAATGTCTCATCAATCCTTTTAGGCTCAAGTTTAAAAATAGCTTTAATACTCATGTATTACTGGTTCCCTTAAATAGTTTTAAACTGCTTTTAAAAACTGAAAAATCCAGGCAAATGCCAAATATTGAACAATCAAATCAAGCTACCTAAACTTAGGTTAGGATATATGGAAGCAAATATTAGCTCATTGCAGAAACATTGGTGTCGGGATCTTCACAATTTCATAAGCAGGGATATTTTGAGAATTTCTTTTTGTTTTTTGAGGTCATTTCATTTTGCCTTAAGATTTTCATTTCTGAAAGTGTGCAGGATAACTGTAAGACCCCTAAAGTGGTCAGACCAGTGATTCCAGCTGAGCATTAGTACTCTGGGAAGGTTGATGGTTGAAGTGGAGAATTACACAATCTTACAACTGAACCACACGTATGCAGTATCTCCTCATGTACTTAAGGTCTTTGACAGCGGACAGAATTTTGAGAGCAATTTTTTAACCTGTCAACATAACACTGCTTACCAGCTCCTGTATTGTTTGAATTCAACCATATTACAGTTACAACATACATTTTATATAGGTATTTAGAAACGCAGAAAACTGAAGCTCATTTTAAAAAGTAATTTGCCATTTTTTGACTTGTTACTTACCTTGATTTCCCAGGTCTGATTCTGATTATGTAAAATAGAAACCCTATGTGTAAAAGGTCTTATTGTTTTTAATCTTCGCCTGTGGATTCACAGGTCCCTGACAGATTCTTGGAGGTTGCCAAGATTACATTGAGAGAATTTTACATTGCCATTTCAATGGGCAAAGATCGTGATCCATCGTGGAAGAAAGCAATCTACAAGGTGATCTGTAAACTGGACAGTGACGTACCAGCTGAGTTCAAAAGTCATCACTCTGGATGAGAACCAACCAGAAGATATCATGTGCCACAGTGGTTACTGTCACAATGTGGACTTACTTGTACCTCAGTTAGCAAACTATTTGGTTTTTAATGAAGAGCATGTTATAGGTGAGTGATGTACATGACTGGACGTGTCCAGTCTCCACACATACAGTATGGCAGACTGATGTCTGACATTATCAAAGGCTTTACTGACTGTTTTTGTTGCATTATGAGGTCATTGGACATAATTTGCATTTTGCTATAATAACCATATTATATAGTAATAACACATTTTGTATTGTATTGATTGTGAAACCGTTTTATTGGTGCAACACCAAACTGTTTTTTGAGAAGCATTTTTTTTTTTTCACAAAATAAGGTCCACACCATATGAGAAAAAAATATTTAATATTCAGCAGAGCTCATTATTTTCATTCTGTATGTATGTACAGGATATTTAAAATGGAATTACTTAGTGTAAATGTCTATTATGTCTCACACCCACCCACCCTTACAAACTCTGTTCTTAAAACAGCAGTGTTTCTGTCTCTCTTCCATACTTACCATAAAAATCCATCCATCCACTTTCTAAATGACACATGGTGGCTGGCTGTCCGCGGGCTAATCAAACATGGTCTTCATCAGAGGTTCTGAGTGTTTGGTCATAATTGATGATCCTTGTTTTGTCTTCAGTTACTTCTGTAACAGCGTTGATCATCCAGATGAAAATTTCTCATGGGTGAAAATCCTGTACTCTTTGTTCACAAAGGTGCAAGGTTTGTAAATGTTAAATGCATCTTAAACACTGAATACACCTGCTTAGATATTAACCATGATAATCACACTCAGTTGGCTCCTTTAAATACCGATATGCAGTGTGCACATAGGCATTAGAAAACTGAACAGCAACACAACTACACTTCTGTGTGATATTTACTTATTAATGACCTTGCTGTCAACAATGAATGACAACAAGGGTCAAACAGGCAAACTCTAGTACATATTAAAGCTTGGGTAGGCAGTTTTCTGGAAAAGCCAAAGCACACACCAGGACTTGAAAATACAGCCATCCTCCTGCAGCTCTCCCGTCTGTGCTAAGCCCCTCCCACCAGACAAGCATGTGCATATACATGCGCTTCATACCTGTACGAGTACTAGTCAGTCATTTCAATCATCCCGATTGTGATCCCGGTGCCGTTATAAAGCGCTAATTCTATGAGAATTACCGCTTTGTTTTGTTTGCAAACCTGTGGGCCTGTAAAGCCTTTTGAGATAAAACACTGTGATACAAGTTCATTTTATAATTAAAACATGTGTCAATATCGGCGAAGCGTTACAGAGATGGAGAGAAAATGTTGCTAACCGTTTAGCCTCATGCTAACCCTAGCCATAAGGTTTAGCCTCAGCCGTGAGCCTTTGGCTACGGTAAGCAGAAGGCTAAACTATTGGAGAGATGGAGAGAAAATGTTGCTAATAGTTTAGCTTTCTGCTAACCGTAGCCGTGAGCTTCTGTAAATAAGCGGACAATTGGTTTGAGGTTCATCACTTCCCAGTACGATCTTTAAAATAGCCCTTATTTAAATCATTGGGCCCTATCTTGCACCCCGCACAGTGCAAAGCCCGACGCAAGCGCCTTTGATAGTTTAAGACTGACGCAGTTGTCAGTTTGCCGTCCAGCGCCCACATCGTTTAAATAGCAAATGCACCTGCGCCTATCTTTGCACCCATGGGCGTGCTGGTCTTACAGGGAGGTGTGTTCAGGTGAATTCTTGGCGTATTGCTATTTTGAGGCAGCGGGAAGTGATCGCGCCATTGACTTTTTTGGCTTCATGCGCCACTGAGCAACTTTCATATACGCTGTGTGCAGTTCTCCATCCAAGACGTGCACATGCACCTGCAGAACAGCCAACCTGTGATTGGCCTAAGTCTCCCGTCACGGGCTAGATTTTCTAAAGCCTGAAAACAGAGCCAAGAGGAAGACGTTTTCCCTCAGTCCACTTGAATTACAATATGCTATAAAGGTTATTATAGATTAGACACAAAGAAAACTGTCTAGCCCAGCTTTAAGTGTGCCACTGTATCAAAAAATTATTGAACAAAGCAGTAAGAGCAGACATTTTGTATAAACATCCATATTTTTTCACTTGTAGATTGTCCACATACATTTGCAGCCAGTCAGATTGTTTCAAAGTTTAACTGACTTGTGAGACAGATAAACAAAAAGCACTTCATTTGCATTGCTCTTTCTTGCTTAAATTAACATTATGGTCAATTGTGGGCTTTGATAATGTGCATTAGTGATCATAATATATAGTAACAATCAGCTGAATGTAGTACAGTTAACATTTTATCTTGACTTTGTTTGTAAAAGTGTTCAAAAAACTGTTAAGTTTAAAAAAAAATGGAATTTAAATGAGACCACAATTAAAATACTATTCTTGTCATGAAAAGCCACTGTAATCGACTTTTCAATGAAGAAACCAGGCTTTAACCACCTGCACCCCAATATTCATGACGTTACCCCGTAGTTTACCATGATGAAGAATTAACTATTTAGCTTAAAAGGTAAAGAAAAGGTGAGGTGGTCCTTTTCAGTCCTACATCCATGCACTTGCATGTACACTGCATCTTCTGACACTCAATTCAACCCACAACAAAACGCTGCGACAAGCACATACTTATCACAAAAAATAAAGTAGTCGGATTTAAAATTTTTACTCTATAAAATTGGCACCTTCTTGTAGAATTGCTTATTTTTAGATTTTAATGTAAAAAAACAAAACAAACAAAAAAGAAAAAAAATGGCAATAAACCATTAAGGGACTGGGAACCCTGGGCAACCCACAGAGGTGTAAAACTATGCAATACATTTCACACTGAAATTTGCCAAGGTGTAGGGAAACCTCATTTGGATTCTGGATTCTAAACACAGATATGAGTGGACATTTTACATCACAAAAAGTTCATGTTACCATTTTCTCTCTTATTGTCATCCTCTTCACTTAACCATACACAGTGATACACCTGATAACAGTCAGCCTTAAAAAGTGTCACAGGGGATAAACAAGTGAAGCCAGACAGATGTAAATAATTGTTTATCTCAACTGATTCACTTTTTAGCACATCCTGCTTTACTTTGCATGCAAAAACACTCAGGCCTCTTGTTCATCAAGCCTGTTTTATTTATATATATACGTAGATACCACATCTGGCTTGTGCAATGCGTCTCTGCTACTGCTATCTTGGGACAGGGTAAAACCCTTCTAACCATTAAGAATCTTAGAAGACACTTTTGGATGTTCATGTGAAATAAATGCCAAAACATGGAATAACATTTCTATGATGAAAAAGGTTTTATATCACAAGATCGTTAACCCTTCTTTTAAGCCAACATAAAGTTAAGTGACTGTCCTGACACTAAATTAATCAAACACTAGCTTATGTCAGGTAAAGTATTTTTATTTAAAGCTTTAGTGCATAACGTTTTTATAATAATGAGCATCTGTTACATTCAAGCCATTGCCAAATGAGTTGATACAAGCTAATTAAGACTATCAGCTCCACAAAACACGTGTTGTTGTCATTACTTAGAATTCCTCATGGGGGAAACAGAAACTATGCACTATAGCTTTAAGTAATTAGTAATATATCAGTAAGATGCTGAAAATGATGTTTGTCGAGAGTGTTATTGAAGCAGCAGCTCTAGGGCTGAACTGCAGTTCCTCGCGTGGCCACTTAAGGCCAGCCTGGTCTCTATAGCTAATGTCACCCTTCATAACAACTGTACAGGGAGGGTGAACTTTATATAACTAACCGGTTTAAATTACATTGAGGCTTAAAGCCGTGCACTGTTACCATCTACACAAGATAAGGTATTTTGGTATAAAAACCCACATTTTTTATTTAACCAAGCATCCTGTATCACAAATCATGTCTGGCACATGTAACAAACCAAACTGCTTGAAAATCAGTTACAATTTTAGTTAAGGATTTTAATATTGGATAGACCTCCTGCCTCGATAGACATTCATGCATTAGGAGGCACAGCTACTCGGTACCAATATGGTGGCCGCATCGACGTATTGCTCCGATGAACAGCAGCGGCCAATGTGGTATCTACGTGTGTGTGTGTGTGTGTATATATATATATATATACACACACACACACACACACACACACACACACACACACACATATATATATATATATATATATATATATAATCAAGCCCTAATGCAAGAAAGACTCCCCAGGTTGGTCATTTTGTCAAAGTTTTATTGTGTTTTTCAAGTATGCATGGACCAAGAAACAGTTCTACAGGTAAACGGTACAGAAAGCATGAAGAGTATAAAACAGCAAGAAACATGACTGATTACAGAATATATGACCAGAAGAAGCACAGAGTTATAAACTACAAATTGATCAGCGAATAACCAGGGAGCCGGTTTAAAAATAAAAAATACACAATCGTCATCAATGAAGTAACTAAGAATTTAATAACTATTGATGATGTCGCCACCTTGAGGAGTCTCTTGTTTCACCACATGTAAGCTTCAGTGTTTTCACATTCTGGAAACCTGCAGAAATAAAAAAAAAGACCATTGATAAGTAGGCCAAGTTAAACTTTTAGATGTGATAACTAAGAGAATTCTTTCCCAATAAGTTCAAGTTTTGTAAATACAAGTATATTGAGAAATTCTGATAACACATTTATACAAAATAAAGTTACAACTGTATTTGTATCATTATAGAAGTCATTACAGGAGCTTTAATCAGTAAAAATATATCACACTTAGTGGGGTTAATTTTGAATTAGTCATAGCATTTTATCCCCCATTTTCTGCGCTTCAGAAAGTAAATAAAAGCCTTTTTGAAAAAAATGGCTTGCTGAAAAAGACGGTTCCATTCGCTTGCATTTAAGAAAGTATTGATCCATAAAGTACATTTTCAATGGAGTACATGTAATAAGAAAAGGCCTTAAACATGTACCCATCAAGTAATTAAATATTATAAATCTGATACTAATAACCATTTGCATTTTTAAAGTGCTGATATGATTACTCTAACATTTAACAGCCATCACTAACATCTACAGCCATCCTAACAACATTATACAAAAGAGTGAGATACATACCTTAAAATGACGGGAAAAAAGGGGGATAAGATTATCTTCTTAGAAATACTTGGTACGGTTGAGAGCTCTTTGTGCCAGCTGCCCGCTCTCATCAGTTATTCTCTCCCAGTCCGTTTGACCCACCACAAAGCCGATAGCGCGCTTTCGATCTGCTTCCTTCTGCTCTTCGAGATCAGCCCATCGAACCTTAACAAAACATCCACAATGTTGTGTTATGACCAGTGGATGAAAGAGCATCATTTAATCAGTTACATTACTTTTACATTCAATATTTTTGACATTTAATATGTCGTCTCATTGGCAAACAAATACATTTTAAAGTGCTCATATTATGCTCATTTTCAGGTTCATAAATTGTATTTAGAGGTTATATCAGAATAGGTTTACATGGTTTAATTTTCAAAAAACACCATATTTTTGTTGTACTGCACATTGCTGCAGCTCCTCTTTTCACCCTGTGTGTTGAGCTCTCTGTTTTAGCTACAGAGTGAGGCATCTCACTTCTGTTCCATCTTTGTTGGGAGTCGCACATGCGCAGTAGCTAGGTAAGGACTACGACTATGAGGGCGTGCCACCCTAGCAGCTAGGCGAGCATTATAACATGCGTTACAAAGTGACGCACGTTCGTCACAAAAGTAAAAGCTGGACTACAATAGAGCTGTTTGGAGCAGTTTGTGAACAGTGTTTTCTGTTGGAGATTGTGTTGTGTATTGTGTTTTTTGGGCTTTTTCACTTTGTAAACCTATAATATGCACAAAAAAAGATATATAACACAATAAAGGAAAGGGAAAAAGCCAAAAAGCATAATATGAGCACTTTAAGATGACCAAAGCAACAGCTCTGTGGCACAGCCTGGCAATTTACCCTTTTCTTTCCCGGTTCCGACATGCGCGTGGCATAGTCGTCTGGCAGCTGAAGGTAGTCCTCCAGGTCTGACATGTCTTCACGCTTCCTCTTCCCACCGCTCCCCAAACCGTCCAACTTGTCTGTATAAATGGAAGATCACTGTTCTGGTCAGTTCTCCCCTCCCATGACATCTTTAACCTCATCATCCTAAGATGAATGTGTCCATAAGAAGACAGCTAGTCAATCAGCATGATCTGTTTTAGCAAGGTCCTGCTTCACAGTCACATACAATAAAGAAGTGCAATCACATCAACACTACTAGAGTAGGGTTTCTTATTTACGTTTCCCCCACATTTGCCTGGCTCGTGATTTGTACAAATTATGACCATGTTTTTGTTTACATGGATATTGAGTTGAAAAACAACTATATGGCAAAGGAGTTACATTTTGCACTCAATACCTTCACCTACATATTTAGAATGTTTTCTTCAGATGAGGCTTTATTTAAGCATGTTCAATTTGAAGCATCTTGCAATCACAACATGAATAGTTTAGGTTTCTGTCATGCTTTGTGCACAGTTAACACAGACATACAACATCATAAAATGAATCAATGAAGGCAATATCGCCAGCCTTACAGAGGTCAAAGATAGTAGTCAGTCATAAGATAAAGTAACAAAAAGGAATACCTACCAAGCTTTGCCTCAGATGTGTCCATCTCCCATTTGCTTTTTGGAATGTAGCCCTACATTATATAAAGAAACACTGCAATGGTTAAACATTTGCGTGACACGGGGGGGGGGGGGGGGAGAGGGAGAGAGAGAGAGAGAGAGAGAGAGAGAGAGAGAGAGAGAGAGAGAGAGAGAAGGGGGTGGCTGAAAAGAGAGCAGACTGGTTTATTAAACAAAGACAACTGACGGATGAGACTGCGTGAGGACTTATATTGTTAGGACATATAATGTAACAGTGGCATGCAAATATTTTGATCTTGCAAGTTCAGATAAACTAATGTGTTCAGGTTTAGCCTTTGTTCTTGTTTTGCTCCATGCAAAAGAAAAGTAAGAATGGACAACAGCTGTGCTCTGCTTTGGAGAACACACAGTCTGTGCCAAAGTGCTTTCCTTAAAAAAAAGATCATCAAGCGAACATCTATCTGCTCTTAGAAGGTAAAAAAAGCAAAACAAGCAATTCAATCTCCAATCACGTAGTTTGTCTGTGTGAGCTAATGACAATGTGATCAACATTTTAAATTACAGAGAACAATGACCCTGCAGTGTCTGCAGTGCTGCTGCGCAAGCTTTTAGACAAATATTTGTGTTAATTAAACATGAAAAATGTTTCCGGCCAAAAAGCACACTGTGTGCTTTTCTGACATAGCATCACTTTTCCCTAACTGATCCTCAGCTGTCAAATTACACGGATGCAATTTAGCTGGCTAGCACCAGTCCTAGGTAAGGACACACTAATGCATTCTTTTGACACTCTTAAGACCACCCAATTGGAGCTGGCTGTAAAATGTTGAGAGGTATGATGTCAGCAACACCAAATTATGTATTTCGTAGGAAACATACAATATATTCAAAATAACCTTGCAGGATAGTTTGGTAATCTTGGAGGAAGTTATCTCTGATGGCTGCAAGTCAAAATCATGACTAGCGGGTGAGTGTTTAGTACGGTGCATCACTTACAGAGATGGCACCTTTTTTTCCAGCTGACACAATGTTTATTTAAAGAAACAGGTCAATTATTTTATCCATGACAAGCTTGTATGACAGACAAAAGAGCCTTGCAACGATAAAATGAGTAAAGCTGATTTTGTTGCATCTGTGGCCCATCTCTGTCAAAATGTTATGATTTAATGTTTTGCTGGTTTCATTAGGTCCAATAACAACACAATTAGGTCAATTTATTTATTTTTCTGTTTTCTTTATTGACTTTGTTTTTCCTCCCAACTCCTTTTTCATTTTTAAGGCTTTGTTGTGAAGATGTGTATCTCTCACACCTTTTAATTTCTTACTATAACAACATTAATCTACCCCTGCCTCACAAACTAGACTATAGTATTAGGTACATCGTTTAATTTCACATAAGATATGCATTCTAAAATATATTTATGCATTTAATTATTTTTTTTATTTTTTATTTCGGACATTTATTTGTTGTTGTGCTTATTTCATTATTTGGTTTGGTTTTCTTTATATTTTAGGATGTATTTCACATCTGTCAAAAAAATATATAGTCATATTTTATTATATTCACCCCCAAATTTAAAATACCTATTTTGCCTTTTAGTGTTGGTGTGAGTTGTCCATTGTTGGAGACTAGATGGCACTCGGCTTGTGGTGCTCAAAGCGCAAATGCATTTGAAAAAAAATACCTCGGAACACACCAAAGCGACGAGACGTAATACGTCTCCATAACAGCAGGCGGCGCTAATCTGTATTGTTGCCCAAAAATGAAAACCGGCAGCTGATTGGACGAACCCGTCACGTGGGTCTTGTTTCTCGGAAATTCAAAGACAGACTGTCATGGCGGCTTGTTCAGAATACGATCTCATATTGTACTAAAATAGTTCACCGAAACGTGTTTCTGAAAACATTTTAAGCGAGAAATAGGCCGTGCAGTTGCTGAATCTGTCTTCATTTCAGATCAACAAAGGTCAGTTTAAAAGATTTTCGTCAGATTTTGAGAGGCTCTAGCCACGCTCATTCCGCTCCCCGTTTCCGGGTTAGTACTCTACCAATCAGATTGGTCATTTCAGTCCGACTGCCGGCAATGCCAGCCCCGTCGATGATACATGTCAAATCGGCCAAAATGAAGGACGACGGCCCCTCGGACGGACGATGGCACGGAACACACCGAGCAGATTATTGGCTCTGTGTGTCTGGACCTTAAGTCTAATCAGGCACAGTAAGTGAAAACACCTGTGTGGGTGGATGTTGGGGTTGTAGGAGCTTTAAAAGAAGTCAATGTTTTTATTCGGTATATTTAAGGCGCATATTGTAATAATTTTTTTGTAACAATGTTCAAAGTGTGCAAAATTATGCTGAATACACCAGTCTTTTTTCATTTGTTATGAGTATCCACACATGGGACGACAAAGAAAAATAAAACATGAATGACGCTGCTGGAAATCTTCCAGCAGCATCTGCTCTGGTTTAATCCAAGTTCAAGCACTCTGGATTCCAGAGTTTAACGTACAAACCGATGCTTGTTAATAAGCTGAAGAAAGGAGGCAACCTATTGCTTTACAACACAACAGACTCAAAGGTCTGTTCAGATTATTTATAAATATATTATATATACTGTATATAGAATGTCATAGAAGACAGGGACAATTAGCAGCTGCTGAATGCTCAGTCCACACTGGACAGTAACATCACTGTTGGATGTGGTCTCAGGTGCAACAAACAATATCTGACCACATCCAACTGTGATGCCTGGTGTGGTAAATAAAAATTGCTAATGCTGTATATTAACAGTGGAATTGTGGTGCTACAGCAGATTAAGATGGTGCAGCACCACAAAAAGATATTTAAAAAATTGTGTTTATACAATACCCAATCATCGGATTTATGATTAACCACATTTCAGTAGGTAACATACATGTATATGTTTTAGTATTATATTTAGCTTGATGTAAATTAGCTTAAAACCAGCATATAGTGGCATAAATAAAGTAGTGTCCTTCTCTATGAGGAAGCTTAATGGACATTTATTCCTATCAAAGTTGTCTCCATAATGTTGGTTCATCCTGGGGACACCAAACATGGACCCCATTAGATGAAATGGTTCATGCCCATGGATATTGTTGGAAATTTAAAGGTGAGCTATTATGCTCATTTTCAGGTCTATACTTGCATTTTTTAGGGTTAGGGTTAGAACATGCTTTGATGTTCAAAAAACACTTTATTTTTCTCAAACTGCCCATGGCTGCTGCACCTGTATTCATCCTCTATCCGAGACGCTCTGTTGGAGTGTCTGTCTCTTTAAGCCCACCCCCCAAAATGCCAGTCTGTTCTGATTGGTCAGCGTTTCTTTCTTTAGTTTGGATCAACGAAAGTACATTTCCAGGATAATTGCCCGACATAGCGGAAGGTGAGGGATGCGCCCGATGTCCCTCACCTTCCGCTCTTTGTGCTCCCGTTCTCAAACTGTTCGATTTGGGGAAAAAAAATCAACAAACTTCGAGCTAGCAAGCTACACGCTGAAAATGGCAAGTTTTGAAGAAAATTGGTGGGGATTGCTGTGGACGAAGTACCCATGCTGATACACTGTTAAGAACAAATTACATTTAACCATGTATCCAGCTAATTTGAATAGCTCATGTTACTGTATTGTGTGAAGAGTTTAATATTTTGTGTGGTGTTTTCTTTTGCGTGGTGCGAATGTTCCACCAAAACAAGTTCCTTACCGAGACCATTTTGCAGAGACACCGTCGCTGCATCCGGTGCTTAGTGCTGCCCAAGATGATTGTGATTGGTTTAAAATGCTACACAACCCAGACTGTTTTTTTCTCCTACCCTAGAATGTGTGTGTGGTGTAGCCAGACCTTACTCCACAGCTCTGTGGAGATTGTGCTGGCGATGTGAGACTAGTGTTTCTGGGTCTATATACGTTTACCTCATTTTTTTAAGTTTATGCCACATTTAATATGACTCGTAACATTATACATTTTTGACAGAAAATAAGGAAAAGCATAATCGCCCTCCTTTAAGCAAAGCTTTCGAATGTAACCTATATTTTCTTGTTGTGACTGAAATGAGCCTTGTTTTATATGATTTGATTTTGCTCATCTAAAAGCATCAATATAAAGGTTGTCTTTCTGCAAACAAGGAACATATATTTACACATTTTGTTAGAATTGAGGAGAAGTTCACTGGGGGCCACAAAACCGGGTTTGGAAAAGCTTGATGAAAGCTACAGTTCAGATAAAGATATATTATAGGGTTAATTTGAGGATTATTTGTAATCAGTCTAATACGTCTGTAACTTCCTTCTGTTGTACATTTTTCTTGATTACACCCACAATAGTTTATCTACGATGCCAGGAAGATTGACAACAAAAAAAAGAAATCAAAACTGTTTATACAATCTATAACAAGACATGATCACTAAGTTTAAATTTGTTGACTGGGTTCACGAGAACGAGACGAGATTTTAACACTATTTTAAAGAAAACTTTGATTTAGAAATATGACTGGAAAAATTGTCTTTACTCAGAGAACCAAGGTTACAACATAACTAAATGTTTCATTGCAGCAATAAACAAGTAAGTAGGCTGCTCTTGTACTGATTTATGACCATTTTAGGCTGAGGGGAGAAGATTTCTCTTTGTTCTAATATCATTAAAAGTAAAGATGCTTTCTGCTTCAGGCTCATTTAAAAAAAAACACAGAGAAAGAGAGCGATCTGCACAAGTCAGCGCCACACTAAACTGCACGCTGCAGTCCATGTGTGTGTCGGGCGCGAAAGAGAGAGAGCGAGAGAGAGAGAGAGCGAGAGAGAGAGAGCCTGTATCCTCCAACGTTCGCTGGGTTTTACTGGCAGCTTTGTACAATTGTAACTCCCCTACCGCTCTGCAAAAGTGAACTCAGAGTCAACTTTGGCGAACGGGCACGGGATCTTCTATGCTAATTTAGAGGTCCAAGCCAGACTCATCTTCAAAGCCAGATGTATTATATATTAGAACTATTGGCGGCTGCTCTGCACTTACGCCGATATCGCGAGACAATTTGTACCTCGACGAGAAGTCTCGTCACATTTTAATGTCGCGAGATCTTGTGGGACAAGATCTCGTCACACCTCTACTAGCTAGACACTAACTGTGTCTGATGTTTGCTGCTGAGCAGTTAGTATTCAGTGGGTTATGAGCGCAGTGAGAGTAAACCAAAACAGTAAATCTGCGGGCCGGGCTATGAAGCTTTGTAAAGCCGAGGGGAGTTACAGATTTGCATGATCATTATGAGCGATCCCTTTCACATTGTTTTCCATTGTCATTTGATATATTGTTATTATAAAAATATCTATTATAGCCGCTTTAAGGTAAAGCAGATTTCTTGTTGGGCGTTTGATTATTAGGTAACTGTGCATCCGAGGCCGGTGGCTTATTGTTTCCGCTGCTTCCCCCCCCCCCAATTCTTACTATGACTTTCATAATCACAAATTCTCGAACTTTTGCCCCACGGTCCAGTTTGATCACAAGCTTTGTATATGGGGACAATCTCCCTGAAGGTGGTACAACAGGAAACATTTCAATTTCAAAACTTTCAAAATCTGTTCTACAGCAGTAGAAGCAATAAGTTCTACAGCTTTCAAGAATCTTTCACTGAAACCTAGTGGATATTAGAAAGTCTGTCACTCTGATATTCAGGTAATTAAAAATGTTAACTTTTTTATTTTTATAGTTGGTTAATATTTCCCCAGAATAGTTACAACATCTTTATAGCTGGTTAAATGATATATTATTAGATATTATGTGAAAATGTATCAAAATCTGACACTCACGTGTCTGATTATAAATGCTACTACATTTCCCTTCATGTCAAAGGCAATATTTACCTCTTTGTAAAATTCATTTGGCAGAAGAATAAATGTCATTCGTTTATTTCTTTAAAATCTCAGAATTTTGTGTTGATTTCATAAAAAAGATTCATAATAAAATATTATTCATAAGAATGTTTTGCACAACATTACTTTTAAAACAGATTAGATACACTTTTTCATTTTTTCAATCATGTTTTTTTGATTAAAATTACATTTCTGTCTTTTGAAAAAAATGTTTTAGCATTTCTGTGAATGAGAATCATCAGAGATACGAAGCAGAATGGTCCAGTCTCATCCACAATGAGGAGGTTAAAGTTTTAGATCACTTTTGCTGATGTTGGTACTTTAGCAACAATATGAATTTTTGATGAAAAAAAACTTCAACTTTCTTTTGAAAATCCTTGATGTGAAGACAAAAATAATTTCAAATGTACCTATCTAACAATGAAATCTGAGGAGATGCTCAAAAAGACAACAACTAAATGCCTACACTAGAAGCCTTGCAACTGCTCCTTTAGTTAATGGACTGTTGCAGCTATCATTTCATTTTAGGACCGATTCACTACAGTATTCCCTATCTTGCTCCCTTATATTTGATCTGTTCTGCTCTGGTCCTTCCTCGTAAACATGATAATTACTACATAATAAATTAAATAATAATAAGCCTTATGTGGTAGATGGGAATCCATATAAGTGGAAATGATTCTGAAACCGGGTGGCTATAAATGTAAGCTTTTCATGTCCTACCAGATCACCCTCTTCTTCCTCCTCTCTCTTCAGCTCCTTAGGCTCGTCATCGGGATTGAAGTCTTCCATTTCAACCTAACACCACAAGCACGTTAGTTTAACTCAGTTACTGAGAAAGGACTAATTAATAAAAATATATATATAAAAAATAATAATATGTAATATTATGAGAACTTTTTAAGTCTTGAAGACCTCACCTCTTCTATAGCAGCATCCTGAAGCAGGGACCGGACATCCAAGCGCACCATATGACGGGGTGAGGACTCCCAGTTGTTGGACATCTATGTACAGAATGCTCTATTAGGAAGTGCATTCTATATGCATGAGCTTTAGTGAACATTACTCTTATTATGAATGTATCTGAGACAGTTATTTTATATTACAGACCTTCATTATATCCTTAAGCGTGCGCCCATGAACATTTCTCTTTGCACAAGTCTGAGTGTCTGCAGTGATTTCAGCAAGATACACCTTGAAATAAGAAAAGCAAAACATCTTAAGCACATAGCCGATTGGAATAAAAACTTCTTTTTTTTTCCATTAATGAACACAACTTACCTCAAAGCCTTTCGTTTTGGCTGCGCTCCAGAACTGATCAAAATGTTTAACCCTGTCATTAATAGTGTCTAAAATGATGAAGGGGAAAAAGCCATCATCCAGAGTTTTCTTGAACGTTTTAAGCATGCTGTTCCGGTAGGTATCCTCCATCTCTGGCTCATACTCATACTCAAGAACCTGCAAGACAGGTTTATTGTATTACATTCTTTATATTGTCTACATCTGAAAGTTGATATTGCTCACTGATGCTGAATTTGATTTCCAACTGTATACTTTAGCACAACTTTTGTTATTGTTGCATTTCAGACTCACCTTGGTTTTGACTCTTCTCCCGGTGTCTGGGTCTTTCTCTACTTTCTCAACCTCCGTCATGAAATAATCGTCCAAAACAAGAACTCTTGGAGGTGCACCGCCACAATCGACTTCCTTATCCTTAATAACGTCAACAAGATTGAAAAGCAAAGTTTTCATGGTTCTATTTGCTTTGTTACAAAAGGCAATATTTGTTATGCAAAACATCTTTTGTGGAAGGACATATAAACAGGCTCTATGAATATTGTTTGTATATTGTTCTTAAAGTTCAGTTACATTACATCATTATTACATTACAATATGATTTGCTGGTATGACTCCACTCACCCGTATGAGCTTAGCAACATGGCTTTTTCCACTTCCTGGAAGCCCTCTCATTATGATGACAATCTGTTCAAATATATCAAATAAATGAGTACTTACTATTATACAGCAAGCAATGTGATATTGTTACATCAAGAAACATTGCAGCAGTAATTAGTACCCTTTCAGGGCGAGATGATCTGCCAGGCAGTTTGAGGATATCGTCAATATTCTTGATTTCTGGCTTCTTCTCGACTCGTGGGGGTGGCTGGGGTGGAGGTGGGAGGGGTGGTGCAGTGGGTGGTCCTCGGTCTTCTGGATAACTTCTTCTTTCTACTGTACGATATTCATATTCAAAAGTATTTATCTGAACGGCACTTTCCCCACAATTATAGATTTATTGTAAGTGAGAAATAACCCTGCGATTTAAGAGTGAAGTGAAAATATTCCAAACACAGCTCAAGTATGTGAGTACATGTCTGGTAACAGTGGGATAGAACATACCGTAAGGTGAGGAGCTATGACTGTAACGCTCAGGCCCACTGCGGTCGAGTCCAATGCGCTCGTTTCGAGGTCTATCATAGCCAGGCCTTCCATAATGTTCGTCTCGATCACGACTGTCACTTCGCTCCCTCTCTCGAAGATCCCGCTCTCTCTCCCTGTATCCTGAGCGTGAGGAAGGTGCCAGTGGAGATCTATACAGAGGAGGAGCATTGTTAAGTGTTTGTTTCATCAACAGAATTTCTTGATTCAAACTGGCACACACTGACGACTAATCACAATGTACTGACACAATGTGATATAGTACCTTTCTTCAACCATGGACTGTGTGCTTGAATTAAAAACAGACAAATAGAAAACAATATTACATAAGTACAGAAGCAGCGCATTTGCCCCCAGTATGGAAAAAAAAGGTGTTAAAGAGTAACATGTTACCTGTCATCTCTTTCTCGTAGGGGATAGCGCTCCCTCTCATATCTTTCTCTTTCATATTCAGGTGGCAGCTTTTCTCTGTATAATTCCCTCTCTCTGCTGTACTCCCGGCGGTCCATGTAAGGGTCCAATCGTCTTTCATAATATGGGTCTCTGCTGTAAGGATCTCTGGGACCAAGAGGTTCTAGGAAAATGAAATGAAAATGAAACAGTTACAAAATTGCAAAAGCAAGCTCTGTTCGAGTAGAGAACGATAAGCTCAACCCCTTGTCTAGACCGCAAACGTCACATCAGCGGTGTGTTCACGCGACACTGAAGCGACTGTCTATACCGGTTCCGTCTGGTCCAAGCATTTCAAAGCGTCAAACAGCAAAAGAGCAGCCAAACTTTCTGTGCATTGTGCAATTTTCCTTGGACACTAAACAATGTTATCCATTCAATATCCTATAGGCTCTGATAAAGTCTGAGGGAGGACGAAAATAACTTTAAAGAATATTTTACACCCGTGAGACGCAGCTGAGAGGCAAGTCTGCACTGAGCTGGTGCCGACAGCTGCATAGATTAAGAAGAGAGAGGATCTGTAGCGTGACACGTGCGGGGGAAAAACGCACCGACATGCTTGCGATCTAGACACAGGGTTACAGTACTGAGACTCACCTTTTTCATAGCCCCTGTCTGATGGCACTGGGTCAGGCCTCAACAAAATTCTCTCACCGTAAGAGATCCGCTCAACCGTGGCTCCAGGCTCTGAAACATGGAGGGTAATGTCACCAACAGTCCTGAAAATTAACCTGTTTTAGCTGTTAAAATGTGTTCGTCTTTGCTGCTCATACCGTGACCATGCCCATAATCCACAGTCTTTGGAATCACTGAAGGTTTGGATGCAGGGAGAGATGGCTGGTAATCTGTGGCAGCAGGCTTAGTATCCCAAGACACAGATTCGGTTACAGCTGTCTGTGCAGCTGCAGTCATGCCCTGAGGATGACAGATTTAACATGATACTGAACAGTTAAATACAAAATATCAAAATAAAAATATAATGGTAATAATTATCCATTTAATTATCCAATAATACATTTCTGAAAACGTATTTAAAAATATATATATAAGTCTCCCTAACCAGTGATCTTGCCATTCTTACAATAAACTCTTAAAAATATGGCTAAAATAGCTAAGTTACAATAGCTAAGTAGCATAAGTAAAAATAAATTACCTTCAGAACATTCCTAACATCTGCTGGGATCTCCAAACCGAGAAGACCAGCAGGAAGCTCGGACAGGATGTCAGTTGGTGCAGGCTGAGGTTCAGGACCAGGTGGCTTTGCCTCCTGCAATTCTCTGTAGACCCAAAAGAATGAAAGTTAAGTTCACCTAAAAGTTTCCCAAAGTCCATTAGACCATAAAGTAGGTAATATACTAGCAAAAATAAAACAGCCTTCTGCTTCAATCACTACGGTGTGCAAAAGCAGGCCAGCCAAACTTGTTAAAAGGCTGTTTCTTTTATGATTTGAGCACGACAAATAATATTACATTCACCTCCACTGTTATGGTGTGGTGGCAGAAATCTCAGAGGTAAATATTTTATAACTTACGTAAATAATAACACTGCACTCTGCATGGCTAGATTCAACTAGAGATTAGTCAGAGTGTACTTTTTGTAAACCTAGGATAATAATGTAGTAATCAATGATGAAAGTCTAGAAATTACCTTATAAATTTAAGCTCTTGAGCAGCTTTCAGGATGATCTCATGCTGACGTTGGGAGAGAGCAAGCACATTTGCAGCACTTGTTCCTTGTGATGCCGGATCAACTGAGCTCTCTGGCAAGTTTGAGACAGGTGCAGCAGGAGATAAATGTGGACGTATATCCAAAGGTGGCTCTTCCCTGTGCTCTTCATAGCGAGCTCTATGATCTTCATAGTCAGAAGGATACCCTCTCTCTGGTGGTGGAGGAAGTCTTGAAGGCCTATCCCATTCTGAAGGTGATGGGTATGGTGGTTCTTCCTGCCGGTGGGGTGGCTCATCCCTATATTCACGAATTCTAAGTTCTCCTCTTCCCCTGTCATGCTCATCATAAGAATATGGTCGACCTCTTTCTCTTTCCTCTAGCCAATGGCCATCTCTGTAGGGCTCTGGTGGTGGCATGCGGGGGGGATAATCCCTTCCAGGAGGAGCACGCTCTCTTTCCCATTCAGAGTCATAGTACTTGGCCTCATGCCGATAGTCATCAGGAGGATAGCCCTGTGGTGGCCGCCAGCGATACCCGTCTTCCCCATGACCATAATCCTCCACGAAACCCTCATTGCGTCTCTCTTCATATTCCTCATGTGTTGGACCTGGCCGCCACATGCCTCTTGCCATCCCTCGACCCATAGGTCTCCTCCTCATTCCTTCCATATCTATTATCTCATGTGGAGGCAGAGGAGGGCCTCTGCCATGTTGTGGTTGCCATCCTAATTCTCTTTCCATGCCTTCATCATACAATGGCTCCTCCATAGGATCCATTATTTCCTGAGGTGGTGGTGGCACATGACGCCTGCCTCTGCCTACATCAGGATGCATTGGATGGCTATGAGGGTCATGTCCATGGTACATGGGGTCCACTTCTGGATCCATTTCAGTATCATCAATGTCCATTCCATGACCTAATGGCTCGTGATCCATTGGGCCATGTGCTGGATGAGGGGGCCTTCCTCGTCCCTGGTGCATGAAACCAGGATGACCAGGTGGGGGACGACCCCGGCCATGTGGAAACGGAGGTCTCATGCCTCTAATTGGAGGTCTCCTTTCTCCCCAGTAAGGATCCCCTTCCTCTGAGTACTCCTCTGACTCAGGTTCTTCCCAGTGCCTGTCCATTGGCTCTCCTCTTCCCATAGGTGGTCCCCCTCTTCCCATGGGATGTCCTCCTCTTCCCATAGGAGGACCCCCTCTTCCCATAGGAGGACCCCCTCTTCCCATAGGAGGACCCCCTCTACCAAAAGGTGGTCCCCCTCTACCCATAGGTGGTCCCCCTCTACCCATAGGCGGCCCTCCTCTCCCCATAGGCGGCCCCCCTCTACCCATTGGCGGTCCCCCTCTACCCATAGGCGGTCCCCTTCCCATAGGAGGACCACCTCTGCCCATAGGTGGCCCTCCTCTTACCATATGAGGCCCTCCTCTCATTATTGGGGGCCCTCCTCTCCCCATATGGGGTCCTCCCATTGGCTCTTCATAATACTCTTCCTCTGTTGAAAAGTGATGTCCGTCTGGCATCCACAATTCTTCAGGGGGCACCTCCGATTCCTCACCACCACACTGCTCGTATGAAGGATCTTGCCATTGATACTCTTCCTGCTCTTCTGGCATCCCCAAGTTCTCTTCAGGTGGCATGTACTCATAAGACGTTTCTCCCATCTTCTCCCCAAGTGGTACAGTGTTCGGTCCCGTGAACACTCCCCTGCCCCTCTGCCCACGTCCTCGTCCATGCACTTGGACAGGTACTGGCGGCTGGCCTCGTCCCCTCCCAGGGGGATGCCTTGGAGGATCTGGTCTCGACTGCAAAAGGCCAGAAGGTTGTGGCTCCTGTTGGATTCCAGAGGGCTTTGGAACCAGTGGGGGTTTGTTGTTTATCAATGGTCTATCTGGTTTGACGAGATTTTGTGCAGGAGTAGTTTTTGATGCCACAGTAGAAGGAGCCGTTACAGAAGGCTTGCCATTACCAGGTTTGGTGTTTTCGCTATTGTTAGAAACAGTATTGCCTTCAGATTCCTCAGGCTCTGTGGTTGTTTTTAATGTCTGAGGAATGGGGTCATTTTGGACAAAAAAGCCATCAGTTCCCAGCAAGTTGTCATCGGTCAAGTCTTCAGCATTGGCCTTATCACCTGGTTCTGATTCTCCTTTTTCTTTTTCAGATTGTAGCTGCCCGGCTGACTTTCCAGGAATCTTGGAATCCATACTGGCAGGTTGTTTAGTGGCTGGTTGTGCCTTAGGTTGGGGGCCTTGTGGTTGTTTTTGCTGGGGTACAGGTGGACATTCAGTAAGCCTTGGGGGCTGTTCAAACCTAGGTTTCAGCCCAAATCCAGGTTGGTCAAATCTTGGGGGACCATCAAAGCGGTGCCTTGGTTGGTCAAATCTAGGGGGACCATCAAAGCGGTTCCTTGGTTGCTCAAATCGAGGGGGGCCATCAAAGCGCTGCTGTGGTTGGTTGAACCTTGGGGGGGCATCAAAGCGCTGCTGTGGTTGGTTGAACCTTGGGGGGGCATCAAAGCGCTGCTGTGATTGGTCGAACCTTGGGGGGCCATCATAGCGCTGCTGTGGTTGGTCGAACCTTGGGGGAACATCAAAGCGCTGTTGTTGCTGATCAAATCTCTGAGGACCATCAAAACCTTGCTGCGGCTGGTCAAATCTAGGGTTGTTTCCGCTGGGGCCAGCAGGACTACAGAGATTGTAAGAAAACATTATTAATAAAGCTTTAGTGATATCCCACAAATATAAAACAATACATGTAATAGCCCACCTGCATTCAAATACTCTCAACTGACAAATACTGTCAACTGAATTTATGAAACATTTTTCTTTTTAAAACCCATTCTTAAAATTTAACATTTTTTAAATAAATAAATGCTAATAACAGTAGTACAAAACAATCCCTACTGACCGTGGACCTCTGAAGCTGTTGATGCTTGGTGGCTGAATGGTGGAGGGACCTGGAGGTCTAACTCCTATGCCAGCAGGGCCCGCTCCTCTTACAGGGGGTCCAGCAGGTGATTCTGAATGTGGCCCAAAGCCAGCGGACCGTGGACCTTGAGAGTTGGGACTAACACCAACTGGGGAATGCTGCATACCCAGGTTAGCTGACTGCTGCTGCATTTGCATGTCTTGTCCAGGGTACTGACCAAACTGTCCCATCATACCACTACTATACTGGCTTGAGGCAAATGGCACCATGGCAGTGAGAGTGGCCACCCTTTCTTGAAGGTGGGCATTGGTGGCGTTCATCTGTTCCTGCCACTGCTTCCATTGGCGCTCATAATCCTGCAGTTGGTCTTTGTGGGGATAGGTCTGAAACTGCTCATACCACAGGACGAAGGAGCAATCCCAGTCTTGGAATAAAGGGGTGAACTGCTGCTGTTGCATTTCATAGTGCCTCAGCTGCATTTCAGCAGACATTGACTGCAACAAAGGACATTTGGTTTAAGTATTATCATATAGGTACATGGAGAACAAAGAAATCACTGAGACATAAAATAATGAAAACTTATGAGCCTCCAAGATGCTGCAGGGGTTGCACTCTTTTGGTTCCACTAAACGTACTTTGCTTTCAAAGTACTTTGCTTCAAACCAACGAAAATAACCAGCCGAATAGTAGCTGTCAAAGAAACTACCATTTGCATACCTGTAGGTTTGTTGGTTGCTGAATCAGCTGTTGGTACTGTTCCAGGATCTGCTGAAGCTTTTCGTGTTGTTGCATGAGAGCTTGGTATTGCAAGCCTGTCCTCTGTTGCTGCACCTTTTGCCACTGTGCTGCTGCAGCCTGTAACTGCTGGAGGCGGGCAGCCTCCTCTGCGTCTTGTGGGACCTCGGGCTTTAAACACACACAAGACAAGATTGGAGCAAAGAATATCTTTGTAACTATAAAGAATATTTTTGACATAACCAAGGGTAGTTTAGAGAATGACATTATTTTAGATAGAGGGCAAGGCCCTACTGAGAACATATTACACAATCATTTAATCTAAATGGTAAATCGTAACATTTATATATTGCTTTTTATCCAAGGTGCTTTAAAAGTTTTTCCGCTTCTTCACCCATTCATGCACACACTCGATGGCACACAGGGTAGGGAATCAAGTCTACAACCCTGTGATCAGTAGATGACCCGCTAAACCTCCGGAGCCACAACCACCCCGTTATTTTGGCTTTAGCCAGATTAGTCAGCATTGATAATCAGCAAAGCAAGGTGTCTAAACAATCATTTTTGCAGTGATACTAAAGAGATATCAAATGATTCCCAGTCCTATAGACAAGCAACAGCAGGGTAAAAATATGTAGGATATTTAAGTGCATTGCAGTTATCACATACATTGGGATTAAATATCTATGGACATGATGATGGTTTGTGTGTGGTGGGACTTACTGTGTACATGTGTAAATGTAGTTGATTTTCCTACATTTTTACTCCGTAAGTTTATGTAAACAATATAAACAATGTTTAGATCCAGTAATAATTAGGGGTGGGAAAAATAATCGATTCTTAGATGCATCGCGATTCTCTCTAGAAGGATTCAATGCTCGATTCTGATAAATTAATAATCGAAGAAAAGAAAAAAAGTTACTGTCTCCAGACAAGTACAAATCAGAAAACAGAGTGACTGAAAGAGGATGGGATAATAGACAACAACTTAGAGTTTAGGCAAGAGTGCAGAAAAAAAAACACACACAAAAATAAATAAAAAGTTGTATATATATATATATATATATATATATATATATATATATATATATATATATATATATATACACATACTAGGGCTGTTAAAATAACGTTAATTTCGATTAATTAATCTGAGAAAACATAACGCGTTAAAAAAAAATAACGCAGATTAATCCATTCCATATTGACGTTTGACCCGGAGCCGTTCTAGCCACCAGTCGACTGTAAAATGAAGGAGGGAGACGATAATGTGCTGCCTGGATTATTAATTGGAACATTTACTTATAAAAATCTTCTTCCTGCCAACCCTGGCTACCGAAATCTGGTGCCACTGATATGTCTGCGCTTCTCTCTGATGCTCTGAAACACAAACACCGCTGCACGCGACGCTAGTTAACACTATACTCGACAGCAACTAACGCTAGTAGCTGGATAAACACGGTTACAATGCTTACAGCTAACGCTAAACGGTGTAAAGTTTGACTGTGCTTTAATGTAGAGGATTCAACACCGGTATGTAACAATCTGCAGCTGCCGTCGGAAAAACAACACAGACGGTGCATTCAATGAAACTGGTAAACTACAGTCTCATGGTGCATTTGAAGTTATTGTAATTGTCCTTTTCCCATCTGGTGGTTGTTTTTGTCGTTCAACAGCGATTTACTAGTGAAATAAGTTGTTGTTATTGTTATACATTATTATTAAATCATTTAATTTTGACCATATGGCCTTAGCAATAAACAAGCCGTTCTTTAATGTCACCAATGTTGTTTAGTACCCTTTGTTTTTTCTTTTCTTTTTTTACTTTCTTAAAAAGTATCGGTTCAGGCACCGTTAATTATGTATGCGATTAATTTCGATTAATTAATCACAGAGTATGTAATTAATTAGATTAAATATTTTAATCGATTGACAACCCTAATATATACACATGATCTAATAAGACATACATAAAATAATTAGGCAAAACACATATAGGCTGTTCATCTACTTTATCACATTACATCTGACCACCTCATGTTTCATGTTCTAAGAAGCCAACCGTAATGGGGACTGTCAAGCAACGATACCCATTAGCAGCACCTGTGAGTTTATCATGTGACAGTATGTCCTGTATGTCCCTTACCGGCTAACGTATTTCAAGATGGCGCATGAATATGGAGCGTCTACCCCAGGTCATGTGAATGCAAATGTAAAATTTCAAGCCAAAAGGAATACTTGGAATTGATGGTGGTGTTAAATATTCATGAAAAAGGACAAGTTTGTGAACGGGCAACAAAGATTTTGATAATGAACAACTAAACACGTTACACACTGGACCTTTAAAAGGCTGTTGAATACAGCACTTACAAAAGCACTTACACATGCCAAAAAAGCAATACAAACATGTTGCATATAAAAGAGCAATAAACTTTTTAAACTAAATAATTAACGTGGTGTCAATTATTTAATTGCACAGAAAAATATTTAAATGCTTTAAATGAGAGTAAATTCCCCCAATGTAGGCTACCTGAATGGTTAAAACAGACAGTTACGTATCTGGTGCTTTCTGCCAGTCGAACTACAGCCATAATAAACCAAGCCAATACATGTGAGAATCATCCAAAAATTCTGTAGCACCATTCAATTTATAACATTCAACAACAGCAATCACTATAGTGTTAGTGAGTTAAGAACATTTTGTCACAACAGTTTAGCGAAATAATGCACCCCTAGCCAACAACTAATAAGCCCCTGATAACTAATCACATGACAGTTTTAACAAGTTGTTGCTGTTGTTGACATTGCTAGTAGCTGCTAAAGTAGCCTTGAGCCACTAACCTTAAGCAGGTATGAGGATCAACCCACCATGACTCAAGTAAGGTCAAACTCCTTCTGGAGCCACAGAAGGCTTTATATAACTTATTTAGGGCCTAAAACCTGCATTCTATCCAAGTCTGTTTCTATAGAAGTCCTACTTCTATCCTACTTCTCACTTGATTTATTACCTCAATAAACATTCCTAATGTAACAACAACGTTCCTAATGAGTTAATGGCCTTAATCACTAGTTTTAAGTCTTCTTCAATACAGCACAATGTTCATTTAGTAAATTATGGTCCCATTTATTTATTTATTTATTTTTTTAAATTGACGATAAAGCAGGGGATGTTTTAGTGGCGTGGCTACATGCCAACCATGGTAGAGGCCTAGCAAAGTGTATCACAGCCCTGTCTATATTAAAATAGCCGTGAACTTGTTTTTGGGTGTTGCCCATGTTTACATCTTAAACTTTGACCCTCTTACTGTTTGTTTTCACTTCAAAGTTGATTGGAACATTTAAGTCGCCTAAAAATGTCTTGTTCAGTGTTCTGCCAACTAAGCTAGCTAGCGCTAGTTGATAACTTAAGAGAAAGTCTGCCGATTTCCAACTAGCTCTGTGTACTGCCATACATGCAGATGAACGACACCAGTACCCGAAAGTCCGTGTTCACCCACTGGTAAAACTCCACTGGATGACTCACGTCAGAAGGGTTAAAAATCAACTTTTCCTCATTTGCGTTTAGCTTAGCGCCATTAGCCGCTTTCCGACCAAGTAGTTACAGGAACGTCGTTATAGGAAAAGTCCACTTCTAAGCAGATCTACTAACTACTCTCTCCCAAAACTGTTTTTTCCATTTGCATTCGCACTGGCCAAGTGGTCATAGGGACTGGTAGGAGGGGTAAGGGAGTGACGCAAGCACGGCAACGGTCTTTATAGCGTTAAAATCAGAAAACGAATACACCAAAAAAAGTATGAACTAACTACTAAATCTAATGTATATAGCATATTTGTCATAATTTAAACAAGTCTCCCGAAGAGAAATTCTCAAAAATCCCTCCGGTCAGAAAGCGACTAATGAACACATACACAACACTGGCTTAGACGTGTCATCCTACCAAGCTCCGCCCTTTTGTCCAAATATGGTCACTTCTGGCTCCAAAACACAAAGATGTCGACAGCCAAAATGCAAACACATGGCTTCAAAACGGCAGTCCACAAACCACTAGCTGACGTCACCAATGCTAATTCCATTATTTTTACAGTCTATGTCCAAGACAAGTTTAAATTCTTACATTCACACTGGGGCTGCACGATATTGGAAAAAATTACATTGAAATCTGTTTTTTCTTGCGATATATGTTAAAAAAAATACTGACTTTTTATTTTATTTTTATGTGAACCATGCATTCTTGAACTTAAATGCTTAACAAACACAAAAGCAAGTGAGTGCTGTGACTACTCTTCTGAAGTGATTTTGGAGGGGGAAATTAGGTGGATAAATACAATGGTTTCATATACAATCTATCTGTACTATCAATGCAGGCTAAAGTCATGAGTAATGATATTAAAAATGCATGCATGTTGCTTTACCTAAAAAAGGGGCTCCTTTATGTTGATCCCCTCCTGTTCCTCATTGATTTTTAGGTTGTGGTCGACAACTAACGTTAGCGGGGCCTGCTTTGGTTGTTTGATAAATTGATCAGTGATTGTTACTGGTGGTTCGCTCTGCATGCAGAGCCTGCATGTCACGGACTAGCAACAAACTGTGTATTCAAGAAGCCTTAAATCAGTGTAAATCACGTTATTTCAGACACAGACTTCTCTTGCACAAAAGTGTTACGTTTCCATCTTCACAGCTCTGAACTGTAATGTTAGTTGGGACAGACAGACCCCCGTTTCTTTAGGCTAACTCAGTTAGCTTTAGCCTGGCTTGTAGCTGGTAACTAGCTTTTGGTCTGGTAACTCTGCGGTGAAAAATGGTTGGGAGACGTGGTGATAACGTTGCATTAATCAGTTGCTTTATTTCATCTTTGCAACAAACATAAAACACTGACTAATGTAGCTTCACTACCCATGGAAAAGCATGCGCATCACTTTGTCTGCGGCACCTGCTGCTTACGGTAACATTACTTTTCTACACGCACACAAGGGAGAGTCTCACTTCCCATAACAACCCCCGTTGGACTACGTCACATACACACGTTGCCCAAATGGCAATTAGTCATGAAAAAATGAGAACCATGCAAGTGTTCCTTTTGTATCAAGCAGCAAAAAAGTTTTAGAGTTTACATCGCACCTCCAGCGATGTGACTATTGCACATGCGCAAATCCCGATGTTGATGCTGAAACAAAATATCGTTCAGCTGTAATTCACACCTACGTAACATTGTAGTAATGCTTACCTTCGCCTCATCGGGCGGTGGAGGTGGTGCTGGGGGCTCCTCTTTTGGAGGGGGTGGAGGAGGTGCACCTTTTGGTGGTTCTGATGGAGGAAGAGGAGGAACTTGGCATTGGGGCGGCAAAGGGCCATCGCCCTCTTTCTGATTCTGCCTGGCTTTCTCTTGCTTTAACTTCTGTAGATTTTGAAGATGTTGTTTGTACCAAAGTTGCTGTTGCTCCTGTATGAAACAATGACAAGGACATCTGTCAGTCTTACACTGCAAGAAGAATCTTGTGGAAAGTTTTCCTTGTCTCACCTGCCCATTCCTTGCTCAATTGACATAATAGGATTACATTTTCCAAATTCTCCTTAGAGTCTAACTTAAAACATCTCAGTAATTAAATGCTCTTTTACCTAATTTCTCTGATTCATTTTCTGATTACTTAAGTCGTTTTCTCATATGAACTCCAGACAATGTACGGATGTTTGTTTTTCAAACCATATGTTCTGTTCTCTTTTTGTAGGGTTGGCTGCAGACTTTGTTTGTTACAGGAAATGGGATGGCTGTGATGCTTCTGCAAGCTGATCATCTAAATCTACCATGAATATCAAGCGGGATCTTGCTCTCAAAATGTGTGCCTCCATCAACACCCTGCATGAGTGATGCTGCCAGTGCGTCAAAAGGATCTTTTCCATGTGGTACTACAATAGAAAAATGTTGCAATAGGATACAACATCGTTTTAGTTGCTTTAAATAACCTAACTACCTGAAAATAGGCATTTATCATAGTTTTTCAAGGGCTGAGTTGAAGTGCTGTGTACAAAAGCAGTACTAACAGTAAACAATACCTGCTACTGGACCTCTGTATGCTTTTATTATCCACATAGCCTGGATCAAGGGAAGTACATGGCCAGGATAAGCCTGACATGCCCCTTCCCTGCTGCTATCTGTTTGTCAAAGTCCTTCGCTACAGGAAACAACTAAATCAACCTCCGAGCTAGGAAGCTAACATCACAAGCTAAAAATGGCAAGTTTTGACAGAAATTTTAATTGTGTAAAAAGACAAGCCTGCTTGAATATGCAGCAGAATATGCTTACAGCATTTACTATCCAACGGACGTTTCGGGACCAATTGGTGGGGATGGCTATGGATGAAGTACACATGACTATAACCTGGTAAGAGCAAATTACGTTTAACCATTTATCCAGCTAGCTCCTGTTACTGTATTGTGTAGTTACCTTCATTTAATAATAAAGTTCCTTCCCAAGACTATTTTGCAGAGGCACCATCGCTGCTGGAACTTAACGCGGCCCAAGTGCAAATGCAAACAACCCAGAACATTTTCTTCTCCTATTCTATAATGTATCTGTGGTGTAGCCAGACCTTACTCCACAGCGCTGTGGAGATATGTCTGACAAGGAAAAAGGATGGAAAGGTTCATTGTAAGACTCGTAGATAGTGTCAAACATTAAGACAGTAATTCTATTTCCGTGTCCATTTTCATAACTGCATAATATAGAATAATACAGAATGTGGTAATTGCATATATTGCATCTGTTAATATACTGTGTAAACCATAATATTGACTACAAGTTCAGGATGGAGCAGCTGCACATTGGTCTATATATTTTAAAGTGTACTACCACAAAATAACTGGTCAAGAGCTTCACTTCCCATTCTCTCCAAGGACTCTGATGAAGATGTAACCTTACATCGAAACGTTAGTCACTGTTATGCACCTTAAAAAAAAACTATAAAGTAAGAAGACATCATGTGTTATTTTTTACTCTACACTGTTTTGTCCTGCCCTGGTTGCACCTTATTGTTGTGGACTGCAGAAGCCCAGAGAACCCTCTCTTTTTCACATGCACAATAGGCTATGTTTGCATGCAATATATGTACGCATTAGTTTGCACAAGAATGGCATACACTGCCACCAAAACGGGACTGTGAGACAAACATTTACAGAGTGTAAATACATTTAATAGGGGATGATATAGGCTACAAAGGTGGGTAATTTCTAGTTCCATCAATAAACATTGTGGCTATGATGTTCTTTGGCTGTAAGTTTTGGCTACAGGTAAAGCAAAGTGTTTAGCACCAAAACATGTCAACAGAAACAAATACAAGACATTACCTGCAAATGTAAGGATTTGTCGTCCTCTGTCGTGGACGGATCTTTCTTGTAGGCTTCTTTGGCTTTGGGAGCACCGTTGTTCTCCGGTGGCTTGGATGACGGGGGCTCTGGAGGGGGAGGACCCGGTTGGGGCTCGGTGGGCTGCGGTTGCGGTGGAGGGGGAGGTGGAGGGTGACCCGCTTGAGGAGCGAGGGGAACTCGGGTCGGCGGAGCAGGAGTCTCGTCTTCTTTATAGTACGAATGGGCTCCAGCCCCGCTGTCTGAATGCCCTGCTCCTTCTGAATGCCACGAAGACCCAGGATATCCACCTTGTCCACCACCGTACGCATTAGCGTTAGCGTTGCTGCCGTGGTGTAACACAGACTGTAGCTGTTTCTGGTGCAGCATCTGCAGCTGCTGCATCTGCTGAAGGTGTTGCTCCTGTAGGCTGGATAACATCGAGCCGCTGGATGAGGCCTCGAAGCCCCCGAACCCCGGTGCCGGCGGGCCGGCATGGCCGCCACCAGGCTGCTTACGGGGCCCAGAACCTCCATAGCTTTGTGCCGGGGGTGCCCCATAATTTCCCCAGGAAGGATACATTGTTCAGAATCACAATTCTGTTTCTGATGTGATTCTGAAAAAACCCCGAGGCGGTGTACACGGTCTTTTGTACTCACATACAGCCGGGCCTCAGTGGCTAAAAAAAGCTAACGTTACCATTCTACCATGAAGCCTACATTTTCATTTCCCGACTGGGCCAGGCCGCATTAAACAAAGAATATAAACAGCAACTCTGTAACGTTAGCAAGAAACGGTTATCCGTTAGAGAAGGAAATGTGCACGTCTAGCTTAAACAGAAAAAAAGGTTACAATAAACGTTTAGAAAAGCTGATATCGTTGAGTGGCTGATGCTACGATGCGATTTACACTGATGACGGAAGTACATCACAAGTCACCACGCGACCACTTCCGGTAGCGCTTATGGTGAAAAAGTTGTTCCCTTATTAGAAATTCTTTGGCTGTATTCATAAATGCAATTTTTCTAAAAGAAACCCCACTGTTCTTGTCCTTTTGATTTTGTATTTGCTTCTATAATATTTGATTGTGCCTCCTATTTACATTGTAAACACTTGTGTTGAGATGATCTGTAAAAATATATATTTAGGTTATTTTGATTAATGAAGTTTTGGCGGAAAACTTGTTAGCAAACATAACTAATATATTATTATTATTATTATTATTATTATTATTATTATTATTATTATTATTATTATCAGGCTAGCAGTAGTAGTATTTAGCTTTGATGTCCATTGTTTCGACTACATAATGCCAAAGATCGATCATACCTTTGTTGTTTTCGATAGCATTTAAAAAAGAAGGTTTTGGGTCAGATGTTTACTATACCAATGAATGTATTTACACTTAACTCACCAAATTCATGCCTAGCCTACCATTGATTGGACAGAAAAAAAATGTATAATGTGAAAAGATGCAACACACAAAACATTACATTTTTTTTCTTCACAAAACGTGTTCAAACGTGATTTCTGAGTATGCTCTCTTTTCACGGTTGCCAACAGCAAATATACAGTATGATGCCAAGCAAAAAGCTGACCCCGGATATGTGCTTTTACCACAAGAGGGAGACATTTACATAGAAATGTCTACTTAACAAGAAACCTTTGGCTGTAAAAAGAAAAGAAAAAAACTCAGTAACCCGTCTATGCCTCATATGAAACAACAACAAAAGTAGTAATACTACTAATAATAACAGTTTAGGTTATTCATTCCAACTAATTTTAAGCTCTAAAAACCTTTCATGAAGGTGGAAATGTGTCAGGCTGCTGGTTGAATTATACATAACATGATTTAAATTAACAACAATGATATATGTAACTACTCTGAGTCTGATTACAATATATTCCATGTTAAACAATAAATCAAAATAGCCTGAAAAATCTTCTAGGATAGGCCTACAACATGCATGTCCATAGGAGCTACAGTAGTTTGTTGTCAGAGACCAACTGTGTGAGTTCAGACTGTTTAACAACAGAGATGTTAGGGTGGGAGGGAGAGCAGTGGGAGGTAAAGCCGAGTGACTTTAGGTTGCCCTTGAGGTTTGATACACATACGAGTATTTTTTTTCTTAAGATCACCAGTAAATCTGTATTAATTTTGGCCAGAACCACTTAAAAAAAAATCGTTAAAGCGGATTAATCAAGCCAGTCCTGTTTAATGTCTCCCGTTAATTAGTTTGTCAGCAGTGTTTTAATATCGCCTAATGACTTCATATTTCACTGATGACATTAAAGGGGTGTTAAAAGAGGGGAAATGGCCCATTCAGGATTCAGTTCTTTTGCCATAAGATGCCCTCGATGAATAAGACAAGGTCACGGAGGCCTAGCCTTTAGGGAGATATACATCATCAGGGGATGAGGCTGGGAGAAATCCCATAGAGGAAGCTCTCTCCCCTCTAAAACAGCATGACGGGCACAATGTGATACAGTTCTGTCTTAGAACAAAACACTGCACAGGGAATTCATGATACAGCTTAGGGCAGCCACGCTGTATAGGATGACAGGATAGCCCCACAGTGTACAATAATACTGATACTGGGGACTTATGCCTGCAAGGGGACTGATTGTTATACTGTTCATTTGTGTAGTGTATTATAACAATACAACAAGTTTTTGTTTTTAATGCATTAGAAGTTAGCTCTTTTCAATCTTCATCAGCAGTTTCTGAAGCTTTCTAAGCAAGAACAAAGAAATCAGAAATCGTATAGTTGTAGCTCACAGTATTGAGGACACTGCATTTTCTCTGTGATGAAAATCCTATGTTAAACAAAATGCTCAATGGAAGCTAATGGATCCCGAACAAGTCCATGCACTGCTTCCAAAATGCTTTGTTTGACAAATCAATTTTCCCATAACCCGGTGAGGAGAAAAGTGATGTGGATTGATCGCCCCCCTGACTTTGTTTCCAGAATATTGTTTGATGGCTGGATAGATTAATTGGTATGACATTTGAAAGCCTTCTCTTGACTGTCAGCATCCAAGCCTCTATACACCAATCGAACCTCGGTCTAATTGTCTCCTCTATAATACCTCACTTCACAAATTAGAGACGGTGCCTCTATAAACTGTTCCCAATGTAAGACCTAAACAACATCACGCTGCTCAATCAGACACTGGTTTGAATAGGGGTGATGCTGGGCTGATAAGATAGAGTGCATTAAAGGGCATCACCCCAAACCGCTGCGCCAGCACATCTTCCTCTCAGCACAGTAGATCTGAAATATACAAATCAAATCCAAGCAGCTGCTCCAAGTAAATCTAGAGTCGTTAATATACAGCGGTTCATACTATTTGTATCTTAATTAATATGAATTACGACTACAGTGAGGAACACAAAGAGAAAATCATTGAAATAAATGACCTTGAAAATGCTGGTATGTTATGTTAAATATATAGTTTTAAGATTTGGTATTTAAATGTGTTTTTGTATGTCTGTTTTTGTATGTGTACCATTGTTGCTTGTAACATAATCAACAGTGCTCTTTATAATGGGCCTTCTTCATAGAAGACATCTTGACATGTCACAATGAAAAATGACAGAAAAGTACATAATAAATAAGAAAAGTAATGATGGCTGAATCCCATGTAGCTGCTTCAGTTTCAGGGTCCTGGTATTGTGCATGCTGGCTCACGTTCACACTGTCATGGCTTACTGGGACACTCAAATAGCCGAGCCATTGTTACTGTTATTAGCAACATCTTTTCTGTCAAAATATGTGCTGTGAAAAAGGCCTATTACATTAAAAGTAGGATTGCGCTCTATGTCAGTAACCTGTATTGTGTGAGACAATATGAATTTGTGCAACAGAGATTTTTCCGTACTGCTTATGCTGTGGTACATCCTTTTCTCTGGTTGCATTTGAACATTGTGGGAAATGTTCCAATAAGCACAAAATACTTATATGATTTCTTATATGAATATCCGTATTGACATGATTTTGCATCATTGTGATTTATTTGTCAGATATTGAATTTACTGGATTATATATATGGAGAAGATATTATCCATATCGCCCACTTCTAATTCAAAGTCATACGTCTTTTGTTTCATGGATAAAATATGGAATCACCATCCATTGGGCTCACCTTTACCTTCAATACCTTCCTTACTTGGACTCCAAGTAAAACAATGCAGTATAATACACTACATGCATGACATAGTACATTAATAGCAGTAATCTTCACTCCTATCAAAGAGGAAAGACAAATAGACCTTCAAATGTAGTATAACAATACTAGCATGTGGTTCTTGGGAGAGGTTCATGCCTAACGCCAATGGTGGCTCAGCAAATAAGGGAAGAAAATGAAAAAGTGAATCTAGTAAAAGTTTCTCAGTTTTTATCGGTGCATGCTTTGTAAATAGAGTTAGACATTTCTGCATTAAATTAAATCTAAAAACAACATTCTTTTGTCCCGCCATGGTACTGAATGCAGATTAGTTTGGGGGTAAAAGAAATTGGACACGGTCTGGTCTAAAATATTAAAACAGGCAATAATCTACATTCTATATAGTGTCGTTATTTTTCGACATAAAAAGGACCAAATTTCCCTTGAATCAAATAAGACTGCAGTTATCTGCCCGCCACAATTCATCACCATTTATTTATCATTCACAATGACTAATTGCCTGACTTGACTTCAATTTTGTGGGCTGGGTCCCTCACAGAGCAAGCTGCTTGGCTGCCCACCTCCCTATCACCCCAACACACCCACTTGCCTTTGAAAAACTGTAATTGAATGAGTTTATGTCGTCAAATTGATTAATCATATTAATTCTTACTTATTAGTGGGATGGTTGAAAATGATGACAATTAGATTAATGAAATTAGTTAATTCTTCCTACCCACACCATACTCCCAACTATAACGAACCACAAAAAAAAGCATTGAAAGGGAGACTGTTATGACACAATTGGCAATCAAGATTTGGCTGCTAATTGAATGTCTGCTTTTATTAATGATGAGGTTTATAAAAAGACCTTGAGAAAGGAATATTAATTGATTAATCAAAGTGCTCCAAATTAAAGGGGGAGTATACAAAGCAGAGGTCGGACATTTTTTTCTCACATTTGATTGTGAAGAATGCTGCAGCATCTTTCACAGAATGAAAACATACCTGATTGATAAACAATCAACTGTTTACTGATATTTGACTATATAGCTATCGTTTAAATTTCCCTGTTGACTGAAATATTGTTTAATTTATTATTGACTTATTAATATAAGTTTTGGCTGTTAATATTAAAATACAATTCATATAATTTTCTTTCAGTATATTGTGATTAAAACCAATGTCTTTGCTAAATGTTGTCCACACATTACTGTGATCAAAAGATTAGTCAGTATTTGTCAGTACAACATGTTGACTTGATGAAGAGGCTCCACTCCAGACTTTACAGTGAAGCTGGAAGTTGCCTGACCACAGATCAGTTCTGCAGGGAGCCACATGTCCCGGTGGGACCGCAGCAATTCATTCATCATGCCTGTTTGCCTGTTGTGGAAAAACAAAATCCGCATAAATATATGTAGATATAAGTAAACAGAGTGTGAGATCTCTCGAGCCGATATACTGCTTTGAATTTCATTACGCAACAAGCTGTCCGGCGGTTATAAACGATACTCATGAGAAAGAAGTGATTGTTCGATATGATAAAGATGAAATATAATAGTTTATGCCACCATGAATCTGATTGTAACGTCCACACTATTAGAAAGACAGATAAAAGCATTTATAACTATTTGCTTTGTGTCATAAAGGGAAGTAGGCTATTTGATTAATATGAGCATATGGCTGGCTCCAGGTTCAACAGATTGTGTTGAATATAACTTAGAGAGGCGGTAATGGGCTGGTTTATATACTAAAATGTGAGCTGTCACACATGTGAGATAAGCAGAATTATGACTAACACATTCTGCATTTACACAGTGTAAGGTTTGATATGCATGCTGTGCTAATGTAGGTGAGTAATGTTTTTGTTTTCGCTGAAGAAATATTTACTTAGATGGCAAGATGCTATCTGCTCATGTGGTCTATACAAAAGTGTAAAATAGGTTGGTTTTCACATTCAAAAAACATATAAATCTTGCTCATAGTTACGCTGCAGGAATGGATTACACCATGACTTCACCTATTCAATCAATGTATTGGGTCAGCATTTTTTTATATGTAGCTTCTATTATATTCAGTCCATTCTTTCATATGCAGGGAATTTTTGCCAGCGAAACAAAAGAGGAACTCCACCAATTTTACACAACAAAGTCTGTTTACAATTTTTGTAACTGCCTCAAGTGATGTCACTTGAGTTAGGGACACTTGGGGTTGAATACTAGATTAAAGGTCCAATGTGTAATACTGACAGCTAGCGTTTAAAGTGGTTACTGTAGTCCAAATTCAAAATACTGAAAAGAGTCGTCTCCCCTGGCCCCTCCTCCCCCAGCGCCAAACGGAAATTTCAAAAGGAGAAAATACCTTTAAAACCTTTAAAAATGAAAGAATTTTAGGGGAGTAAGCTTACCAGACCATTGTGGAGAGTCTTGTGAAAAAGATTTTAAAA
Organism: Sander vitreus; assembly: GCF_031162955.1. NCBI lineage: Eukaryota > Metazoa > Chordata > Actinopteri > Perciformes > Percidae > Sander > Sander vitreus. The sequence continues at coordinate 14,773,479 of NC_135872.1, forward strand.
ACGCAACCATGAAAATACATGTAGATGTCTTTTCTCATCTTACATTGACATTTGCACCTTGCAGCCTCCATATATGGGGCTTGTTGGAAACTTTAAAATGACTAAATATATATATATGAATATATGAAGGATTTGGGATTACGTTTACATTACAGGAGTAATATAATGTATAACTCTATATTGTATTTGATCTTGATTATAACTTTTTTATTATGAGTCTGACGGATTTGCTGTCACTATATTACACTCATATACATGGTCCATTAACACAGCGGAAAAGAGTAATATTGTATGCAAAAAGCTGATGCCTGAAGTAATCTCCAAAGATGCAGTAAAATGTTTTATTTATAATAAATCACAAAATGAATGCCATCCAGGTTTTTTTGGAGGAATTCCAACCATATTATCGAGGAAAATGTGAACGGCTAATTCAGTCTCCACAAAGAAGTTTATTACAGACTGATTTCTTATAATGTCCGTACATGGAAAACATTTGTAATCAAAAAGTGATGGAGAAGAGGTCCAATTACCTGATATTAATTTATACACCCATTAAAACCTTTAGTCTGCATCTATGAAATGGACTTTATTCACTTCTTTTTGTGCAATTCTACCGCAGTTTCCCAGCCCAAGTGACTTCTTCAAATGTATTGTTTTGTCTATAACCCAAAGATATTCAATTTAAAATTATATAAAATATAGAAAAACAGCAAATCCTGACAATTGAGAAGCAATTTTGATTGATGAATGACAAAATAGGTATTGATTCATTTTCTGTCGATCAACTAATCGATTAATCCAATAAATTGTTGCAAAAGTTGTGATTAATGTTAACTCTTCTTAATATTAAGAAGCATATTAACAGGACACATGTGTGCTTCAGTCACTTTGAACTGGACAAGGTGAATCTGCACACTGGACACCCACAGGATGCTGTTATTGGATGCTCATTTGCCAATACCTGCCTGCAACACCAGATCCCTAATGGCCCTATTCATCCTTCACTGACCACTCATCTTTGGACCCAACCCCTATACATTTCACAATCCTGATGTCCCGCTGACAGGGTCCAAACCTTTCTGTTGCCAGATGTATTGACAGCCATCAATGTTAGACTTGATCAAATGCTACCGCACCAGTCAGAGGCCATCAGTGGTCAAGGCATCCTCATCGGCAGGATCTATCGTCTCTGTTTACGCAGTCCATCCTCTTTAAACTGTGCTATTGATCTTGGCCTAGGTCGTGGAGGTTTGGCATCGAGGTAGGGGAGAGGTGGAGGGGTGGAGGGGTGGTGGATGGGAGAGTGGGACGGAGAAGAAGGAGAATAAGGACACAGAGGAGGAGGATTCCCCAGGGTGTCTCCAGTGCCAGTTTCTTCTTATTTAGCATTTGACCCTGCTCTTGGCTTTACTGCTCAATGCGGCTGCCTTATTTTCAGCATATAGTCAATGGCTGCCAATATTGTGAATGCAGACTTGTCACTGCTCTTCAACAAAAGCTTAAAAATACTCTAAACAAACAGACTTGATGTAGGCTATTTGAGGTCAAAGGTTTCATTTCTTTCCCCTCCAAATTCCTTTTCTCGACTTTTGTCAAGTAACTATTTGAGTGAAAGACAATATCAAACAGTTTTTAAATCATTTGTCTTGCTTCTCACAATGTGACAGGTGCTCTCTACATCCACACTTGCCACACTTGCCTTATGGGCATTTCTCGTGGTTGCCTGTTGCTGCCGTTATTTTACAGCTCTGCGCTCCAGTCCATTAGCAACACCGCTGCCGGAGCAGAGCCGATAAACCATCTGGCCAGGTTCCTGGAACAGATAGCAGCCTCTTAATGGAGTGAAAAAGTAAAAGCAATTAATGTCACATTAGCACATCACTAATAAGGCCTGCCCTCCAGTATGCTGCGGCAACAATAATCGGTAGGTTCAGACTGAGATACATCCCAACAGCCCGTCACTGTTAGCACTACTAAGTCCTGAGCAAGGCCGTGGTAGGAGAACTGATTTCCACAAATAAACCCTTTCAGGTGAACCGATCACTCACTTGGAATGTAAAGTCAATGTCGACTTATTTACAATATTATTTAAACCTGTAATAATTGATTTGCTTTTGGCCTCTTGGGGGCAGCGCAACAAGCTGTCAGAACAATGACGCCTCATAAAGCTGATATGGCGAATGTGTTATCCATTAACATTCATTTGCACTCGTGTGTCTGGCCACTTGGTGAATGTAAGTCTAATATTCCACTCTCTATCTCTCTCTTTAGCTGCTAAATGCTCCACTATATTCACCAGCTATTCCCAAATTATGTCTGTCTGTTGTTTGGTGTTAAGTAGGTACAATGGGTTTACCGTATTCACCATTTTAAAAATTGATTTAATGAGTTAGCATGCTAACATTAGCTAATAGTACTAAACTCAACACGCAGCTGAGACTGATGGGAGTTTTTCAGGTGTTTGCTCATAAACCAAGAGGATGAACACGATATTATTCTCACCTCGATATACCAATATGTCTTTTATATTAGAACATTTTGTGTTCAAACAAATATAGATGCAGTTTTTGGGTTTGCTTTTTGTCAGTGTGGCAGCAATATGGCGCCATATGGAACACTTATCTTTGCTGAAAATGTGTTCCAAGTAAAATCATAAGATCCAAGCCGTCATGTTTTCTCCTGAGCACCAAAGGCAGAAATACTGTTGTGAAATTAACAATAGATGTCATTAAGTTCTCTATACCAAACACGGCACCTACTGCAGCACAGTAGCTGTGTTTGAGTCTCAGGCCTCCATGAATCTGTCACATTGTTGTCATGACCTCCCTCACTTTCAGCTCTTGTCTTTGAACTGTAATTCAAACTTTACACAACAGCAGCTTCGTCTCAAGAGCTTTCCCAAAAACAATGCATGTCCTCTCTGACTTGAATGAGACTGGGGTTTTAAGATCTGGCTTAATTGTTGTCTTTTCTCCGTGTTTAATTATAAAAAGACCAAAGCGCTGTCATTGCTGCTGTCTAATTCCACCATGTTCCGCTAATTATGTTGTGTTAATAGAGGTTTTTCTGTTACAGCGTCACACTCATTAACTCAGCGGTGACACTGCCCTTAATTGGATAAGAGGCCATTAAGTCACTTTTCTCTGATTAAAATGATTTCTTCTTTATAAACATCAACGCTGACACTAACTGGTTTAAAGCACATGAAACTACATAAGACATAGCGTTCACCATGGTGTGTATTCAATATGTTGCCTTTTGTGTTGGTTCTACCTTTCTGAAAGATATTATAAGAATCTTCTCATCACACCATCACAAAGAAAAAATGTTCTTCCATATTAGGGGAAGATGTGTCAATTGCTCCTGCATACTCTGGTTGCAGATACAACGCAGCTCTATAGGTTTAATAAGGGTCAGTCTGGAAAGAGAAGCTCTACAAACCTACAAAATGTCAGACACTGCAGTATCATTACTCATAGTAAATGGGCTTCTTTTCCCAGCGTCTCCCTTTTGTCTTTTTTTGTTGTGATCCTCCTGGATCCAGTGCACAGCGGGGATGCTGGGAACTGATATGCAAAGCAGCTTGTAAAATACTAACTTTCAGGTCAACTGATGGAGCAACAAACCGATCTCAGTGATTGAATTTAATTTATGTAGAATTCCGGTTATGTTATTTAAGGCTAAAGCAAAATCCACAATCAATAGCACTGCTCGCCACCATGTTTAAATACTTCAAAGTTAAAATCAAGCAGACCCCCATTTAACATAAGGTATAGACAGAAAACAGACTGACACCACCACTGCTTTCCATTCCCCAGTACCCCTGTTCCCATACCCACACATGCCCTCAATTACCCTATGAGCACCACATGTGCAACATCATTAATAAGATCCACTAATAATGGTGGCGAGCTCCATTGGCCGTGAGTGAGATTTGACTAATTACTGTAATTGTATTGGAGTCATGCTCATTAAATATGAAAATTGTGTTCTGTGAAATGAATGGGTTTTCATGATCACTCTTGTATGGACAGGCAAGAAATAAATTAGAGAGCAGTTTCTCGTTGTGCAATTAACTACAGCACACACAGCTACCTGCCACACCCCGCAGTCTGGTAATATAACGTGTGTGTGTGTGTGTGTGTGTGTGTGTGTGTGTGTGTCTGTGCGTGTGTGTGGGTATATTTTTGTGGATGTTTGCCAATTTGCCATTACTTGTTGCTTATGATTCTCTTTACAGATACTGTATGCATGACCTGCCTGCCCACGAGACGTGGAAATGTTAATATTGCACAGAGCATATAATTGCAATTGTAATGATGTTTTTCTTTATCTTTTTTAGATAAAGTAGTTGTTCAGCTATATTTAATACATTTTTTTCATTTGATTTGATGTTTCCTGTAGCTTATATCAAGTGTCTTCTCTTTTTCTGGTACGGTTGTACTGTATGAATGAACATTGGACATGGCACAGCTTATTTACATACACTAAAATGCCTTTTATGCAATTTTTTATCTTTTATTTGTAAACCACTTATTTAAACCTGCAACTGCTGAATGTTTCTTTTTTTTTTTAATGGCTCTGCAACCATAATGTATGATCACTGTCAAGGGTGAAGAAAAGCTCCATGTTATATAAGGCATTCATGACATTTCTTGCCATAAGCAATTAGTGGTGAAAAAAACTTCCTATCCAAACACAACAGAATGTGCCCGTGACTCTTTACTGTAACTTTTGTTCATACTTCTTTCGATCATCTCTGGAGATTTCAGCAGCTGTCAGGACTCCAGAGCCTAGACAACAGCGTCTGGGAGTGGCTACATCCCAGAGGAGCAGAACACTCCCCCCCCCCCCCCCCCTTGGTTCTGCATGCTCAAGTTGTTTGAGAAATCTTGCAATGCAAATGTGGTACTTACCTTTGCCGCCCAGCAACAAAACTGTGTCACACTCACGGCGTTCTGTGAAAGCCCTGATTTTGTCTGAGGAGATATAGAGGTGAGGAAAGGCAGGTAAACAAAGCATAATGTGGAGGTCAAATGCTAATGAGTGCTCCATTTGTTACGTCTGGCTCCCTCCAAAGGCAAAATAACAACGTCAGAGGCGCCCAGACATAATAAATCATCCCAATAAATAATAAACTTTAAGATTCAGAGTGGACTTAATGGTATTCATTGTGCCACCTCGAATGAATTTACAACCGAGTCCTGATTTCTCTCATGTGGCCCTATTTAAATTGTCCCATTTTAAGTTGCGTGCTTAAGACGGCAAGATGCTTGAAAGTCCATTTTCAGGCCAAACACCCTACCATATAATTTCCATCTGCTCACTGGTTAATAGGGTAAGACCAGAGAGAACCCCACTATGAACTGTAATGTAACTTGCTTTAGATGAAATACAGGCCATAATGCTGCAAGACTTGAACAGATGCAATGCCATGCAGGGTTTGCAGCTGTTGCGAGGCCTTAGAAAACCCACAGCTGTCCCATCTCTGTCTGAGTCCCCAAGTAAAAGGAGACTGAAAGACGGACGTGAGTGATGAGGTGATGAAAACCCTAAAGAGGAGAGGATGAGGAGTATCACAGGTAGTGAAGTACACCATTATAATACACATCTGTTTCTTTTCTGCACTCTCTGCACTCCAGAGGTACCGTCACTCAGTCAATGTGGCTGCCTATAGATGGCGCTCAATTCATTTTGAAAAACACTGGCCTTTCTCATGGCTGTCTATCACAAAGTGCCACAGACTGCATGTTGGTGGGGATGAGCTGCAGAGAAAGGCACCCTTACCTGTCCTTGAGCCAGGCGACAGAGGGAGAAAAAAAGAGTAGATTCAGCATGTATGTACGCTGTAGCCGGGAGCCATAAATCATGACCTTCTTCAATTTACACAGGAAGCATATTGATGGTTTCTTATCTCCTTCCCTCACTTTCACCTAGTTACATTGTCTAAGACAACACCACTCTGGGTAACCATGACTGACACTTTACAGCCAATTCCTCGGTGGACTCTCACCTCAGCCGCTGAATAATCCTCACATGAGGCAAAAGAAAGGAGTGTGAGTGTATGGTAGTAGTGTCAATACAAGGTTGCACTAACAGTGTGATCATAGATTTTCTGAAAGAGGTAGGCAACAAGGTTGCCTGATTAACAGACCGCAGTGTGACAGTGTCAATGCCCCTTCTAAAGCACCGGCAGGCCCGACGACTGGTGACGATTTAAGGAGAATAAATCATGATTTACAAGATGGAAAGTCACTCTGAGGACAGTGGGCCATGCCCTAAATCCCTGCTAAAAGACTGAAAACAGAGAAAAAAATACTCGCAATCTTACGAGGGAAGAACTGCAATGATGAGAAGTGTATGAGACAAGTGATTATGTGTTTTCTTCTTTTACTTTCCTTGCAGTTTTTTTTCTTCAGTGTTTTTTTAGCGGCCCTAAGCCTTGTGCATCCCTTTAAAAAAGTTGCTCTGGTGTCCTTAGAGGAGAAAAATGTCTGCATCAAAATGCTGTAATGGTTGGTGGATTTTAAATGGGTTTCAATGGGGACATTTTTGTCCTTGAGGGTGAGGCTGAGTGTCTGTAGTTTGGCTACACCATTAATTCGTTATTATTATTATTATTATTATTATTATTATTACTTATTATAGGATCTGAGGTTGAACTTCCAAAATTCGAAAAGAAAACCTCACATCATTGCCAAAAAATTATTGGAAAATGAAAAAGCCGAAAAACGTTCCTATTGATGCATAAGGGTTAAGTGTCAATGGATAACACGTGTACATTCACGACACTAACATACTGGTATTGCTGACGTACTGTGCAGAACAATCCACAAGTTAATACACAGTTGTTATTGCCAGCAATAATATGGAGTGGCGGGCGTAGCCGTGCCAAGAGAATAAATAAAAAAAAATTGAAAAGTGACAAGTCCATTTATTTGTTTAATTCAATCTTCTGTTGAGAGATGTTTTCGCTGGACACCATAGTTGATTTTGTTTAAGGGAATGGTTTGTGGCAGGCTGATTAAACACAGACTTACTCCCCCAACCCCTAAAGTTGAAAGCCTAGTAAATGAAATGACTTCCACAGGATTGCACCACAAAGGAACAGAGTGAGTCAGATGTGCATTCAGCCAGTGTTGTAGCCAACGCAAGGTCAAACGGGACATCGTGTAGACAGCGAACCAACTGACAGTCGGGGCAGGAGGATGCCGTTACACCCCAAGGCACCCTCTTGCTAAAGTGCACACAGACAGATGCACACATGATTGGTCATGCTAGGAACAGTTTGACTGTACAGTTCATATGCTGAGATAAGGCTGTACTGTAACACTGATAGATGTGTCTAATGAAAGCATGATGACAATAATACTCACTATTATTTTGTTGATAACCATTGAATAAAAAATGTTCGCCAAAACATTTGGATGATATGGAGTCGCAAAAAGTAACAGCTCAAGGTGGACAAATGAACTAACAGCCTGTTCTGCTTTGGAGAGAATGACTTATTGTTGAAGGGAAAAACAAGACCTCTAAGTGTTTATGAAATCTTTACAGTATATAGAAATTTAATAACCAAATAATGTTTTTTGGAGTGTGTGTCAAACTGCAAATGTGATTTTAAGTGAGTCTTTAATCTACTGTAGGTAATGTTAAAGCTCTGCATATTTTTTATGTTAGGGGAAAATTCCAATAAAATATATATTTTGTTACGTTATATAGTGTCAGTATTATCCTTGTAGGGTGAAAACATTAAAATTGTATTTACTTGCTAAAACCATCAGTATTGTTCCATACCAGGCTATATATATATATATATATATATATATATATATATATATATATAGAGATCACAAAGGTCTTCCTCAGGACTGAGGGTTGGGGATAGGATCTGACAAAGACCACTGTGGTCGAAACATTGTCATGTAGAATAAACAAGATAGCAGTGTGGGATTTTCTTTTTTGGTATCCATAAAGGATATTGTTATCCTGAAAGAATTGTGATATATTAAGTAAACTTGGTCAGTAAATATGGTACAAACTGTTTTTTGAAGATAGATTTCTTCCCATGTTCGTTAGCTTGAAGGTATTCAAAGAAATAATTTGCAGTGATTACATAAACCATGTGATTTTATTGTCACTGTACATTCAGTGCACTCTTAGATCTGACTCACTCCAGAAAAAGCATATATTTACACATGGGTACATTAGGCATGAACACAACAAACAAAACACAAGAAAATGTCACACAATACTGTCCAGTGAAACTCAGCTGTGGTTGGCTTTTTGCTTGTTAATCCCAAATAATTGTTACATTTTGTTCTCAATGTCTCCCCAGGACTGTGTGTGCATAGTTACCCTGTCCTATTCCAATCATAGGGTAAGTTTATAATTAAAATGAGCCAAAGCTCCCTTTTAAATTGATTCATATATCACAATTGCTAACATATTGCTTTTAAGGGGAGTAAACCTCTTGGGTAATCACATGTCTACGGTACATACACCTAGCAGGGTCCTTTATACACCACGGACCAGGGACGGCCAAGGAGGTTCCTCCATGTTTTATGTAAATCTCGTCATCTGAGTGCATGGAGATAAGTCCGCAAATGGAACAGCGAATAAGCAGCTTTCTCCTCCGAGGAATGTGTTCCCCAATTGCAGCAGGTTCATCTACATTTTTTTTAATACCCAGTCACTTTATTTCTGTGCCACTGATTCCCAGGAGGAACCCATGGCCCGTTTCCAAACCCAGTGTAATTTTCAAAATATGAATTGAGGTATAGGGTCTAGACTACTTCACTCGCTATACATCCTGCTGTGCTGATAACCAAAATCGATGATAACATAGAGTGTGTGTTTCAGCATTAAGAGACACAAAGACACAGAAAAGATATCCCACCTTAGACCAAATATAACGGACTCACGACTCATTACAGTGATTTATATTACGCAGCTATTCACGTGGGCTCTAAATGTGTGTGTTGAAGTTGCTGATAAATCATGAGAAATTCATGAAATGGGCAAATAAAACAAACGATCATAGTTATAGCAATGCACAGCAGCTACAGTATAGTATGGTGAAATATGCACAATACATTTGCAACGTACACCACTGTACAATATGTCCACATTGTAAACAAAGCACAACTAAATGTCTGATGCTCCACAAGACAAGGGGTGGCCATATTTGCCTTGCATAGCCCAGTGATCGGTCTGTTATGAAACTATTACAGACCCCCATGAAATCGCCTTTGTAAAGGTTTAGACAAACCCTCCCCACTGTCAACCGAAATAAAATGTCTCTCGTCCCCAAGGTATAGCCAAAGCAGAAATTTAATTGCTCCATTTCTATTGAGAATTTCAGCTAAGGAGACAATTAGAATTAATTGGATGTAGTAAAACCATTTTAGAACTCTGGAAATAAATTAAGCATTTTTCTTTTATTTTCTAATATTAATTTGAAAAGCAGGGAAAGTTGGGAAACAATTAACTACGCTCAGTCTTCAAAGTGCACGGAGAAGGTACGTGTAGAAAAGAAGTTATGGGCCAGAACGTGTTTATCAAACACTTAAAACACTCTCCTTTAACCATGGTAATATGAAAAACATCACTTATTTTAGTTTCTTCTTATAGTTAGGCTACAGAGCGAGGCTTCACACAGCAGCGTCTCTATTGACAAAGAGGCTGATGCTTGATCAATGCATATATATATCGACTGAACAAAAAAATATTAAAGATTTTCACCACCATTGTAGGTTTAGAGGATGCTAAAAATGAATTGACGCACAGCTGGATGATTAGCAGAATGAAGGTACAACCATTAATAATATACTGTAAATAACATGCATCAGGCTCAAAATGCAGTTTAATCAGTTTTTGAAGTATTTGAAGACATTACGCTTTGGTTTGCTACTGTACAGCGGTGATACATCCCTTGTTTTCAATTGGGGATGGTTTAGCTGGTTACACATTTGGGGAAGTGTATCATGGGAATTGTATTCTCTACTGTATTGGGTTAGAATTATGTATGCATTACATTACAGTGAATCAATAGCGTCTGTTCCTGTGGGGATCATCAAGTATAGAAACTGGCTGTAGTTACTGGTGGCTTGGCTTTATATTTTCTTCTCGTTTAGGCAGAAGCTAATGGCACTTTAAAACACTTTTAAGACACTACTGCTTTAAATTGTTGATAAGGGACAATATCCGTCTCACTAAAATCCTAAGAGCAGCTGCTTATTGTATTATTTTGATCTTATGATAACATGTTTATAACTATTACATTATTCTGATTGCTTTGTGTGAATAATTTGGCAATTGGTTTACAATTGTTAGATATTAGGGTATACAGATTTTGAAACTTAGTTAGAGCTACTCAGTGTCAGCATTTCTAGACGTGAACATACAGTGCCCGTATGAATGATTTGCACCTTCATTAAAGATAAAAGAGCAAAATAATTGTCCAAAAATACAGAACATCAGTGAGCCGTAATTTGAGGTCTGATTCTTATTCTGTTTCAATTCAGAGTAATTCAAGTTATTCTCAGAAACACAAGTGTCATTATATCGTCGCAAACATTTAAACCTGCATTAAAGTGTAGCAAACAGTTTTAAAAGGCTGCCATCTTAGATTTTAACGATCAAGGAGACAAAGGGACTCAAAACCCTCAGTTTAAAAAAAAATGCATTAGTTTTATTTGAACTTGCCATCTTGAAAATAGATAACAAGGATAATAAGGAGACATTATCTGTCAAACTTAAGCTGTGGCAGTTGTGTGTACTTGCATGCGAAAACGTCTATTGGCCATTTATATACGGGCAGATTTTGGTCTTGCTGATATAGTTTGAAAGGGGAGAGATCATGCCCAGTTTGAATCCATTCATAAACCCGTGGGGCCTTTGTTGAGTTTTTTTTTCTCACTTGAGTTATTTGGAAATCTTAATGCCCAGCAACAACAGAGTCAAAATGTCAAAATCTGCTCTCTCAGAGCCACAATATGTAACCTGTAGTCCACACTGAGAACAAAATCTCGGATCATCAAAAAATTGTTTAGATGCGATCATACAGACTTTGGTATCACACAAGACTTTGACGAAAAACAAAGGACTAATGTGATTAGCTGTGGAATTAATGCTATCAATATAGTGACACTTGTTTGAGCATACAACCTAAACAAAGGGGTGTGGATATGAGAAAAAGCAAAACCTATACAAAATAATGCAATCTAATACCACACCATCACAAACTATGGACTCAAAAACAACCAGAGAGTTGAATCAGCACCTATGTGACACAAACTGAACATTATAAACTTTACAAAGGTAGTATTTATTGCAGGGCTATAAGGTTGCATTACACATCGTTTTAGATTGCATTAAATTGCATAGATGTTGCGGTTGTTGTACCTGTATTTAAATAAAATAAATATGTTTTAACAAGCCATAGTTTAAAATTCTCAGCACAGAATATTAGCTTATCATGTGTATTTTTCACAGTATGCTTAGTTGCCAATATTTGTGTATGACACTGAAGACAGATAGAAGTGAAGAGTGAGGAGGGAGTTTAGTGTCCATAAGCAAAAACCACTGACTGAGACTCAGAGGCTACCAGACAGAGCTCGCTATTACAATACCCATTATTGCCATATTATTCATAGATGCTTAGTGCAAACTCTTTGTGAACTCTGATCACCAGCCAAACAATGTCCTTCCGTAAGCACCAAGTTGACTCTAACCGCTGAGTCAATGAAGCTACTACGAGGTAAATACATTACGAGGAAATCAAGAGTCCTACAGACCCATGGCGGGTACCGCTTTCTTTGATGACAAATATAAGAATATGACTAGCAATTCTCTCACCCCCCCTCCCAGTGCAATTTCACACAATATACAGTACACATATTATATGTAGACCAGTTAGAGACTATTGCTTTAACAACTGAGATTAGAAAATATGGAAGAAAGAACCAAAAACACATAATGTGGCTACGTAGCCGTACAGTTCTTCAGGACATTTATATTAACACACTTCCATTTTGAGATGAAAATAAGATTAGAAACAAATTCACAGAAGCTTCAGGTGATATAGAGCATTGGGTCTCTGGTTATAACAAGACCTCGGTTGCCTGATTTCTGTACACAACATCTTTATATACATCATCATGATCCCATGTCAATCAAGTTGATATTCACCATTTTCAAAACTATTTCAAGTCCCCTTTTCTTTTATGTGTATTACCATTTAAAGGTGTTAACATGACTCAGTAGTCCAAGCTTCATCCTTTCACTGTCAATTGGAACACCACCTTTATTTTTTATGGGCTGACCCTTGCCTCCCATTGGGTGCTGCTGCTGTCTGTCAAACATCTGGCCCAGGTGTCAAGCCTTGGCCTCCAACATCTCGAGGAATAGTTTGTGCATGGGGACTTTGCCCTGCATTTTGATGCTGTAGAAGTGCTGAACAGCCTTAGTGGCGGTCTGACGGAGCAGAGGCAGGGTCATTAGCAGCTTGCCTGCCCGTCGAGGGTCCTCTGGATGCTGGGAGCCCTCAAAGTCCTGCAGAGCCTCGTGGAGAGAATCCTGGAGCCTTTGGACGGCCTCAATATTCTCTATATGCATGGAGTCTGGAGCAAGAAGGGTGGTGGGGAAGGATGGAAGGAAAAAAGAAAATATTTGTATTATTTATAATTCAAAGCTATAACTATTAAATGATAAATGTATTAAATGAAAAGCAAACATTTTCTATTGAGCTGCAGTTTAACAAACGCAACAACAACTTGGTGTTGTGCAGCAACATCGGCTGCCTTTAAATTCTGCAGCCTGTCTTTGCAAACATGCAATTTTGGAGAAAGGTTTTCTCTTGGTAGTAGTTAATGACGCTCCTTAAATAAATGCCTATGCATGGCCAGGACTCTAGGGAGAGAGAGGGAGAGGTACTGTAGGTCTGTATAAATATACGGTGGGACAGGAAAAAGATTCATTTCTTTGGGTATCATGGACCACATACATCCCCCCTGCTAATGAATTCAGATGGCTGCATTACTAGGATATCGTTCAGCTGAATGATGGCGGCAGATGGCCTTCATTTCCATAAGAAAGAGCAGTTGGCCCCCTTATGTAGAGGCTCTAAAATAAAACCAGTTGAGACTTATTAAAAACTGCTCTCTATGTACAAGTCTACAAGTCAGGGGGAAAAAACAGACTTGTCCTCCAAAGGCCAAGCTGACAGAGAGCGTTTTAATGGACATGCAGTGGTTTGCTTTCAGCCAATTTCACTGCACAGACTTATAGTGTCGGGCCTAATCTGTGTATATCATATCCACAATACATTTACTGATAGATACAATTGTGCACGGCAAAATGGGAATTCAATTCAGTATTATAATTGAATCGAAGCAATGCATCTTGGTATATCTAAGAATAAGAGCGACTCGTCTCATCCTCTAAACGCACTGTATTACTGTAGCTAAACCAAATGTGGCTGCTGATTGAAGTGTGTGAGGGAATTAGATCAGCTCTGCTATGTGTCATGAAAGTTGTGGAGTGAAGTAAGACCGTGTATAAACATGTAAATGAGGCAGAAAAAAGGAAAGTACAAGGCTAATTATGTTCCTAACTGACTGATTAAGTCTCTTTTACCAGTCGCCTTCTGTGTAAATTGCATTTCTATCTTGGGAAATTAACTAGGCTATGTGGACCGCACATGTGTTCCAGCTCTCTTCATTTGAAACCTTCATGTTAATACTGATCTGATCCTCCTTTGGCTGTGTGAGCATATGTGTGTGTGTGTGTGTGTGTGTGTGTGTGTGTGTGTGTGTGTGTGTGTGTGTGTGTGTGTGTGTGTGTGTGTAAAGCAGAGAGAGAAGTGGAGATGCAAAGAAAGAATATGTTTTCAAATGTGTGTCAGTGTGTGAGAAATGTGTGTAAAAGCACAGAGAGAGCATTTTTTTCCACCGTGTGTGTGTGTGTGTGTGTGTGTGTGTGTGTGTGTGTGTGTGTACTTGTGTGCGTTGGAGATGTTTAAGGGCGGAATGCAAAACTAACTTTGAAGAAACAATTTCCATGTAATCCGTCAGCAGCCTAGCTTCAATCCCGTCGATACTCCGCTAATTACAAAATCAATGGCCATGAATTTCCACAGTTGTCACACCCACAGGACCCCAGGAGCCAAAGCTGAGACTGTGTTCAAACGAGCTGAAGCTGCCCGTTCGCCCTCGCTGAGCCTCCCTCTCAACCCCTACCTTCCTCTCTCACACTTCTCCCTTACCTTTACATCCCTGTCTTTCCATTAACCCCCCCTTACCCTCCAACTCTCCCCTCCCATTTATCCTCCCCTCTTTCCACCGTCCCATGGAGAGTTTGTCATCAGAAGACTAAAGATCTGGGCTCAGCATTTTTCATTTTTCAGTCAGGCAGGAGAAAAGACTCCTAACAGGCATTGATTAGTGGGGGACAGGCCCGGTCTCATGAAAAGCAAACTGTCGATACAGGCGCAGCATCTTCACATTGGAACAAACGAGGCCCGTCGCTCCCCAACGCTCATTCCACTCCACTTAACACATTTTATTGACAGCCCCTGTTTTCCTAATGAAATGCTAAATATATCTCCCTCGGCTGTGGCGCGCTGGCAGCCACTGTTATGGAGATGGAGAGAATGAGAGCACAATGTGACAGACACACACACAAACACACACACACACACACACAAATTAAAATATAGAAGCGCGCACACACACTCAGACACACACATAGGGAGTGTTGAATTAAATGACCATGCTCCTGACCTTTTTGTCCCCTCTTATCAGGTATCCTTCAGTGTGGAAGTGATCGGCTCACCAGATATAGACAATCACTTGACATTTTTTTGCTTTATTTCTTTGTTTGGTTTAATTAAATGCCAGCTATCTAGATTTATGTAAGATTGAACGTAGAGATGTACCTTCATGTCAAGCTCATGGCACCTTTGCGTTTGCAGAGAAAAATAAGGAGATAATAATAGGATCTTTGCAATAAAAATACAAGTTCTTGATGCTACAAAATATCACTTTTGTTTAGCCAAGTGCCTAAACCAAAAGTAATCTAATGTACACAGTCTTTGTTTTACAGTGTAAGCCCTGAAATATCTTATACAGTATGCTTCCTTTCATTTTCACTTTAAGAAGCTTTAAAGTTGAAAAAAACCCAAGAAAATCCAAGACTCCATCAAATTAAAGTAGGCCTATTGTTAATGTCTTCCCACATTTCCCCAAAACTCAAAAAGTATTTGGTATATTTGGAAACTTTGGTAGATCTACTATAATTATTATATAAATAAAGTTATATTGTTTGGCTGCACTGCATCAGTTTATAGCGACCAACAGTGGGATTGAGGAGACTAAATATACCCGAGTTGGCGAGGGCGATGGCTTTGAGCGTGACAAACTCTTCCTTCTCCATGCGCAGCTTCTTGTAGCGCCGGACGAGCGGCAGGATGGCGACGTGCAGGTCCAGTAGACCTGAGATCCTCGCCTGCTCCTCGTCCACCACGTAGTCCTCTGCGTACACAATCTCGTCTTCGCAGGGCAGCGAGCGAAACACGATGCTCAGCACCAGGATCTCCATCCAAGCACTCTGCAGTAGACTCATCTGGTCTGCCAGCGAGAGAGTGGAAAAACCTGCAGAATTGAAAAGAAAATGGGTTCTTTTTTTGAGATTTTCTTTCCAGGTATTGCTGCACTCACACTGTATAACCATGACAAATCACAAGATCAACCCATTAACCTCACTGCACTGTAATTGGCCGACTCAAGTCCTCAATGTGTTTTATGGGCTGTGTTTGCAGCCCTGTATAATCCACGGAGAAGTCCAACTTGAAACAGAGGCCGATGACTGTATGTGGGGGCTTAAGGGAAGAATATAAATCAGTCAAGTATGGAGGCCTTTGAAACATGAGCTAGGGCTGCTACAACCGCAAGACGCCGCTTAGTGAGGACAAATCCACTTTTAAACCTAACCATCTCTTATTCTTTCATGGCACTAAAGAAAGAACATAAAATACATTCTGAAATCAAACTGACTAAATGAATGGGTTGAAATCAAAGTGGCCTCAGTCACTTACAGTAATCATTGTTTCTGGTTTGTGTCACCATCTGTCATAATATGAAGTTATCCATCATATAATTTGTAAAACTCTCCTCAAATAGAGCGTATTTCATCTCTAAAACATTTTTTGGCTATCATGCCTTCATCGGGGTCATTTCTTAGTCATGTGAACTTTCAAGGAGTTTGGAATTTATAAAGGCAATTTTATAGAGTTTAGTGGACTACATTTGTTTAAAAACAACAACAATAAATCTTAAAAAACTAATTTCAGCTAAAGGAGGGATGGGAAGGAGGAAGTCAAAAAGCGATGGAAATGATTCGAGTATGCTGTGTTTTAAAAGGGTATAGAGTTTCATTTTTTGTTCTGAAAATTAAGATTTAACTTTTATCTATCCATTGTGGATTTAGCTTAATACTGTAAAGATAGTTGTAATTTAAAAAAATAAATCCTAACTTCCACTTATTAGCTTTTCCTTAAAGTTTTCCACTGTATCTCACAACCTGCATCAGTGGAGGAGTTTGCTCAGTTGCCTTGAATGATGTACTGGTTGTAATGTTAGGTATATCTTATTTCATTCATTTCTATTTCTCTTGTAAAGTAACTGTAGAGTCTTTTGAGCAGTTGCATAATGGCTCCAACAGTAACTAATGGATGAACTATATACAAAGAAGCTTCAGATACCACCCTGATGAAGGCAAGATGGCAGAACATTTTTGGGTAATAAAGCACCGTGTATTTAAGACGAGCGTGTTTGGTCTTAAGTACACACTGATTTGCATCTTGTGTGTGCGCTCTCAAAATTAGAGCTGGTTATAACATGAAGTCATAAACATAATTGCTGGAATTCTCTTTAAATTAACTGCATTATTATTATAATTATTACAGAGGGACATAATGGTATTATGATGGGAAAGATTTTCAATCAAGGTAAGACAAAAAAAAAACATATTCCACCTGATAGATACTTTCTTGATCCTTTTGTCTAATGTGTTGAACCTTCTGCACTCGAGGAAACAATCCATCCAAGATCTTGAGGTCGACCCGTCAACTCTCTTCTCTAACATTCGCACACACCACATCAAACAGACGGACATCTGAAAGGACCTCAAGCGCCACAATACCTTTCACTACTCTATAGTGAATGGGAAGGTGATTGGGGGTATTGACCAGGGCCTTGAACCCACCACTCTGCTTACTTAAATCTGAGGTTGTATGGATGGGAATGGGGCAGGTTGACTTAAAAGAGGTCCTTCCAATGGTTCTTATCAAGCAAATAGAGAAACGATGGGGAGAGAGAGAATGAGGGAGAGAGAAAAGAGTGCTGGGGGTGTCATTGATTAGTAGATTGTAATCAGTCCACCAAATGCGCAAGGGGGATCGATCCAAGCCTCAGATCTGACAAACAGACAGTTGATGGAGGACATCCGGTACACGTTTAGTGGGGGGGGGGACTACAGGATCACTGAATGTACATACTGTAGGCTGCACCAGGAACTCATGAATTTACTCTCCATCCCCAAAAGACAAGAAAACGAATGAATTTAATCCAGTAAGGTGTATTTAGAATAACGAGGGAGGATCAATGAGTCTAACATAATATATGTGTGGACAAAGTGAGTGAGAAAAACTGATGTAAAGGAGTAATAATTTAGACAAAAAATAATGCTTATTACTAGTGTGTAATACATCAAAGCTCTTATTTGGTTCACCCACCCAAAAAAGCATTAAAAGGTCGTTTTTATACCACCATTTCTTCTGTTATGTTATCTCAGGTTTTTCTTTTAACATTTCTTTAAACATTTTGTGAAAGAAGTACACCATTTTTAGCTGTCTCATTCTTTTCTTCATCATTCTTTTCTATTCCCCAGCCTGTGTGTTTTTTCTCCACTCAATTTACTGAAGCGGTGCAGTGACTTCTTGGCTCCCCGGGGGTCGCCCCCGAGCTTCAGGTGTGTCGCCCGGAGGTGGCTGAGTTAAGTGTCGCTGTGGAGGGTGATTCCCCCTGATGAAATATCAATATTCACCCTACTGATTTACTGCCATTTGACCAAACATGACACATTATTGAGCAAACTGGGAATGTCTCTGTCTCTGCTGTTTTCTCCCCGTGATGACAAAAAGCATGAACAAGGGATGCCACAGGTTTCCACTACACTATAAGGAAAGGAATTATCATCTAGTATTCTGCCCTACAACGGCAGACAGCAGTGAAGGAGAAATTAAGGAAAAAGAGTTTAAAGTTTACAGGCTGCCAGGAAAACTGCATTGAAAGATTATAATGCTTTCATTTTATACATTTTAATGCTGATTAGTCCACCTAATTAAATCATAGGCTATAAAGGATACTTAAAAAAAATGCAGATACTGCACTCTATATCGAAATAAAATTCAATCTATAGTTTAATACATTTAAATATGGGATTTAAAGGCAACTTAAACACACCAAAGTATGTGAATTCACTAAAGTCAAAAGCTGAGATGGCAGTTACTGACACTCTGCTGAGCTAACGTTATCTTTTAGTCAAACGAGCTTAGGTTAGCTGTAGCTACTGCCTTATTTAGCTAGTGTATGTTGGATAACAAACTGAATGAACAAAATATTGGTTCAACTGATCATTTTCAGTTAAAGAGAAAGTGGGGTAAGTAAATGTAGCTAGATAGTTGCTATCTCACCAGCTATCATATAGCTCTCTTGCTTTAGCTGTCTAGTTGGCTGTTTCATTGTGACAGAGCCCGTAGATTTTCTTTTTTTTTTTTTTTACAGAAATACATTTTAATGGGATGTTGTTTGTTATACAGTTCAACCGAGTCTTTCTATAAATTACATTCATATACTTATTTGCAACAGCACATTTCGAAAATAATAAAATAAAAATGTTGTCACTTTGATTCCATTTTCTATCAATCTAATGAGTAAATGTTAATTTACGTATTTGCCAGGTTTCAAAACGTTGTCACTCCTATGGCAACTAATGCAGGATAACACTTTTTATCATTATTATTTTTATTATTATTATTATTATGTTCAGTCACTCATAAGTCGTAAGGGAAATATTGTGGTCTTGCTTATAAATATTGAAAAAATTAATTTAAAGCATGAGGCACGATGTGTTTACTTTATTATCATTTGACCAAAGTCACAATCTTCCCCCAGCCTTAATAACCAAATGGTTGTTATTGTTTGTCTTTGTAACACTGAATTAAGTGATGGTGAATCAAATTTGGGATTCAATTCTACTTACTAGGACTGTAAATCTACATGTAACAGCCTATGATATTACAGGTCATACTGAATCACTGTACCATATGATTTAACAGTATATCATGCGTCTATTTCTATAAGGTACCAATCCTCAGCATACCGTGGGATGTTAGTGATTGTTTGCACAAAAGAAGAGAGCTCTGGCTATGCAACAGTACAGTACAGGTACAGATCAGATAAGTAATTGAATCCCTATTCAGTACAATGAAGATACTGAGTGGTTGGCAGTGAAGCTTGAAGCTGTCATTGAGAGCTAGGTCTAAAACAGACAGCAGTTCACTCTCTATTCATTTAGTATCATTACAGGCCTCCTAAGAGCCCTAATGGGCCTAATAAAAAGACAGAGGTAATAATGAGACTAGAGGGCCCTATATGAGCAGGAAGAGTAGGAGGGGGAGAGCCAGGGGAACATGCGAACAAGGAAGCCACAGAGTGTGTGTGAAAGATATGATGGTAGAGAGAGTCTGTGTGTGTGAGTGGCAGAGAAAAAGAGAGGAAAGAGGAAGAAAGCAATGCTGAACTGAATGAATACTAAATACCAAAGGGCGCTGAATGCTGTTGCCTGGAATACACATCTACACGTGTTGTGTGCACTTACATGAAGGTGTGTGTGTGTGTGTGTTAACAGCTGCACAAATTAGTGGTCACCTCTGACCTCCTGCTGCTATTCTGTTTCCATTTTCACAACAGTGTTTGCAACATCCAATCAATGACTGCCTTGTGATGACTTACAGCCTTCCTCTCAAACATGTTTTTTATTTGGTGCATATATTTGCTTTCATATTTAAAGTAAACTTGTGCACATTAAATCACATCATAGTAGTTTGCCTTTAGCCCGGCTTTTCAAATTCACAAATAAGCAAGCCTTCAAAATGACAACATGTAACAGAAAACCTATTCAACGTGGCATGTTTCCTCCCAGGTCTCCACATCTGGATGTTGAAGGACTTTTACATTAATGGAGCGATCTGCAGTAATGACTCTTATTACCTCATCGTTAAGGCCATTTGCACAGTGGGCTATGAGTGTAATGATGGGAGTGGACTGTTAAACTGTAGGGACCCCTTTTGTCTTAATCGTTACTTGGCGACACTCTGACCCGGTGGCCCCGGGTAAAATGTCCCAAGAGTGTCGCATGCCCCTTTAATAACTCTGTCAGGTCTAGATTTAGATCTACATAGCATACAAGATCAATAGTTGTACATAGAAAATGGAACAGAAATTGAGGTCCAAAAATACGACGGCAGATTTCTTGAATTGATTTCTGCACCCCTGTAGCTATGACGTTGTTAAAGAATTGGATTTGGGATCTCTCTCTGAAAAATAGACCTGAATTAGATTTTTTTTAAAAGCCAGTTAAAAAACAGATGTGTCAAGATGTTTGATGAAAAAGAGAAAAGACTTCCTTTTGTCCCTGTTAAAGCATCTTGCCGTGGTGAGACAGCACCCTTGCCTCGGACCCCAGCGTTCCTCCAAAGCCAAACAGCTCCCCTGTGTCTTTGTAAAGTCAATCCTCTGAGGTTCCCAGGACAGGTTTGGTATCAACACAGTGATTATCATATCTTATTGATATCATTATCAATGAAATATCTATGGGTTTTGTACTGTTGGTGGGACAAAACCAAGGCATTTGAAGATGTTACTTGATGATGATGTTACTGTACTGTAAAATTGTGATGGGAATTGATTGAGAAAATAATTAGCAGTTAATTGATGATGAAATGTGTGTCCTGCAGCACTAAATTGCAATATAAAAGTGATGAATTGGCCACATGTGCAATATTGTACAAACTATACTTGACTGGATCAATGAGATGTATCTACTTCGAGTCTAACCTGTGCTTCCTTTAAACATACGGAGGCCCAAAGTGTATGTTTCAACTGAGATAAAAAGAGAACATTTGCATAACAAGTCTTATTTAAGAATCTGTCAACAAGGAGCGGGTAAATCCATCAGTATTCCCCTAAATAAATCAATTTTACTGTGTCTCCTTAAGTAAGTAAGAGGATTGCTTTCTTTAAGTCTGGGATTGAAATGGAATACATTGACATAGGGGTGGACCCCCCCCCTCCCCAGACTCTCCCACCCTACCCAGTCAAATCAAAGGTTTCAGCTGCTCTTTATTGATTAGATTTTAGAATATGGGACTAGCTTCTCCCTAAGGTGCAGATGAGTAGCAGATGTTAATTATCCTGTGTGTCTGTGTGTGTGTGTGTGTGTGTGTGTGTTTTTGTGTGTCTGTGTGTGTGTCTGTGTGTGTGTGTGTGTGTGTGTGTGTGTGTGTGCGCGCGTGTGTGTGGGGGGTTATCTATGTGCAACAGTCAGTAAACTACTTCAGTAAGCTTATACTGTATCGTTCCAGCAAATAAAAGTGGGACAAACAAATGTGGGATACTTCATTGTCAACAGCTCACACTACCTTATAATAGATGTTTTTAAATTTCATGAACCAAAACAGCTGGTAAGATAATCATAGTTCTATTTCTTATATCATACAGTAATTTGTATATCATTTAAAAAAATACATGATTGTATTTTGTTTTTAATCTATTTTGGGCAAAACACAGGAAAAAAAGTAAATATTAAGTGCTTATAAATGTTATATTAAGAAATGAAAAGAATCTGAAAACCATATCCCAGACAACACATTCATTCATTAGCAGTCATGTCTCTCTACCTGGGATATGTTTTGCCCAGCCGATGATGACCACCAGTTCGCGGTCGGCCAAGTCGCACAGCGTGGTCAGGGCCTTGATGTCTCCATCGGGCATGGTGGGGTCAGGCATGGCGTAGATTTTCTCTGGCTCCACTACCAACAGATGGGAAACGATCTTCGTCACTGAAAGAGGGGAGGACGGATGCAGAGATGGAGAGAGAAATGAGAGATGGATTGTGAAACAATTTTAGGCAAAAGCATATACAGTTAAAAAAAGAAGAAAATAACAGGAATGTAGGCTGGATTACACTGGGGCACAGAAATGACACAACAAGTAAATGAATAAATAATACATAGCAAAAGTGTTAATTCAAAATATAGTCTGGCATGTCATAATATATGGTGAAATCAAAAAAGTGTCAGGTTGAGGTTGGCCTGGTCATGAATCAGACTATAGCACATCTGAACACAGATTGTTTCCCCCGACAGTGAAATCCAATGTACAAAAATTGTGAATGTAAATTGTAAAATGAATATATTTCTAATAGCAGTACTCCAAGTCCCAACATTTCTATAAATGCCCCAAGTTTTGAAATGGCTGCTTTGATATAAAAATAAATGTAATGTTAAGGTGCCTCCTTTAACATTAACACTCAGCATTCAGCAAACAACAAAAAACTGTGACTCACATGGCTTCTTAGCTGGAGGAGGGATGCCGAGGCCGAGGTAGGCGCTGTTCTCCGCGTCCAACCTCCGTTTGTACTTCTGTCTCCCCCCTCTCACCCGGTCCAGACGTACACCTGCAAAAAATATTACACATGTATAAATGGCATCTACACCAAAGAAATGTTAAGGCTTTCAACATGATAAAAGAATATGTGCATATACTGTATATTGCTGAGTCATTTTTTACATTCATTATAAAACTGAGGAGTATTTCTTCAGTATCATATACAACTGTTTTTCAAGTTATAGCACGTTAAGGAAGCCTTTTGTAGTACTTTATTTAAACAATATTACACGAGAGGGTTCGATTTAATGTCATTATTGGCATGGCAGTGATGTGTCTAGGACCGAGGTGCTTTCATTTATTACATGAATACAAATATTTTTAAACCGTTTTTGAATTCAACTCCGTAGTGTTGACAGAAATGGCGGAGTGATATTTTAAGTGATGCGCCAGGTGTGCTTTCTTTTCTTTTCGACCTTTTAACTTAAAGAGTTCAATACCTCCTTGTTGCAGATGGAAGAGTGTAAGTATCTAGTTAGTATACAAACTGACATATCAGGGATTATCTTGAAAACCATCTCAAAGGACACAGGCTACATCAGATGCACCGTATGTGCTGGATTTACACCCTTGTATTAAAAGTTGTTTGAGCATTGAGGGAGAGCAAACAGATTTTACATGGTCAAGTGGAATTGAGTTGTGTGAGATTTCCCAGCGACTCGTATACATTTCTTTGATTCCCCTGGAAACAAAAGAATCCGATTAGGATGGTCTTTCAATTTCCTGACACCGACTATCCACTAACCTAATTACCCACCGTGCCCAGAGGGAGCTGATTCTTCCCAGCAAACACAGTGAGATCATTTTATGCCTGGCAGATTGAAGCTAAATCGAGAGTCCCTCTCCTAACACAGCTTCCATTTGTACGCCTTAAAGTAATCAATAAGGCTTGCAAACAGACTTCTTGTTCTTTGAACACATGTGGATGCGGTTTTAATTAGTCAGTTAGGCAGCTTGGAACTGGGTTTGTGATAGATGGAGCTTTAGTAGTTGTTTCTACCATTACTCTTGGTTAAGGTAAATTTAAAATTATAAATTGTGCTTCAGGAAACTGTATGCATGTACTCCAGATATTAAATCAATTCAATAGCTTCTCTCTATTTAATGACACACACACACACACACACACAGGCCTAATAAAGGGACATGCAGTTAATAAAGGCTTTCACAACAATAAGCTTGTGTAATGCAAAAATGTATCAAGCAGGAGTATACCCTAAATTGACATACACTTGTCAGACTAACTGACAGCAAATTGTTGCTGCTTTTGTCCCTGACATCTACCACCATCTTCACATGCATGCACCCAGACACACACACACACACACACACACACACGCACGCACGCACGCACGCACACACACACACACACACACACACACACACACACACACACACACACACACACACACGCATACACACTGTTTTCCCTGCTGCAGGCTGCGGGGTCATGTGGCTGTGACAAGTGACCAAACAGCCGGAGTTAGAATTCCAAGATCCGCGGGGGCTGTTTGAACTGGAACATCCAACTGGCCCATAATTAATAGACGCTGACAAGAATTAAGAGCTCAGCGCTAACCAGTTTCAGTTTACAGCTTAGCGACGCTGCAAACGGCAGAGACCCAAGGCAGAAGGGCAGAGAGAATGACAGAGAGGAAAAAAAGGGTTAGATAATGTTGAAGAATGGCAGGGTCATAAGACAGAACAAGCTGCTGTTTTTGGCTGAATGTATCAGTTTTCTGCAAGATCTCTGTTTTTCTTTCTCTCACTTTCCTGTCTGTCTGTCTTTTTTTTCTCTCCCTTTCAGCATCGGGTGTACATCACCCTCCCTGACAGCCCTTCCTGTCCCAGCGAGCGCCTGATCCGACCAGTGCGGGATTATCTCCTCCCCATGTGATAGGGCACAGTACTGAGAATCTGACCACAACAAGACAGCTGGATGAGGCCCCTTGTGGAGGGCTGGGGGTGGGCGGGTGGGGGTTTGTGTCATCGTCAGCACCACATTCCACACCTCAGGCCCAAAACCACACCAGCCAGCATGCTTCAAGACAAATCGGGTCCAGAGGAGAGCTTGTGTTTTGGTAGTGAGAGAGCCTGGGACATGGGGGCAACAGATCATCTTTAAAGCATCCAGATCCATTTTTTACGGTTGCTAGCCCTAACGTGTGGCAGCCAAAGTATGGATGCAGGGGTAGAAGTCTGTGTGCTGAATGTTATGAGCTTGGTAAGATCATACAGTACAGTATGCTCATAACTGAGACGGCCTAAGGCACAAAGATACTGGCTGACAGTCCATTCTTGTTCTGCGTGTGTGTACATGAGTGGGGAAAGACGATGATGCATGTTTGCATAGGAGCAATCTTTATGGCCACCTGACGCCAGCTTCCCTTTCACATTCAATATCTTTATTGACTTGTGCAGCGTTAAAGCACATTCCCAATAGAAGCGGCTTTGTTTTCCTTTATGTGACGGCCGCTGTGCGTGTGTTTGTGTCATGTGGATTAATTTCATTCTTTTAATGTGTTTAATAGGCTATTTATTCTTTATTTTGATTCCTATTCTTTTCAGATTTTATGTCTACATAAAAAAAACAATTATAAAATCATACAGCTAGGTTTATAGCGAGGATTTTAGGTATACTTAAATTCCACCAACACAAACACTAAAAAAAGTCACTAAATCGTAATGGTTAAATTTTAATTTAATAATAATAACTTTATTTTTTTTCTGTTAAATGTAATCACATTTTCTGTAAATCTCATTAAAAAAAGACCCAACATGGTCTAAGTGTGCCTTCTCTATGCTGCCAGGAACAACATTATGGTGTGGCAATAATGATTCCTTTATTTATTTATCTTCTGGTTGTTGAGTCTAAAGATACTATAATCACCATATGTGATACACACCATGTGTAACTTTTTGTTAAAATATAGCATGTAACTCCCTCACAAAGTACAGACAGCATAACTTCAGTATCCTCAATGGCTACAGGCCTGCACACTGTATTAATGCTAGTATATGTATGTATGTATGTATATGCTGATACAGAACAAATCAAACATGGATAGAAACGATAGAAATTAAGTGAAAACTAATGATGCTGCTCCTAAAATAAAAAAAAACTGAGAAAAAGTCCCAAACAAAAACTATCACAAAGTATATCTTTGTGACATTTGTTCATACTATGAAGTTCTATAGAGAACATATTTCATCACACAAATGTGTCTTTGGTTTATACAGAGTGTATCAAGCTTGTGTGTTCCTAAATGAAAATGTGTTTGTGTGTGTGTGTGTGTGCGTGTGTGTGTGTGTGTGTGTGTGTGTGTGTGTGTGTTATGTTTATGTTATCTCATGCACTATTTTCAGCCGCTCACCTGTCAGAGGCACTTCTTTCTAGAGAATGTGTCAGAATTGGCTGGCTGGCTAACACTGCCAAAGGGAGATTACGAGCTCCCTATTTTAGCTGGGAAAAATCAGAGGGATGCAGCGTGCGTCCCCTCCTACACAGTCGCTTACCCTTTACAGGGCATATGGACCTTGGCCTTCCAGAGCTACTTCTGAGGGTCGAGTCTGTGAGCCTGCGAAAAGCTAAAGACATAGGACAGCTTTTGTTTGATTGTAGAGAGAGAGAGGGAGGGTAGAGGAAAATGGGCACAGGACAAGGGGAGGAGGAGGGGGTGTATTAGGATAGCGTCCCACCTGCTCTAAACCCCAATGGGCTGACAAGACAAAACAGGAGTTGTTCTCCCATAACCGCGCACTGGCATCGCTCTCTTTATCATGTTTTACACTTTTTATAAATCTGAGCCGGCGTGTCTGCAAGGGGTATTACTGTGTATTAGTGAGCCGCGCTGACCACAAATGTGCCTGTAATTGAAAACATCTGCGTGGCTGGAGATGGCCGGGTCGATTCAGGATCTCCGATGTGTTGGTGTAGCAGGCGTTCGGTCTGTGGTGTTTGCACAAATTGCTGTGTGTTGGAGTGGGTAAAAGAAAAAGAACATAGAAGGAGAAGGGTGCCAAGAGGAAACATGGACCTCAAGGTCCGTTCCCATGTCACTTGTCAAGGGTGATATACATTTGGCATGTGCGTACATGAATGTGTGTGCTGTGAGTCGAGTGTGTGTATCGGAGGGTTGTAAAGAGGTCAGCACTTCGCTAAATCCCCTTCTTCAGAGGAACACGTGTTAGCCTCCGTGTCTGATCTATCACCTGCCAGACAGTGAGGACAGGCCAGTGCGGAGCCTCTGGGTGGGCGCTGACTCTCAGCTGCAGTCTTCCAGCTACTCTGACACCCTAAAAAGCAAACAAGGCCCCACACATGGCCTGTTAGATAGACAAGTTTGCCGTACAAGACAAATTCAAGTGGCAAGGGGTCAGAGGCCATTTTGTCTTTACAGTTTAACTGCCTTCAATATACAGACGTAGAGCAACAAAGGTGAAACTGAATCTGGTTTTGTATGCTGTGCAGATGTATCGGCTAAGACTTTAAAGGCACCCATACAGTATAGATTTTTGCTATATCTTTATTTTGATGATGTAATCTTAGTGTATAGCTTGGTTTCTGATCTAAGCCTATTGATTGGAAAAGGAACCTGACAGTCTGTGATATTGGATATGGCTTTACTAATCTTTTGTGTATGTGGCTGGAGGAAAATAAGGCTGTAACGTTATCCCGGTAGCCACGTTCGCTCAGGAAAGACTGCTGATCCCTATCTGTGGTCGGGCGAGGGCGAGACAGCGGTGTAGGTTGCCAAAATAGTCTGGCAGCTTGTATTTATCCACCACGTTACTGTACAGTGGTGTCAGAAAATCCCCACAAGCAAAGAATACACCACAGAAACGCCGAGCTAACACGGAAAGCATGGACTTCAGAAGAGCAAAGGCTCAAGTGTCTTTTAATGAAATCGTTAAAATGTTCATTCATAGCAGAAATTCTGTAAACCTACCAGGGTTGTACACTTCTATTTCAATAGGACATACTTTTTAAACATCCTAACTTGCTAATATGATGATGTGATTTCTTAGATTACGAAGAATTTGTTGCAGCACTAAAACAAAAAGTTTAAAAAGAAACCTTCCATCTTCACAAGAAAATACCAGGAGTGACTCAACACACAAAGTAAAAAAAGAAAAATCAAATTAATTCCAGAAAATTCTTTCATAATTTAACATTATACAGTAATGCTAAAGGGTTATTAGCCCTGCTATAAGCTGCAGGCAGTGACTCCTGGCAGTAGTGACTGACACCATACCTTCCGCGAGTTGTAATTACGTGAGAATTTTTCCATTGGACCTGTGACCTTTTATCAGCCTCAGCTGGACATTTAAGGGGTCACTGAGCTAGGCTGGTTTCCTCAAACAGACGCCTGCAGCTACCTTCCACGCAGCTCATCCAGGCGCTCTGCAGAGGCACAGCAGTAAAGCCGGATCTGGAAAGAAGCCTGGCATCTACAATATTTTTTCCAAAAGTCTCTTTGATTTTTTTCTCTCACACACAAGATGATTAATTCATTTCTTGTCACAAAAACGGCTTACTCACATCCAAACTCACATAATGTGCACCCACACAGAGAACATGCATCATACAATACATAATGGTTAACCCCTCATCACTTTAATTCACTGGCTCATTTTGCTTCCCCTACTGCTTACGAAACAGGTGATTTGTTTTGACCGACAGTGGACTCCAAACACACCTGAAGCCACCAAACTGGGCTTGAGAACTGAAGTCGGCTGATTAGCGGCAGGTGTTACAGGGAGGAGGGGTTTCCCCTGCCCACCAACGGTGCTGGTGTATAACTGTGGCAGCTGGCACTTTATAATTCGGGATGGCATGCTTAGAGCGGAGCTTAGGAGGGTCCTGGTGGAAATATTAGACACTTTTAGAACGACTGATCACATAAGTTCTTTCAACATCTTCTGCAGTGCAAAGCAGTTCTTATGATACTGCCGCACTGTAACTAGTTAAAACATAACTTTGGGATGTTGTGAGCATGGAAAGATTGTAATGTGAGCATTGGTAATAACAATTCATGAGGTAATAACTCTAACATGATAACATTTTGGTCAATAGTATGCCAATATATAGTAAATAATACTTAATAATACTTATAATTTATATAGTATAATAGTATGGTATGCCAATAGCTGCAAAATAAGACAGGACAGGACAATTTTAAGAGGTTTACAATGCAACATGTGGCGGTCATGTAATGCAGATCTCTTAAGACTAGTTTGTTTCTTACATGCATACTGCATTCATATTTGTGATTATTCCTTTTCCATGACCAGCCCTGTGCCACTTGTTACATGGTGATCTCATTACATGAAGTAGGGCAAGCCGCTGTCCCCCACTGATTCCATGATCAAAGCCTCCCCTCATGTCTGTAAGAGGCTGTGTGGCACTATGCTACGATTAAATGTTTTAATTGAATGCCATCACTTTCAGAGAATAACCTACTGTGCCACATGTCGCGGTGGCTGTGATGCCGCGTCTCAGGAGCAGCAGGCAGTGGAGGCTACAGATTCCCCCTCTCACACACACACACACACACACACACACACACACACACACACACACACACACACACACACACACACACACACACACACACACACTGTCCATATCAACGGCTTAGCTCGGCCCGCCACAGACAATACCCCACCGTTTTCCTCTAAGCATGCGCTAATAGTTTCAGCTTTATTTCTGAAGCAACTTTGTTTCTTCTGGCCGAGAGTCAATGCCTCAGCGTGAGATATTTGGGCCGGGATGAAGACATCAAGAGTGGGCGCATGTATAAATAGTGTGTTAATGGCAATACAATGAATGATCCTTCATTCTGAGATGAACAAACACAGCATACATAGTGAAGTTGTATGAGTGGCAGTGAACCAAGAGCCTGACATACAATCTTGTGTTACCAGAACAGATTGCAGTTAACTGCTCCTAGCTTCTATTATGAGTTGTGTTTGGTGCTGGCAGAACACAACAAAACGGTATGACCATGGTTTATTTTAGGAAATGATGACTGTTGAGTCTATGAACAGATTTTTTGAACGCTTCTTTTAACATTAGGATATATATTATACAATCAGTGTAGAACTCTGAACTTAACATGGTGTAATCTGTCTTAAAACTGGGATATAATGTTGTACTTAGTGGAGTTTCATGCTGGTCCTAACACTGTGAAGGGATGTTAATAATATCAGAGCTCAAATAATGTTCTGTTGAATAAGTATTAAAAAACACAGACACTACTCTGAAGCTATCATTTGTCAACTAAACTCTAAGTGATGGTTTGGTGGATGGAGACCAGTCCCGTATAAAGTATTTGAAAGCAATACTTGAGTAAAAGTACAAGTATCTTACCAGAAAATGACTTGGTAGAAGTTAAAGTCACCTTTTAGAATATTACTTGAGTAAAAGTCTTAAAGTATCTGATATTTACTGTACTTGAGTATCAAAAGTAATTTTCTGAAATAAAATGTACTTAACTATTAGAAGTAAAAGTAAAAGTACAGAAAAACTTTGATAATGAACTTTATTGTGGCTTCCTTATAGTAAAGCATAACATTTAGGGTTTCCACACTTTCTTAAACATCAAACTCAAAGTCTGACATCAACAAAGACAAAAACTGAATTTTAAGTTTTTGTTCACTCCAATGTACGAAAACATTTCTTGTTAGTAACGAGTAACGAAGACGCTGAGGGGAAATGTAGTGGAGTAAAAGTGAAGGTTTCCAATAATACAAATAACGAAGTAAAGTACAGATACGTGAAAATTCTACTTAAGTACAGTAACTGTAAAGTATTTGTACTTTGTTAGATTACAACACTGATGGAGACAATCATGCCCGTCTCCCCGTCCCACAATGTACCCATAGATGTAAGATCACTGAGTTACTTTAATACTGAAGAAAACTTGAAAAACATGATAATTCTCCCACACGTTTTTCATACGGAGTGCCTTTTTTCTATAATTTTTCTATACATTTATTTTTAAAGTTGATTGTGCACTAAGGGTTTTCATGTTCCATGAGTTATGTGTTACAGCCCCTGCTGCTGCTCCTGACAAGCGGGCCAAATCAAACTATATTAACTAACCTTCCGTTATTTTTCACCTCACACAGTATCTCTGCCTCCGTATCTCCCTCGGCACCTCACAGTTTGGAAACCCCTGCTCTAAAGTAACTAAAACCCGAGGGAGTAAAAGTGTGCCAATGAAATACACGGCATGAAATTCAACAAATAAATTATACATAATTCTCCCTTGCTTTCACACGGCATATATATATATATATATATATATATATATATATATATATATATATATATATATATATTTTTTTTTAAGGTGCATCTTGCATAAAAATCTGTCCAAAAAGGTGTACAGTGAAGTCCCAATTCAGCATTAGGTATTATAATACTCTCTACAAAAGCATAACTAAGAGGTAGACTCTATGCATTAGGGTGGAATAGCTCTTCTAGCTAAACAAACAAATGCAAAAAAACAAACACATAACAACCTTCTTTCCTTTGGAAAAAAAGAAAAAGAAAAATCTATCGGCTAGATTTTCCCTCTGTACTCCCAAAGGTCTCTCACTGGAGGAGAAACAACACATGCAGGAAGTGAGGTGGGATGTTCGGAAAGCATTTAGCGGATCAATATGCCAGGCAAGAGAGGGGAAGGGAGACAGACAGACAGAGAGGGAGAGAGAGGCTGAGGGAGAGAGACACCCAGAGCCCAGGGGAAAGGGAAGTCTTAGGAGAACAACCTGTGCTTTTCAAGAGTACTGTTACACTTCTCAGTCAGTCTTGGTAGGAACATCCAACTCAGCAGTTTTTTTCCTACCCGTCTGAGTTAAAAGCAGAGAGGCTCAACAGTGTGTGGAGGTAAGCAATACTTGTGGGTGATGTCACTGGTGTCTCCCGGAGGACAAAGCTTGCTTTAATATCTCACAATATCACTGACCCTTCTTCTAGCCCCCAGTAAGACTGTTAGACTGTGTTACAGTCACGATCAACTGTCTATGTTCAACATTTTGATATTTACTCCTAAAGCTCAGCAATCCACTTTATAACCCTAAACAATAAGCTTTTCATATTCATATTTCATTGATCAACTCTTCATGAGCTAAAAACACTTGTTTTAAGTTTGGTCACAAAATCTCAATGGCATCTAATAGGTTTATTAAAATATATATATTATAATTTGGCTGATCATAAGGCTTTTGGTCCCATACAGGACAGCTTAATTCTACTTTAACTATAATACAAAACAGAAATCAGAAGAATGGGAGTAAGATTTCCGTTTAAAAACAATATTTATTTTGCCTTTTCAATTCTATTTTTATCATAATTTTCTTAAATAGTTGAGACCAATAAGTCCTGTTTAAAATCTCACCAGGGCTGCAGCTAACAATTATTTTAATTATTGATTAATTTAAAGTCACAAATTAGTGAAAGAATGCTTCCCATTTATTCAGGGTGCAGGCAATTGTTCTTGTTTGAATGATATAACAGAGAACAGCAACAATACTTCACATTTGAGAAGATGGAACAAGATAATTTTGGTCAATGTTTGATATTAGGTTGTAGACTGCATTTCTGTTGATTGATACATCCATGATCTGTTTCAGCCCTATATCTCTTAAATTATATCTGAAGTAGAATTAAGTAAGAAGAAGAACACAAAAAATGACCAGGTAAGAAAATCAGTACTCACCTTCTTTTAACATGCCAACTTTAAGACATTTCATGAAGCGGCACGCCTGGCACGACTTGCGTCTCCTTTTGGTGATCTCACATTCATTGGTGGCTGGACAGCTGTACTCAATATTCCCTGTAGAAGATTAGAAAAACATGATGTCATTAATCAGCAATCAGGAATTTGTTTTAGAATATTTTCATAGACAAGGAGACCAAATCAGAAAGAGTAAAGAACAGGCACAGAATGACAGTTAAAGACAACGCATGCGTGTGTGTACACACACACACACACACACACACACACACACACACACACACACACACACACACACACACACACACCTGTACCAAGGTGACCTGACTCCTGAAGGAGAGGAGGGTTTAGTGGCATTTTGATGGGACATGTAAAAAGCACCTCCCCGCCCCGGAGTCCCACCCCCATTTTGATTCACAGATAAATTGGCTTCATTAATGCAGAGCGTCCTCTCTGCAACGCTCACCACGACCCCTTCCAGTCCATCCTTCTTCACCTAAAGGATGATGGGGAAGCTGTCCTCCCTCAACAACACATGGGTTAAGAGATGGGCGCGTAGCTGAGCGCTCTGCATAATGCTCTCCAGTAAAAACCAAGAGCTGCTGTTAGACTCGCCAATCTAAGGCTTCCATATCATGCAGCAAAACTCAATGTATTATTCAAGTCCGTCTTGATATTTGTTGGCTCACTATGGAAATAATTTGTATGCAATTTAATCAATTGGGTCCAAAAAAAGCCAGAAATGCAGACATATTAAATCGGCTGTGTAACCGCTACCTGTTTTTATCACTAGGTTTTAGTTAACAATTATTTTTAAGGCTCATTACATGTCACTTCAAAAGTTGACGTGACCCCAACAATCCAATGACAAATCCTCTATCCCAAGTATCCGAATCCCTTGATTGAGTGTTTAAACAATGTCCCCTAAGTCCAGAGATGTATTAATGGTACCTAAAAACAGCAAACCAGGTGTTATCTGTTGCAGTCCTGCCAAAGCTGCCCCCCAAAACACACACACACACACAATCCCCTGTTGGTCGAGGGGAAGGTGCCAACATTTGTCAGGATCCCTGGCATCGATGGTGCCAGCAGGGTCATATGCACAGTGATGGGGCCTGGGGCACCATGCCAGGATGTTGGCAGAGGCTGCTGCTGGTTTCAGGGTGGGTAAAGTCTTTTAAACTGACAGGCGTTATAGGGAAAATACAGTACAGTGCTCATGTGTGTACCAATTCTATACTACAAACGTATTGTATACAGCATGTACTTCATACTAATTGTCATATTATACTGTTTGTGCAGTTAAAATACAACAATTCAATGACTTTGTCTCAAATTAATACTACAACTTATTCTAAACAGGTTTTAAACATGTACTGTGTTCACACAGGAAACGTGAAAAATGTAAATGAACTAGCCTATACACAAAAGTATGCATACTAAAAGAAAACTTGATTTTTTTTTAGGGTACTGTTGATGTACACTAACTGATGCACACAAGAGAGATGTTGGAAAACAAAAAATGTGTATTAATTGTTTTTTTAAACGTTCTGTTTGTAAAGTTTGACTGGCAACGGCATTTCATAGTCACAGTTTGACTGATTGCACAGGTATTGCTCTCGGTCAAAGACGGTAATAAGTAATAAGTTATGTAAAGCACTTTGAATTACCTTGTTCTTGAAATGTGCTATATAAATAAAGCTGCCTAATATTGCCTAAAGTATTCTTTGTGACAAGAAATAAATGTACTGCAAAAACAGACAATCACTATATAGTACATGCTGTCTATGATTAGTATGTAGAATGGAATTTGGGCACAACTAATGTATTATTTTGTACTAGTAGAAAATAATGCAATACGTGTACTGACGAACATCAATCTTTGAAATGCCATTGTCAATTAACTTCCCAAGGAGAAACAAATGTTTTTCTAAAGATTAAATGCTACATTTTTAATATCTAGTAGTGTTCATCAACATTAAGGCTCTGATTAAGACTCTGTCCTAAATCACTCCCTATTTACTATATGGTGCACTTCATCTAATGTCCACCATTTGTTCAAATTCCGTACAAAATGTATCCACTAGTGCCTTCAAAAGTAGTGTCCATGGTATGGACAATCCCACAAAGCAATGCATCACATTTTACTGTTGTTGTGAAACACTACTGTACACCTGTCAATAATGATGCAAAAATGATGATGATCCGAGCCCGAAATCTCAATTTACCTCTCACTAAAGAGAAACTACCTAAGTGTCTAATATACAGAGAATATAGTGAATGGGCCGACTTAGTTTATCATACTTCTTTTTTCACCTTGTTTATCTTCTTTCATAGTCATTTTATTCATGAACATTATTCTTACAAAAACATTATAATTTTTTTTATGCTGCACCAGAGTTGCCCTCTGGGGACAATAAGGTCACATTCAATATATCATTTTATAATTATTAAAGGAAACATTTTATACCTGAATGGATCCAAAATAACCTGTGTGTGTGTGTGTTTGTGTGTGTGTGTGTGTGTGTGTGTGTGTGTGTGTGTGTCATCATTGTGTGTGTATGTTAAGGGGGTTGCATTAGGGGTCCACAATAGTCTTACATTGCCTGCCTCTAAAAGCTCACTGTCGGCATACCCTCTTAGTTAATCAGGTCTTGTGTCCACCTTTATTTCTCAAAGGACATTTCAGCCACTCTAATATCCTTCCTTAACCTCTCTTATTTTCCCTCTAAATTTTGATATATGATTATGCCATGCTATTATCCACGCACTCATCTCCACTCAAGCTGGACCTCTCCTTGTCCTCCTCCTTTACCGAGGCCGGGACCCCCCTTCCTGATTACCATTCCATTAAAGTTACTTCTCCGTTCAGTGAATGACCACGTCCCTTGTCCCTTGTCCCTCTGCCTTTTATTTGGAGGACTCCTCAGCGTCTCTCTCCCCTTCCACTGTTATTGCCCCGATAACACGTGCCTCAGCTTCTAATTGGCCCCCCAATCTCCTCCCTGTTGGGTGTGGGCTGGAGGGGCCAGGGGGCAAAGAACAGATCCACACCTCCCTCCCTCCTTTCTTGACTTTCTCCCAATGAAATGCCTGGTTCTTAATTACAGTCACCCAACACTGATTGTTATTGACTGAAACTCCCGCGGCTCAGGACGAATGACGGACAGATTAGGTTCATTATGGGCCTGTCCTCAAGGAAGGAGAGTGAGAAGAAGAAGAAGAAGAGAGGGGGATCTCTGCAAGACAACACAAAGTCATGCATGGAAACTATTTACAGTCCTTCACTGTTTTGCTGGTCAGACTGAGACACATGCAGCCTGTAATTGACTAGAATAAGCTAGAAAGTAAAGCTTTTACAGTCTAACTGGTATATACATTTTTAGCAGCATTATGTTTACATTGCAACATGTTGAATGAATCCCTTCAACACACCGACTTCAGCCAGTAGGGTTAAATCCGCCAGAAGACAATGAGTGGCTTTAAGAAAATGTTGTCTGCTGTCTGTTTGTCAACCTTTCATAAACACATACATCTAGCAGCAACGTTTATTAGAAGACACATTTTTGTTGTCTCCACTTTTCTTAGTGATTGCTTGTTTTGTAAATCAATACAGACGGACACACATCATATTGTTATCCTTGACATTTATTTGTGTTTTAGCAAAAGTACAAACCAGTGAGTATCAGGAGTATCTGTGCAGCAGGCTGGATAATAACGTTAGACTTGGTCAACATTAATTGAAGTCACTATTTTATACTTGTGTTGTCTAATAGCAGAAACAGAACACGAAAGAACACTTGTAAAGTGTGTTGGGACAGTGAAACATTGAAAGGGATTACAAAGAGAAAGTAACCAGCTCTGCTTAATAAATCAGCCACATTCAACTTATGTTTGCAGTAATGCACTACTGTGTTTTTTTGTGCCAACTACCAATACAATTATATAGGTAAATGAAGAAGATGTTAAACTGTTTTGTATTGCTCCAGTAATTCAGAAGGTTTTGGATGGATCAAATTTATCTTCTCACTAACCTGCTGTCTAGTTCCATGTCTACAGACAACAAATCCTGCAAATAAAATTCAAAATTCTGCATCTCAGTTCACAGCATATCCTCTCTGTCCAAGTGATTATTCTGAAACAGCTTTCACACATGGCAATGTCGATGCCATGCGTACAATTCACATGCAAACGCATCTAAAAATCCCAGAGCAGATTTACAGTCTGGGCCTAATGCCTGCTGTAGACGCTCGTAATCACTGCCTTGTTTGAGTCCAGTAAGAGCAGACGGTTGGATACCAGCACTGAGAAACACATAACAATGGATTCCCCATCAGGTCAATATGTTTTCCTGGCAATCACAAATGTTGTGGTAAAGCTAATAAAAACTATTTAGAATCATCATGAAAATATAGACACGTGTGTTATAGTACACCTTGGTTAATGGGCAACACTTTCTGAGCAGAACATTCAACCACCTGGGAAATTACAGAACATATGATTTTCTCAGGTTTAACTGGGAGTATATAGACATTGGAGATGAGCTCAGGTGAGCCAGTGAAAGTTGTAAGAAGAAGTGGGAAATACCTTGTATCGTCCTTTTGAAAAAGGCTTTGCACGCCTCACAGGAGGCCACCCCGTAGTGGTACCCTGAAGCAATGTCACCACACACCAGGCACAGCCTCTTGGGAATGGCATTGAGCATGTACTCGCACTTGATCGGCGAGTCGTCCGCCACAACGCCGGAGCACTCCTCGTAGCGGCGTAGACAGGCGGCGGCGCCACCACCAAGCATGCCTGGGTTGAACATTGGCGGGGAGTCCATTGCGTGTGAGTGTCTGCTGCTGCCGTTAATGTAGCCGCTGGCGTCAGAGTTGCCACTGGGACTATGGTGACTGCCGGTGTCTACTAGTGAGGAAGATGGACTGGAAGGCTCGGTTTTGACGTAAGAACCACAGCTGGAGGATAGATGTCGGTCCTCAGAGGGCATTCTGGTTAGCAACCTGAATAAACATACACAAGACGAGAGCTGTGGTCAATTTTGGTAACTGAATTTACAGAAAATATAGTGCAAACTGGGGAGCAACAGAGCTAATTCAGTGAGAAGAAACATTGTTCTTGGCCAATAAAATTCTTCTTAATTCTTTAAGGACTCCGTTAGTCCAAACGTGGGAGAAAATTCCCTAATTTTTCTTAACTAGTCAGGATCATGCAATCTTTTAATTAAAGCAAAAACAAATACTGGAGGGATAGGGCTTTCAAACATCAGCAATATGAACATGGAGCCTGTTTACCTCACATGCAAATAAGCACTGATTTTCTAGAGAACTGAGACACAAAGAACTGTATGTGAAACTTACTTATACATTAGAAAACTACAGTATTACTGTACTATGATCACCACTAACAAGTGTTACAAGAAGCACTGAGCATTGCTTTCTTCCATCATCTCCTGATCATTCTGTGAGAAATTCATCAGCTGTGATGGAACACGACGGTCCGTCTGAGTTTGATAGATTATGTTACCGGCACAACCATTTATGTGTTGGAATGCCAAGCGATATAGCCTACTAGAGCAGCTTATTTCTCTCAGGCAAAATGGTAACTAACGACCATGTCAACAGATGCCCCATACATCTTGCAAACAATGCCCACAATTGGTCGGCTGCCAGAAGTAAATGAATGAATGCAACTTCAGAAGGCTGTTAATGGACAGAGAGAGGTGTTGCACTCAGCATATGGAGGATCATGGGTAATACATGACCCAATCAATAGTCCCGGTTAGTTTGCCAAAGGATGGTGCTGGGTTACGGTGGACTTAAGTGAGAGGTTGGAGAGGCTGAGGAAGAGGCACTGACTTGGGATTATGTTCCCTGATGGCAAACTTCATTATAAAGTTTGGGAAAAGGCAGAGTTAATGGAAAATGTAACTTCTGTACACACAACAGACTTACTAACAAAACGCAACTGTTGCCAGATAATTAACAAATATGATCAGATGTGATCAAAAACAAAAGGTTTCTGGAGGACTTATTGCATTGCAACAAATAAGATATAACTTTGACTAATCTTGAAACTGCATGTTTTGCTATAACAACTGGAGTTGTATTTTAGAAAGGAGAGGTTAAAAATGACAGACATTTTTGGTTGAGCTTCAAGTGGACACAGTTCTTTATTTGCCATGAGAAGTACTTTCTGAAAAATGTCTTTTAAATTCATGAGGGCTGGGCACTTGTATGTGCATGACACAATAAATAGCACTGAATACTAAGGCTATTGTTGGACAATAATTTCTCTTTAGGGCAGTGTAGCATCTGTATGTTGTTGTACTTGCAGTAGCTTAAATAACATCCTCTCAAACAAAGCATGAAACGAGGCTTGGATCTGTCTAACAACCGCTGGCTCTGTCTATCAGAGTTGGTGCTGATCTTACACAGCTTGAGCTCTACATGCTTGTGAGTTGTAAATATTGGACGAGAACAGTGGAAAGCCATGTTAAGAATGTCTGAAACTAACAAAAATCTAATGTTGACCAGATTCCTCTGAACATGTTGCCTTTTTTCTTTTTTCTGGGTTTTCAAATTTAAAGTTGTTGTGGTTAGGCATGTATTTTCCCTCAGTGTTTATAAAGCCATGAAGTCATCAGGCCCTGATAACATGAAACCTCTCTTTTAACTGCTAACGGGTAGCGGGTGGAGGGAGGAGGAGGAGATAGCCTCTACCCCTGGGCCCAGATCAGATCTATTGATCCTCTGCTTCCTTCCTGTTCCAGATGAGCCATGAAAAAATAAACCCTCCTCTTACGGGTCCCAGACATTCCTTATGCATTTTTAATCAGTCAGGACTGTTAACATAGTGTGAGATGGAGCGATACAACATTATGTTAGTCTTCATTCTGAAGCTATTGCGGTTTATAAAAGATTCACAGGGCACATGTTAAATCTGGTTAGCAATCAGCATGCATGCACCTATAGTCAATTGGAAGGTATATTTTCTCCCATCTGAGGGAATTGAAGAGAGCAGCATGGTAACAGTTAATACATCATCGCAGTCAGACAGGGGGATTCCCTATGGAATAGTACATTGTGGCATATGTAAAAAGTAGTTCATTCCCCACTTAGCACACAGTAACGCTGGGGAGATGTTTTTTGTTAGGTTTAATGGAAATTTCTAATGGGTCCTTTCAAATCTGTCGAAATGAAATAATGGCACGAGCCACCAATCCGTGCGGACAGAAATAGCTTCATAGTTTCATAATTTGGTTTCTTCCTCTTATTATAAAGACACAGAGTTTTCTAAGCTCAGCCTGACTCTCCTCCACCTGCCCCACTCCCTTGGCAACACACACTCACTCAAACACGCACAAATGCATTGCACCTACAGTAATATCTAATGGGGTGTGTTTGCTCTGCCACGCAGAAAAATGGTACAAACCAAGCAGACAAGCAAGACTCATCAGACAGACGTGAAGGTCACCTGCCTTCTCTGCTCTGCTGTTCTTAGAGGCCAAGACGCTCCCACAATGGACGCCAGACACATGTTTCAGTGTGTCTACCCCGCTGAAGAAAGACAGCATCTAGACATGACTTTATGGACAAAACTACAGTAGAGAGCTGTCCATAATGCTTAATATGACCGAGACACTGCCTAAAATGCTGAACACGCTCAGATTAGTGACCAATTCTTTTTTTAGTTTGGAGCAAAAGCGTGAAGGGTGTAACATTTTCCAGCAGAGCAGCTTAAAATCTCAAATGTTTATGTTTGCATATGTGTGTGTGTGTGTGTGTGTGTATTTTGGCATGCCTCCTCATGCTGGCAGTGTTTCAGATCCCCTGCTTCCCTACATATACATCCTGAATCCATCCACCTCTTCTCTAAACCATGAAATATGTTTTCCAGTCTTCCGAATTTTGGCACAGTAACTTTTTACCAGCAGTCAAAAATAAAAAATAAATTCTAAAATGCATAATCAAAGCAATTCTCCACAATGACCTCATGCTAACCTCCTCATATGTAAAGGGTTAAAAATCAAACTTTCCATATTTGACTATGTATTTTCCCACTTAGGGGAAATATTGTTGTTAAGCTTGGGGTTAAGCTAGTAGCAAAGAACACAGCGTAAATCATGGTGCAGAACACACAGCCTAACATGGAAGCGCAGAAGGACAGAGGCAAGGAGCCATGCATGAAATTAGTTCATTAATCTTTCTATGATAGGCTGTCCTTGTTTGGGGCAAACTCTATCAGCCTTAAACTGAGGGCCTCTTCCTGCCTGACACATAGATTACACTGTTAGTCCGCGGCCGGGGTGTCTGGGAAATAAATGGTCATGCGAGCGGGAAAATGGGGTAGCGTGTGTCGCCCAAGTGTTAAGTAGTAACAACAACATGCGTGCGACATAGCGTTGGCACAAATGAAGGTCATCAAAAAATGTGTGCGTTCTAAAATTTAAATGCATTTATGCGCTACTGAGAATAATTTAGTCGGTTTATGGAGAAAAGACATCAAATAAATTTTTTTAAGAACATTTTAAGGTTACAATAGAAACAGCATTTATTAAAATCTGCAAGCTGTGCATGTCTTCTCTTTATCTTAAACAGTCTGCTCAAACCTTACAGCTTCAGTTAACACCTAAATCACAGACTCTCAGCCATAAACTTAAATATTACATATACAATTCTAGTTACTACCTATCAAGTCTGAATTGTTGCATCAATATATACCTCCTTAAGTTCTCTTACAGGTCTGCTTGATGAGATGATGCATTTACTGTCTTCGCCGCTAAACTGTTTAATTAATCGGCATTTAAAAGACTTATTTACCGCTATTATGGACTGAGGTAATTGCCCTTTAAATAAAATGTTAATATCTTGCCTCTTTGTGGTAGGTTGTGCCTTCAGCATATGTTTTACATATTTATATAATGTGCATTTTATTAGGCTTTATGTATCTTATGTTCAAGTCTGTGTGCATTTAATGTTTTGTCTGGCTGTAAGACAGGGAAAATAAACTTTAGGGCTGCAACTGAAGATTATCTTCCAAATTGATTCATTTGCAATTGTAATATTCAATGTCATGATGCTGGAACCACTAAATGATTTGCCATTTTTACTTTAAAAAGTCCTTAAATGTTTTTCTAATTGTTTGAGCTATAATAACGTTAAAGCTAACATTTGAATTTCATGCTTTCATTGTGAAGGACTGAATTATCTGCTGTAATTATTCTAAACAAACTTCATGGTTGAAATCTCTGAGAATAAGTTAGTGGACTTTTTTTTACTACAGATTTGTGTCTGGAAAGTGGAGAAAGAATCTCCAGTGCTCTTTATAAATTTTGTTTTGAAAACCACTGTACAACAGTTTTGCATTCTTACAAATATCATACCTTTAAAAGTTACCACTCCTGACCAAACAAGTCCCAGTACTACTTTTGTACGGCATGGCAGATGTACTTTGCACACACACACACACACACACACACACACACACACACACACACACACACACACACACACACACACACACACACACACACACACACACACACACACACACACACACACACACACACAACTTCCAACATATGGCCTCTTCAATGTCACTGCCACGAGGAGAGATTGCATAGATTTCCCACATGGATGATGTCTCCTTACCTGGAGTATCAACCCCCCCATCTACATACACGTCCACCACCTCCAGGAAATTGCTCTCCCTGCAAAGTCAAACACACCCCTAACTGCCTTTTAAAAAGAGACAGAAGAAAGAGGTTATGGGGGAGAAAGAATAAACGAGCAGAGACTTAAGCCGTCATTGGGAATCAGAGGGGGACTCATGAGGGACAGTTCCAATATTGATTTCATAAATAAACAGAGATGGCCATCGATCCTAATGTTATTTTGCATTTCAATTACTGCCCAGAAACATAACCTTCAAACGTCTGCTTCTCCACAGTAATAACATCCACTGATAATCACAAGCGAGTCTTGTCCGGCGCAAATTGGCTTTGTTCGTCTCTCTCTCTCTCTCTCTCTCTCTCTCTCTCTCTCTCTCTCTCTCTCTCTCTCTCTCCCCAAATGTGTAAATGACACAACTTTGCATTTGCCTAATGGTATTAGGGCATGGGCTGAATTTCAAGTGAGACTCAAGCTGATACAGTAAGCGCTCTGGTCAATTGACACAATGCAAATTAACGTGGTGAAGAGGAATTAAGTTCACAATGTGAGACCTCGTGAAGCTACGATGAGGCCCATTAAATTAAACATGCTGGCTGACCCACACCATGATTAGACGCACTGCTTCTTGTTCTGTGTGTGTGTGTGTGTGTGTGTGTGTGTGTGTGTGTGTGTGTGTGTGTGTTACTGTTACTTGATCAATATAACAAACTCATTCTAAGAGGTCCTCTCTGCTGCTTGCATTCAGCCTGAGCACATGAAAGCCACATTAATGTTTTGATTGAAAAGCAGCTGCAAAAAAAGCTTCCATCTACATCCTGATGAATTCAGTCCTTGACAGGCTGCCTAAAGGATATACCTACATCACGAGGGGGTCATGACATGTAATGAAGTTATTTCTTCTCTCATGCCGTCACACAGAGCTGGGCTGTACCCTCATATGCAGCAGCCATCGGCATTAATAAACACGTCAGGCTGAACACTTTTGAATTGATTTTATCTGTGGTCATTTTTGCTAAAACTGCTTCCTGCATCCGTCAGTGGGTTTGTTTGGCTTCCCAGTCAATTTTACTGGTCCCATTAGCCAACAAACTTGAATATGGGGTTTAATAAAACAACAACAGTGACAGTGTTACTTAAAGTGCAGTGATAGCTTTTTCCATGCAGTGTAGAAGTGTGTGCTGGAAGCAGCCAAATGTGTCCACTCACTACAGTGATTAAGCAGAATGTAAGACACTGGCA
The DNA here is from genome assembly GCF_031162955.1 of Sander vitreus. Lineage (NCBI taxonomy): Eukaryota > Metazoa > Chordata > Actinopteri > Perciformes > Percidae > Sander > Sander vitreus. Next base: position 14,816,928 of record NC_135872.1, read on the forward strand.
CTCACAAGTAACAAAACAACATTTATAGCAATGTTACCAAGACTTAAAATTCAATTTATTATTTCTGATCTACGCTTAAATGCTTTTGAAGAACACATAGAAGCAGCGATAAGACCCGAAATCTATCAGTAACTCATTCAATACAATTTCATAATATCTGATGTTTTTTGGGGGAAGTTTTATATCATGGCAGTTTCCAGTTAAAAATCTCCACTTTGGCCCAACATAATACTGTACACTATATGTCAATAATCAACTCCACAAAATGTGCTTATGCACAGGGCTGACATATTCTGCTGTAATTTAATTAAGCCAAACTTTTTCTGATACTACATTTAAAAATATTTATATATTATTAGTCAAAGATTAGTCAAAGTTGTATCTTATTTGTCAAAGAAAAAAAACAAATAAAATAAAAGTATATTAATATCAACTTTGTAATCTCTTCTTTATGAAATGGAATTATGCGGTGGTGCTACGAATTTTGACAATGCTTGGACTATTTTTTATCTATTTATTTTTTAAGATATTAATGACACTGACAAATTAAAACACTACATTATAAGCACAATATGACAATGTGCATACACTAGTGTAATAAATGCAGATGCAACGCATGATAAGATGATGTTTCTCTTAACAGACACAGTCAGGTGTTTCCATGATATGGCAGCGCTAAAATTAGATCCCAGGTCAGTGTGTGATTCTTTGGTCTCATCCTTATGTGCACGCACATATGTGTGTATGTGTCTATGATTGTGTCTGTGTGTGCGTTTGAATACTTTTGACTGCTTGTGTTTATGCATTCCTGTTGGTTTGCTTATGAAGGGCACCTACAGGAACAGCAGGTGGAATAAGAGAGAAATAGATCTGATTTATTAGAGCAAACTGAACATAAACAACATTTAAACTTTAAGTGTAAATGATGCCATTGTCAAAACTGCCACGGCTAATCACAGAGACATAATTAGGCTTGACCATTTTAAAATCAACAACTGCTTGTTAAACATTTATGTAATAGAACAATAATGTGTCTTGGTTTCGAAAGGTATAAAATTGTTGAAATTAGTGTCGACCATAAAAAAAACATTTATAAGCAGAAGGAACTTTTTCTCTCCCCAGAATTTTCAAATCATGTCATCTGACTGAAAAAGTGGAGAAGAATAACCGAAGAGACCGATTTGAACAGATTACACAGTTTAATGGACTCTGGTCCAGTCGGTATTGTGGCTCCACACAAATTTGCTTAAAATTTGGTTCAAGAAACATCAAAACGGTCCTCTATGTCTATGTGAATATTTTATAAAGATTAAATCATAAATCCCAACATTAATCAGCACATTATATTTACATGCATGTACAATAACATTTTTCAATTATTTTTTGTGCAGAGGAAACACTGTGGCAAAAAACATCTCTGAACTGTAAGAGTCAATAAGGATCTATACAGATATATGTGTGCATATACATTTAAATATTTCTATAATGTAACATGCCTGATAAGCTAATATTAGTTTGTTAGTAGAATAGCATATTTGCCTCCTCAGCAGAGACGTGGCGTGAGAGTCGGACACAGCAGTCGTGGGACCTCTCACCTCTGGCCAGTAGGTTGGTCGTCAGGCCAAAAGGCCATTAAGGGATTATTAATAGCATTCCCCGAAGCCAGACCTTACTAAGCATGGCTTTATGTGACACTACAGGCACATATTTACTGTGTGCGCATACATGAGCAACTACAATTACTTCTAGGTGGTAAACTGTATGACGTTAACAATACTTACAGGCAAAGTTACTTTTTAGAATCATTTATATCACATATTGTAGCTTCTGTTACCATACCTTTTTGCTAAAAAGAGTTTTTGCTACTACTTTATAGAATATAAACTGCATGTTTTCAACAGTTTATAGTAAGGACAGGCTATTTTTTTCAAAAACCTTATCATTGTTTGCTCTCCTTAAATAATATAATCAACATAGCAGTTGAACTAATTCCCTTAGAAAATGCAGCACACACACACACACACACACACACACACACACACACACACACACACACACACACACACACACACACACACACACACACACACACACACACACACACACACACACACACACACACACCAGTGTTAACATGTAATAAAACATATAACTTAAATAACAGTTTTAATTGAATGGATGTGTACTAAATACAGTTCTACAGATTCTGGAAAGTGATGATTGTGCGAAAAAAGAGCTCAGGGGTTGTGGAGTTTTTTCAACTGCACTGCAATCTGCACAGGAATTACAATATCAAATGTCAAAGGCTTAAAAGACAATACATGAAACCGATCTATTTAAACACATTAAAAAGACATGAAACCCTGATCTGTTACTTTTATGTGAGATATCAAAACAACTGACATATTCTCTAAACACTTGTGGTTAAACATTACACTCCCGGAACTATTTCTCTGTCCACTAAGAAATTAGTGTGATTAATTTGACTGTAGTAATTATATTACATCTACGTACTTTATTTAATGGACCTTACATTGTATGCTGCACATTTCACTGCACTGTTTAAACTGTTGTCAACTTTACACTTTTTTTTTTTATTACTTTTTTGTAACAACTATTTTGTGTGCCAGTACAAATCTAAAATACAAAATAAAAATGAATGTAAAAAATTAACAAGAAGTAAATTTTTCAATGTAGCATGAGAAGTGTATAAAAGCTACAACCACTTTTAAATAATTGTTACTAATCCCCTTTATAGTAGTAAGAGCATTTACATTTGGATGCAAATATGTTTTTATTTTGCTAAACAAATACAGACTGATGTTATTTCACTTGTATGAGTTTTAATTTAACATTACAGAAGATCTTGTGGACAGTTTGAAATATTCCCAATCATAGTTCTGTAGAAAATGCTAAGCAGGTTAAACCTTTCTAATCCCATCTACAGTTTAACATTAAGAGGATCCCAGTAAAAAGAAGAGCTTCTTTCTAGGAATGCAAGGAGTGTAGTCATGAAATTTAAAAGGACTGGTGATTCATTTGAGATGCCAGAGTTTGACTACTGTAGAACAAGCTGCTTTATTCCTGCACTACATGCACAATGACAATATGCATATACACTTTAATGTTATTCAAATATAATTCTATCATTCAAATTATTTCCATGATTTAAATATAAGCAGCAAAAGAAAAAAAAGTAAAGTGCAAAATCAAAAACAACAGCAAAGTGCTCAGAGCTGTAACCAAACACAGGCAGGCCCGTCGAATATACTCTTATCTGCCTCAAGAACACACTCTCACTCAGACTGGGCAACAGTAAAGTCACAGTCTTCTGTCCCTGGGACACCGGCTGCTGCCAGAGGATAGTTGTCTGGATATCGTTCGCATTAATCTGCCCCTGGCTCTTCCCTGTGGCGGAGGTTAAACCCTGGATTCTGATGCAGGGCTAGACAGCTGTAGGGCAACCTTCCGAGCTGGACTCCCCACGGGCTACTCTACCGCTACCGCAGCTTCACTGACACTACTGAGCTCTGCCGTGCCGTACATGGGGAGGTGAGTTAACACGAGGAACTCCCTGGCTTTTGAAATAGTTTACTTTAAGCATGAGATTTGTTTCACAAATATTTTATAATTTCTTTCTCTCCTTTTTGATAAAAGTACAGCAAAGAAGTAAATGAAATTCTGTCACCAAAAATGGAAGCAACAGTAGGGATGAAACAGAGAAGAGAAAAAAGCTGCACCTACTGGTTGTGGTAGCAGAGAGGATCAGGGATGCACAATTCGGAAACATCCATCAGTCCACGTTAAGCATTCCAGGTGTTGCAATAAAAAACAGATAAACAAACAGCTGGGGAAAAGCTGGAGGAGGAAATCAGTTCCTAAGTCTCCACATATCTTGATGAAATGTTGGTCAGGTGTTCCTAGGTGTCGTCTCACCTCCCTCCCCCTGTTCAACACACACACAAAATTAAAAACAAAAAAACCTTCTGCCCGACAAACTCCAGTCTGCACAGGTGCTGCACACTCAGGCTCAGGAGTATGTGTGGAGAGAGGAAGATTAGTGGTGATATAGAGAGGAGGAAAAACGTGAGGTAAAAATGATGAGAGGAAACAGGAAGTAAGTGTAGAGAAGAGAAGACAGAATAAAGATCAGGGTAGTGATGGATAGAGAAAGAGAGAATAAAAGGCAGACAGATGGATGATGAGCAGCAGTGGTGAGAGCGCACTCAGGCTGAGTAAGTCAGTGAGGGGATTGAGTCTCCATTGAAGTCATGGGGGCTCTTTAAGAGCAGGAAGGAGTGGTTTGGTGCATATGGAGCAGCTGCCATTGGTCGGTTTCAGGAAGGCTGTCCTGAGAGCAGCCAATGGGGATGAAAGAGTACTGAGGTGGGACGGGCTAATGAACGACCAGTAGGTGTCCAGTCATTCACAAGGGAGCGCTGCAAAACACAGACACAGGCAGACGACCCCCCCCAAGATAGATATAGTTAAATATAGATATACGGATGTGGATGTAGATGTAGATAGATACAGAGAGATGAGCAGTTTCTTTAGAGTCACAGTTGATGTTTACATTTGCAAAAGTAAACTGAAGTGGACAGCAGTAATTGACAGGCAACAGAAGTAGCAACACGTTCACTAAAGGCGATTTAAACAAGTCTGTTTACTGTGCTTTAAAAGGCTCAGTGCCAGCTTACAGAGCTAAACTGTTCCCTTTACTCTTTTATCCTCTCCACCGTAGATCTGGCTTTCCACAGCCTGCCCTTCTTTAAAGTAATGGCAGCTGCTTCCCACAGCATTTCACCAATCACACTGTGTAGAGAGGGGGATTTACCAAACCCGAAAGAGGCAGGATGTACTAAACCCAGAGTGATAATAACCTCGGCAGGAATGATAATAATGATGACAACGACAGACAAGTTTGAGTGGATCTTTACCACGTCTGTGTAAAGTGGCAGCCATCAGAGGAAACCCAAAGCCCTCCCTCCCCTCCGACCCACTTCATCAACCCACATTTTCCTGATCGATACAAAACCCATCACACGCTCTTATTGATCACAGCGTTGCTGTGTCGCCAGAAGCCTCGGGACAGACTCTGTTTCCCAACCATCTTTTAAATAAAAAGGAATTATAATTTTGAACGTCCTCTTTTCATGTCAGTCCATATCAAAGTCACAGGAGCAAAGGCCGATTGCTTTAATAAAGGGAGCTGTGCATTCTCAAATTAAATTTTTGATCAATATTTTGGCATTTAATGTACTTTCGTGCGGAGGAAAACCAGGATATTCCCGCTGATCTGATTAAGACATCCAGACATAATCAATAGAGGAGATATGTTTATGTTTTTAATGAGGCAGAGAGAGAAGACAGAAAAGGAAAGACACTAAGGTTTAGATGACATGTATGATTCATATCAAGGTTGATTGCTGGGGAATAAGTTTAATAAATAATAAATACATGTGGAAATGTTTTATTTTAAAATTTAGGTTATATCCAAATTTAGAGTGCATGTGAAAATATCTCGGCTATAGGAAATTATATAAAAGGTACTGTAAAGCTGCGGATTTGGTTAATTAAACACTGGAGAACCATTATCAAAAATGACATTCTCATCTTTTTCAGTCTATTAGTTAAATAAATTCACTGCATTTAATTCCGCAGCTCCACTGTTTGCCAGTTTTCTGAGGTGGGCCATATTGTTCGTCCAAGGCTCATCTGCTTCCCTCCCTTTCAGCCCAACGAGGAGACACCGGGCTTTGTGACATCTGACAGGAAATCTATTGAGCACACAGTCTGTAATCCCACTATCACGCTATCACCAAACGAAGAAACAGTAATCCAATCATTAGGTCTGTATTTAAGCAAAACAGATTTTCAGTTATATGACCAGGTTGTCTTTTTAAGCAGATCACAGTAAGTCTGGGCTCTGAACACTTACAGTTTATGTTTTCATAATAGGTTTGCACTCATTAACCGTTTTTCATTCTCAGTGATAAATTCACCATCTCCAGTGCCTCTGAATGCTGGGATATGGCCTTAATTTAACAGAGAAGAGATGGATACAAAAGGGAATTGGGTTCATTTTGGAGAGAACATTGGGCTTATACAGTATTTGAAAATGTGTGCACTTGTGAACAAAAATACATAAAACCTGAAGGAAACGTTTCTAAAGGCAGATCAGAAAAGCTAAGATTTAACCGTCTGTGTGCAATCAGCACCTTCTTTCTGAAAAGTGAAAGAGAAAACCAATCGTTGGCTGTCAATAAATAGTAATTACATATTGTGGTGAGTTGAGGGACACCCTGTCACATCGGTTGCATGTAATTAAATCTCTGATTCATGAGCAAACTAGTCTTTTATGACTGACCTTCTGACCTCTCCTGACAGACACACTGTACCATGTGGCTCAGCAGGAAGCTCACTGTGTGCTGTGGATAGAACTTATGTCAAATGCTGCATGTCAACTTTTAATAATAAACTGATTTAACTGAATTGTTTCTGCATCCATATATTAGTATAACAGTTTAACAAAATACAAGAATGAATTAAAAAGACAACAGGATGATAACAGAAAACTGTTAAAGTAGCTTCTAAAGAATTTCTGAGCTGTTTAGCTGTCGACTCAAATCGCTGCCACTTCTCTGGTTTTAATAAACTCATCACATGGCATTACGCTGACTTAAATTACTGATATTCAACAACAACAAAAATCAATGAAATGGGAAAAATACAAGCCAAAAGGTAATTTCCACTAAAATATAGAATTAAATGTTGTTTTCTATTTGAAAGGTAGCACGTTGATGAAATCGGTTTCATCTCAGAGAAAATTATGACTGAACAAACTGTGTTTCCATTCAAATAGAAATGTTCTGCTAAACTCAGTAGAGGAATGAGTGCAGAGAAAACAAACCGCTGACGATTCATATTTATCTTGTGAAAGCCCACAAACTGATGTATGACATAGAAATATTATTAGCTTGGGATAATTGGAAATAATCACATAGTGGAAACAGAACCATGGTTCAAATAAAACAAAAAAGAAGAGAAAGAAGATGATGTTTCTGTGTTGCACATTCCTGGAAGTCATTTCATTATAATGCAGCTAAAGCAACATTGTACTTAAATAAGAGGGATCATCAGAGGTCAAGCTGACAGACTATTAATGGCATTTTTCCTGTGCTATTCATCTGTTTTGATACATTTAGGTGCATTTTCTTTAATATTATTTTCTTTGGTTTACTTTGCACTGACGTGGTTCTGGTTTTAAGATAATATTGTTCATGTTACATGTTTTATGTCTGTTATTTAACATCTTGGGACCATGATGGAAATAAGTGCTCTCACTTTAACATTAAAATAAAAAATATATTTTAAAGACAAATTATATTTTCAACTACTTAAAACACATGTAAAGAATTTAAACCCTCAGCAAAAAAAGCAAGCATATTGTACACATGCAGTGATTAAACTTCAAATGGAAGTGTAAAAGCTTCAACTCCACCTCCAGAACCAAAAGAATCAACAAAAATGTGTCTTTATCCAACCACTAACACAGTGCTCTCAGATCCATCATTTGCACACTCCCCTCTAGATGCCACACACTTGTTTGGCTCGTCTGCTGGAGGAGTGTGGAGAGGGATAATTACTATAGCCACAGGGCTGCATTAATCAGCTGGGTGCATTTGTTGGTTTTTATTATGTTCCACTCCCCTCTCTGGGCCACGCCGACTGAGCCAGCAGGACTAGACGGTGGTGGAGGAGCGTGGTCGCCCCGCTGCCCGTTCACGCTGGGTTAATAAATGCTATTAGCCTCTATCTCTTGCCTCTTAATTTCTCATTTAACCGGGGACAGTTAAAACAAAACTACACGAGCAGTGGTGTTAATCAGGGACTCGTAGCAGGACTTGCATATATTGATTGAGAGAGCTGGACTCACATGATGAGGGAAAGAAATGTATGAGGGGATTTCTAGTATTGAGAGTGGATCTGTTTTCGCTGTGACACTGCTTCATGAAATATCCATGCAGGCAAATTCACATTTGATCATTTATTATAGTGGTGGTATGATTTGATATCATTGATTTGTGAAATTATGCTTATTTACTTGTGAGAAAACTTTGTATTATCTATTATCCAGAGCTTCTCCTAAATAGTTTGTACTGATATTGTGGGAACATGTGATATTGTGGGAACATTATTATTATTATTATTATTATTATTATTATTATTATTATTATTATTATTATTATTATTATTAAGAGGAGGAGTCCTTTTGATTACACATTCTGTGCAGAGATTGCAATAGTTTACTTTTATCATGATTTTAAAGAAAAATCTGTTCTTATAAACTCTTAAACATTATTGTCTACTTGCATTGGTGCTTTCATGTATCGTGGCACAGTTGTTCTCACTGCACCATTCATTATTAAAATGTCTTCAATCATGATAAAGACACTTTGGTTAAATGCAATTGCCAAATGGCATATATTATCTGGAGGACATTTTTCTACCCTGCGTTGCATCTACGCTCCAGTAAAGCCGTGATTGTGATTCCAGCAACAGCAAAATGGTCTCCACTGTGTTTAATCACATTAAATATAAACAAAATCAATTGCTCCACCATGCTGTAATTTTAAATAGCTCCTTGACACCAGTCGAATCCTCAGCGACACATCTACGTCACCTGCATAACACAAGAGGGTCTGGATGGAGTCACCTCTAAAGCGAAGCCAGGTTGTGTCATTGCCATCTAGAAACAGGATCAATACATTCCTCTCAAGTTCATTCCAATAAGGCAGTTGGCAAAAACGGCCCTCGTGGTGTCAGCTTTTTACAGCTTTATGACGCTTATGCGTACGAAGCAACCCTGCTGTGGTTAGACCCTGCAGGTAAAACAGCTAGCGCCAAGAGAAGTGGGTAACTTTTCACGGTTGCTTTGAGCCTCTGGATAAAAACAGACTGATTAAACAAAACATAAAAAAGCAAATAATATGTTTAGATATCTTAATATTAAAAGAATACTGAAGCAACAAGCTAGCTTGTGTTTAAAAAGGCCTGCAAAGAAAGCGCATTGAGGAATAGGCATGTACATTCATCTGTGCAGGTACACTGATCTGTAGAATAGCAGTAACAACTTGCATGCTGAGTGAGTCTTAGCAAAAACGTCCAAGAGAAGGAAAAAGAATTGTATGTTCATTGAATTCGTTCCACGGAGCTGCCGGTTGGGCTCATACTGACTTCAACGTCTTAGAACACCCTCTGGGCTCTAGTAACTCTTCAATTACCAGCTTCACTTTGAGGAGTGGTTAACTTAAGTACAAAACTTTCTTTTTTAAAATGACTTATAGTGTGTTTGATAAGGAAATTATCATCTTTGCTCGTCCCAATCCCACGACAAAAGACGCTGTTTCTGTATAAATCATCTCCATGGACGACAGGATCGTCAAAATACTTAGAGAGTTAGTGGTGTATCCTGTGAAACAATCATCATCTGAGCATGATTTTAGCTGCTGAGAAATCAAATTATTTCAATGCACAATTTAACAGCTACGGACTGCACAAGCACTTGAAAGCATCGTAGTCTTACAGAAAACTGCGGGAGGAAATAAAATGTCCAGTGGATTTTAAACTGCAGGAGTTGCAGCCTGTTTACACAGTGCTGATGAATATAATACTAAAAACAAACATTTATGTAAAGCAGCCTCTGTTGGCAGTAAATCTCATTTTGAAGAGAGGCTTGGTATTCTAGACTTGGCTTCCCTAAGATCCAGGGATGACTTTCATTTAGTCTCACCTCTCCATCCAGCTGGGGTCACCCCTGTTGGTATAGCAAGCACAGCAGTCACATTGCTCCACCATGCGCGCAGATTGCTTACTAGAACCGCCTGGAACCTTTCATATTTCCCAGTCAGCATTTTTACAGGATAATTTTGGCAGCCTTTAAGGATATCGCTGCCTTAATAGAGGATAAAAATAAACGGGTGGTGGAAGGGCTATATCAGGCCGGTATAATCTTGTATTCTATACTGTGTGGAGCTAAACGTCTGGCTTTGGCTTCATTCAATGAGATTAAACTTCTCCCCGGTTGATTCCAAAAGACCATTTGTCCTATTTTTAAAACTAGAAAGAGCATTTTGAGCCAAGTAAATCTAAAAAGGCCAGTTAAATTGATTAAAATATTATGGTGTAAATGGCATTATAGAACAGCTTCTAAGAATGTCTTTGGTCTATATCCCATTGAGCGATTCTGGTCAGCAGATTTCTATAGATAGCTTGTCAGATTCAGTTTGTATTCGTACATGTTTGCATGCCTTGATGTGTACTGTATGTGTGCATAAATATACAAGCAGAGTGTGTGTGTTTGTGTGTGTGTGTGTGTGTGTGTGTGTGTGTGTGTGTGTGTGTGTGTGTGTGTGTATGTGTGTGTGTGTGTGTGTGAGAGTGATGTATGAGCATATATTGGTATGGCTCTGTGTAGTTATAGCAGTGACTGACTTCTGTTTAAGAAAGCTTGTCACAATGTCTCAAAGAAGAAAACGGCTTAATTCAATCAGCGTTGCCACTTTCAAGACCACAAGGGAGCCAGCTAATGGTGTTAGAAACTTGAAAAGTTGTGGGGAAAAAAGCTTGAGGAAGTTCTCACTACCTGGGAAAGAAGTCTGTTCCTTGAGGCTTTCTTATACTGTATGATAGTAAAAGCTCCACTCTTCTGGGCCTTGTTGCTTCTCTGTGAGCTCAAATGCTGGATTTTAGTTTGTGCTCCTCCCATGAGGGGCAAAGCTTTGCAGAAGTTAGGAGGGTTATATGAAGTTCAGTGGAAATGTTTTTTTTCCAGTAGTCAGCCAACTTTTTAATAAAAGACAAGAATATGGATCGAGATGTTCTGCAGAAGCATGTTTGGAAGTGAGTGGATGGGGAGTTGGAGAATATACAGGTTTAGTTAAATGTGAAAAAGAAGCCCTCTTCTAAATAGGCACCCTGTGGGCATTCCCTTTCAGAATTACGAGAAAGAGACAAATGTTATGCTAGAATCTCAGGGAAACATGTCAGTGTGTGTCTACGCCTGTGCTGTGCAGTGAGAAACTGTGGGTCTATAAGGCATGCACCTCGTTTGTTTTATGCACCCTTCCCCCTTCTCCGACATTCACCCCCATTAATTTCATGATTGTGTCTTCCTCTCATTTTCTCCCTCGTTATGCATTTAATGTTTCCAATTTGCCGTCATCACAGAAAAACGCCACAAGAAGCTATAAATTCTTTTCTAATTCCAAATAATTAGGATTACACGGACCAGTGGTTTTCAATCAGTGAGATCATCTCAATGATAGATGGTAGGATAACTGGTCATTGCCGAGACATAAATATTGTGTCGTTCAATTAATCTGGTCTAATGAGGTGTCAAAGCTGCCACTCATCCATCAAATACAATTAGGAATAAACACATATGCATGGAGATGGGTAATTAATAATTAGCAAAGCAAAGAAAACAGTATTGGTTTCAGCAGCCACATTCACAGAGCAATTTACCACAACTCTTTCTTCATTCCATTTTTCAAGTGAGTGAGACAATGCCACATCAAAGGAATTTCAATCAATTTTTACCCGTTTTCGTGTCTGATGTTTGCTACGCTCACAGAGTCTGCCAAGACATGTGTCACTTTAGAAACCCGTTATGAACCTTAAAGAGGCAGCTCTGAATCACATTGACAGTTTAACCTTAACAAAGCCCTAATCTAGGTGCCTTTCATCCAAATGAACTACAACTAGACCTGAAAACAAAGCGTGATGGATTGAGTTCTGTTTTGGACCAAAAAAAGAGGGAAACATTTATTCTAGATCTTGGGAATTGGGGACTGTCATCAACAGTTTGTCTTCATCTCTCTCTAAAGCCCACAAGGCTCATTGTCCTAAAAAAGACATTTTATACAGAGTGTTCATTGTCTTCCATTTTCAGAGGGCAGTCAAGCATCCTGACAGAATCAAAGTGCAGTGCTGGGATGAGACCTCCAGAATGAAAATAATCATTTATTCAAAACATAATGTTCAAGCTGTCAAAAACTTTCATCAGAATCTGTCACACAAAGGTAGAATTATTTGAGACTCATTCGTATCAGCTCTCAGCCAATTAAAGCCCTCTGTGGCGCCCAAGTTGACAGGTCCTGTCAAACAGTAGCAGTGGGCTAGTTTGCCTGTGACACGTAAACAATTACAAGGCTTCACCTCCAGACTTTTGGTCATGTTTGTAAAAAACGGTGAGGAACACAACACTTAACTCAAACAACCATGTGTACGAGAAATTGCGTGTATATACAACTACAGTGCGTACAATTAATATGCACCACCAAATAAGTTTTACAGGTAACATGATGCCGTAAGTTAACATTTCCTCATTATGTTAATATAAGACTACAAATCATAAATCTAATCTAACTAATCAGTAAAATGTAGTGACTGCAGCATTATGGAACTTTTTTATGGTTATGTTTAGACACTGGCAGCAGTTTAAGGTTAGAGAAAGCTCACAGTGTGGTTGAACACAGGAGAAGTCTACCGTGACTTGATGTTTGTATGGTTTTGTTTAGTGTTTAGTGTATCTGCAGGACTGTTACTTGTAATTAAGTATTCTTAATGTGGTATTGGTACTTTTACTTAAGTAAAGGATCTGAGTACTTCTTCCAACACTGAGGTAGCTAAATAATGTTAGTAAGTGAATCCTGAGTTGAGACTTTGCCAAGTTAGTCACTTTAGCTCCGCCCATTTGGATCCCCAGTATAGCAAATGCAAATGAGAAGACAGAGTACAGAGAATGTATGTTTTTATACAAAACATTACATTATCATTGTTATTCGAGTGATCCAGCATATAAACCTCTACAGTGCCCAATGCTACCTCCTGCATGTCCCAGCTGATGATGGTAGAGACAAGTGATGCAACAGAAGTCAGTGGTGTTGTCTTCCTAAAGCAAGTCTACATAACAGGCCAGAGACACCCTGGTGGTTCAGTTCAGCAGCAGCAAAGAGGCAATTACCCAGAGGCATCGGGCCGAAAGACAGAAGGAAAATCAATACATAATTTCAGCATTTCAGAGGGTGTTTCCTTCAACTGAGTCAATGTCTCAATTGACTGTTGTGAGTTAGTCATTTTGAGTTAATCTCCTTTTCTATTTCAAATTGTACAATGAAAATGTTAAATACTGATTTACCTATAAATCCTTTACCTGTTGTGGGTTATAAGAAACAGCTTCAAGTGGATGAATGCAAATGCAGTTGGAATTTGAATCCTCTGAATGTGAGGTCTAGCATTAATAAGTGTTGACACTGCCATACATTTTGAGTCTGAAAAAGCTGATTCTAAATTCACAAAAAAAAAGGTTATGCAGACGCCTCAGTGCATCCTGTGAGTGGCATACTGTATTGAGGAGACATTCACTTCCCCTGACCCCGGGTTAAGTGTCTGAGAGGAATTTCATCTAGTCCTAATGGCACAGAAGTGTGGTGGAAGTTCACACAAAGTTTACAGCTACCACACAATACCATTTTGTACCCTGTCACACTGTGTTATGGAGGCGGGCAGATGGGCAACCCCTGCCTACCCAGCACCAAGATGCCATGGTTAAGTGACAGCAGCCAGCCACAAAAATGAAACAAATCAATAGTGGCGTCTCTTATGGAGAAGACCAAACCACAGCACAACATGATAATGACCACAAGTCCACTCAAGCGTTGAGGCTACCCCAGAGAGGCGCTTCTTTAAATGAATGTAGGTTAGTATGATTGACTAATCACCTACTAAATTAGAATAGACAATATCGTATGGCTGTGTGCTGCTTCTAAGAGCTTCATCTGCTCTGACTCATAGGAGCACCTATTGCCCATGATGATTGTTAAACATAATGGTACACTTTCTTCCATAACCTGGCAATTATAACGCCTAGAAAAACTTCAGGCATTATCTACTTACAAAAATAGTAAAAGACCCATTTTTAGGATTAGATATAGCTATATAACTTTTATGTTGTGGATTTGAATATGAAAAGGAGACTGGTGGGGAGTGCAGAGAGCCCAAGGGACCCAAACACAGACTTCCTCTAAAATGTTAATCGTTTGACTAATTGAAGGTATGTCCTTTGTTGGCTCTGCGTTTTGGAGGGTCCCTTCTATGGACCGAGTGAGCACAAGGTAGCAGGGCTTTCAGATGTTATTGTATTTGACTGCTGCTGCACAGGGGTGCCAGTGGATTTAGGTGCTTTTAAGATAAGTTACGCGGACACACACGCACACCCACAGACAGGCGTGGAGACACACAAACCTGCATGTATACCCATCCACCGACACGGCAACACATGCACACACACTAACACATGTACATGCCATCTATTTGCATGTCAAAAGAGCATAATTGCCCACGGCGGTGGCAGGGGGAGTGTGGCCTCAGGATTCCCCGAGAGCGCTTGTGAAGTTAACGAATCATGAGTCTAGACTCAACTGAAGCGCCTCTTTCATACAAGCACATTCACACCAACATTCTCCAGAGTAATAGGCAGGTAGAGTAGTCATACACCGTTACACAGACAACCCCCAAAAAAACAACCTGAAAAGATCCTTTTTGTAAAAAGATTTTCCCTTTGTTCAAGGATAGTTTTAAATTGTTTAAGATGTTGTGCTCAGTCATTAGCCATTTTACACTCAAGCTGAATAGCACTATGAATAGATTCACGAAAAGAATTTGGGATAAATCAGATTGAGGCGCTTACATGCACTGCAGCACACATTTACATGCAGTTGGTCAATGATCAGATATCAGATTTCTCCTCACAATATTTTAAGGGTGACTTTGGCTTATTAGATAACAATGACACATTTGTATGAATTCAGAATTTTACAAATAGTCTAACATTCAGCCATGGAAACACACTTATTTAGACTTCTTTATTTTGGTTTCAGTTTAAGTCAGACTTATTTTGTAATTATTCTGTAGACAGCGACAGTATAAATAATGGTCTTCCCTTTCACCCCTCAGAGCGATACTTTCACTGTTCTTTGTCTTTGTCTCAGACATTGTAAAAACCCTTTTGGAAACTAAGTGTATATGGCAAGAAATCAATTTACTCCATCAAAACTCTGTTAACCAGGTTTCTCCTAATCCTCAGAGATGGAATGTTACTGAATGCAAGATGCTTCTTATTAACTAACGGAAGTGCAACAGGTCAAGCAGCCAAATCAACTTCTGAAGACAGTATTTAGGGGCGCGGAGGAAACCATTTACTAATCAGGAGCTACAGTGTGCGACTCCACAGTTGCAGCAGTTTGTTGAATAAGACGTATTAAAACAGTAATTAGTACATTTATCCATTCATCAATCTCTGATAACATGGTTTAGTTTTTTATTCCTTAACGAAGAATGTAATTCTTAGTTAGAATTTAGTTACCTCCGCCACACAGGTTATGTTTTTGGTTTGGTTTCTTTGTTTGTCAGCACGATTACAGAAAAAACTACTGGCCTGATTTTAATGAAACTTGGTAGAAGGGTGTGGCATGGGCCGAGGAAGAACCTATTAAAATTTAAAACAGATCCAAATAAAGGGGTGGATACGCAATTGTTTCACTTATGAAGCTAAGCGTAAATTCTTTCGGGAAGACTTGTAATAAGTTCAATCACCGCTCTCTCTTCCTAAAACTATTCAACTGTTTAGAGGCGTTCACTTTCAGTAAACCAACCAGAATTGCCCATGAAATTCATGATCCAATCACAGCATTACATCCCTGCTTTAAATCTGTTTCTCTCTCTGCTGCTGTTAGCTGTCACTTCAGGCAAAGCGTGCAACCCTACTCCTCCCCTTCCACCTCCAGTCACTATCACCCGGGGCACCCTGGGGGTTCCTCCAGCAGAACGCTCCGTTGACTCCTTCGGTCTGGTCTTCGGACTCCTTCGACGCCACCACCAGTGTCTAGACTCCATCGGGGGGATAGGTCTTGTTTCTCTACCCCTTTAAAAATGATTTTATAATGATGGAGTCTAATCTCCAAAGACTCTGTATATTTAATATGCATATGTACAATAAACCTTTGCATATCTGCAACAAAGTCTCTCCTGATCGAATTGTTAACATTGCGAGATAGGACATGACCTTAGCAGAGGTCTGCGCTCTCTGAGTGCCCTTATAGTTTTAGTCTTGTTTTCGAAATTCATTTGTAATCATAGTTTCCGTGGATGAAATTAACACAACATCAATGCAAAAACTATAATCTAGATACTTGTGTGCATGTCAACAGTGCAGGAAGAAAAGACAAGAAACAGACAGCATGCTTAGCATTGTATCAATGTATAGAGACGTTTCCTACACATGGTAGTCCAGCGGGTACGGTCAGGGAATGCTAGAGGAAGCCGAGGTGATGCTGAGTCTGGTACTACATGGACTACAGTCATCTGAAAGGTAAGCTGCCTCGTTGCTGGAAAGACTGATGGCCTGGCAGAAGTGTTATTTGTCTTGTATTGCTGGGTGAGCCCTCACGTCCACTCAGGAAGAGATGAAAGAAGGACGAACGGTCTGTCTGGGAGAAGTGCTAGCAATGTGGTGGAGGACAATCTGTCACCAGCAGTCATCACTTAACAGAGCCCAGAGCTGCACCACTCACTCAATGAGAACCTCACCAGACTTAAATGGGAGCGCTGGGCAGAGCCAGAAACAGACATGATTAAAAATATGCATGAAATGAAATGCAAATCCTTCACCCTTTTACTTTAGTATCAAGCTCAAAAATCTGAAAGTGGGACAACAGAAACAATTTGACAAAAAAGTAATCACTAGCGTACAAAATTAGAACAACAAGAAATATTTAAGATGATAAACATTAAACAATTATCCTACATTTTGCAGTTTTAACCCCCGCGTGTTTCACAAAATAACACACAAACACACTTTAGTATCTAACAGGAGCTGGCACAGCACATGGAGGTGAAGGACGTGCAGAGGGGGCCGCCCTGTCTCATGACACAATAAATGACTGTGATCCAGGTTCCAGCAAAAACAAGGACTGCTTTTCAATTCCACCTCTTTTACCCAGATGAATGATGAACCCGAGGTAAGAGGTGCAGTGTTGTGGTATTAATATACATCAGGGGCCAGAGCGCCACACTAAATCAGGAGCCCCAGTACATTTGTTATTCTAATGACAAGCAATAGCCACGTTCGGGCTGTGTGGAGTTGGGAGATCCTAAACTGTGAGAGGACTATATTCACACCAACATCACTCCAACAGAGGACCCATATACCATGCTGGAGTACAATGTTACACTAATCTACACAAATAATACAAAAAAGCAATCTCTTGAGTGCTGAAATTAAAGATATTACCCAGATAAAGCCACGTTTCAATCAATGTGAGCCACTTTTTAAAATCGCATTAAAGGCTCTCTACTTCAAATTACTTTTATTCATCTCCGAGGTGTTTTAACCAACAGCTGCTCATCTGACCCGATGGATCATAAATCAGCTTTCAGAAGAAGATCGAGTGAAAAGGAGAAGAGAAGACTGACGATTCTGGTGAACTCTCCGGATTGAATAATCAATACTGACAAAAATAAATGGCTCGACTATTTATCAAAGTCTGTGGTCAGCGCTATAGCAGGATTCCTGTAATGTATATTTCATACACTTTTATACTCATTGATTACCTGCCCCTTAGTTTGTAAATTACGTGTATATTGATCTGCTCATCATACATTTGTGCCACTGATAAAGAGATCAAGATTGAACTCCGTAATATAAATCTTGAGCCATTTTCTGCCAATATCACAAGGTATTATCAGGTAAAAATAAGATGTTTATATAGTAACATTTTAGTGTCTTGTGTAGATTATTATTAACAGCACCTTATTATGAGAGTAATCGGGAAATAAATCATATTTTTATTGTGAAAAGCATTAAAAGAGGCTGACAGATTATACTTAAATAAGAAAAACTGAATGTTGCACATGATAATGAAAATGTAGGCTTCATTGTACCATTGCTTGAATATTGGTCATCGCAAAATTTTTGGCGATTTAAAATCCCACTCCGAGGCAAAAAAGGGCACTTTCTGCAACATCACAAGGTGAGTCCTGCTCCTGAAGTAAATTATTAAGTAAAGATTAAAAGGTGATAAATCAAACATGAAAAAGAGAAACACCAGTCAGAAGTACCATTTATTTAGTTTATGCGTATATTCCATAGGGAGATCGAACTCAAAAGATGACCAGGAGTGTCCCCGTGAATCCAAACAGATTACAGAGAGAGACAGAGAGAGAGAGAGAGAGTTAGGGTGGGAGGAAAAGAGGCAAGGTTTGGATCGATGGCGCCAGATCAATGATCAATAGGCCGCTCTCACCAATACACTTCCTGCTGATGCTCGGAGCTCTGGTTACACAGATGAAAATGGGTGGGCAGGGCCAGAGAGTGATGATGATTTATGTTAGCAGGGCAGATGTTTCATTTAGGAAAGAGACCTGTCTGATAAAGATGCCTGAATGTCACCGCCTGGACAGTGAGTGAGTATTTTAACGGTCATACCAATGGACTGGTGCTGGTCTGCAGGTGATAGTAGGACCTATGGTACAAATCGTGACTTCCAGGAAGTATAATAAACTCTTTTAAAATGTATTAACAGTTGAAAAAAGGGGAAAAAAAACCTTTAGAGACTCCAGTGCAGCTGCACAAGTAAAATACCTGTTTACTTTAAACTGGGTGGCCAAATTAAATAAAGAAAATATGTCATCCAAAATCTAACACAATTCATCACTTCAGTGTAGAATTGGGCACCAGAGAGGTTGGTACCTGACAAAGAGGAAATAGAAATATTTAAAGGCTTAGTTTGGTCCATCTCACATGTAATGGCAAGTAATATTTAATATGTAAGCCAAAGTGTGCCATTTGCAGGCCACCATCTCTCCTCCACAGACTGAAGGGGAAGATAGAAAAAAAACTAAAATCAAACTGGCTGGGCAACCAAGAACAATGCAAAACATAATTTCCCTGCAGTAACATGGATGATATTTTATCATTATAGATTACAAATATACTGTAGTATCTTCATCACAGCTTATTTTATTTAATTTCTCCACTGTAGAGGCTTTTTTTTTGGAGAAGTGAAAATGTGGCTGTATTGGACAATATTTAAAATGAAAGATGACCTAAGTCAAGACACATTTCTCTTATGGAGTCATTTTATGACCATTCAAACTCAAACGAAAGGCCCATTTTCCACCTTACTAAATGGCACCAATCCAAATCTGAGTATGAACTTTTACAGAACTTTTTTACCCGTATCAAGATTTTCTTTTTATAACTAGATAATGATGTATAGCAAAATAAGTTGCCTTTTAATTTTGTCCATTTTTCGCATCATGAGCTATGAGCATACACGTTTCACAGGGTCATCAGTGGCTAAAAGTGCAACAAATGCTCATTTCACTGTATTTTATGGCAATTCTTAAAGTCAGAAAGCCGCTAACTTTGGTGCTCTGCAATAAAACTCAACTTGTGTTTTAAAGCCGTGATGTTATTTGTGTCACTAGTGCAAGTGCATGACACCAATTCACACGTCACCTATTGTCTCTTACGACAAAACACTTTGGTTCCTGATTCACAAGATTACAGTAACAAGTCAGAAGCAGCAGTGACAAAATTCACAACGACATGGCCCATACTTTTCTCACATCAGTGCAACCAATACACACTCCCGCACATACACGAAAGGTGAACACATGCACACACCCAGGCGCACAAATGAGGGTCCGGTTTCGACCTGTCAGTCACCCATGCCTCTCACAGCCAAGGTCTAGTGACAACTGTTAAATCAGAGCATGCTTTCATCCCTGCCATGGCTAATGCTGTTAACTGAGGAGCAGCATCCCGGCTAACACATCCTGGGTAACTCTAATTACCCCTGAATGAGTCCCGCTCATCCTCCTGCCCACATGGTGCCCAACTCCACATCAAAATGGGAGAATAGGCTATAGGAGTACAGGACCACACACCATCACTGAACAGTTTCTATTTCTTGCCAAATTCACCCCATGAGCTCTAGTCGACGTCTCTAAACTCTGTTTCTGTAATGGGGATGGAGCGCAATAAAGATATGACCACCCTCCCCCCCACCCCCCAAGATCCCACCTATAGTTACCCCCTGCAACATTGTCCACCCGGCTCTTAGCCATGGTAAATTGGGTTAACGCTCACTAAGTGTCCCATCGTTAGCGTTGTTAATTGACTACTGCGTGTGATAATTAACAGGGAGCGGACAGCCTACCTCGCTAATCTTATTTAGGTCATTTGCATTTAAAATGGTTTTGGTCTCTCTGGCAAGTTGGAAAAAAAAAAAAAGCTCTTGGAAATCATGTTTGATGGGCGAGTCGGACTGAACAGCCACTTAACATAAAAGCCTATGAAATTGGGGAGGATGCATTTTGTGTGAAATGTCGTGGTCCAAAACTACTTTTTGAACTATTTTCTACATAGAAAAGATACTTGTAGTTTTGTATAGTATAAAATAAAATAAATAAACTAGAACTTTCAGATGATTACAGCATAAAAATAACACAAAGCCGTGATGATTTAAAGTTCTGTAAACTGGACCCGATGGTCATGTTTACCAAAGGCATGCTGTCCCATAAAAGTACATCACATCCTATTTCTCTTACTAACTAGTGTTGTGAACTCTTAATGTATGAAGGTTGATTTTGTTGTCGTGCTGTGATACCTCCAGATGAATGTTTTCTTTGTTGAAGCACCTTCTGTCCTATTTTGGCAATGACATGAGCGCTCGGTAGCTACAGGGGCGACACACGACTGAGCACTCCTCCTGATTCACAGAAGCATTAACACAGCACATTAGCTCCGTTGAGTAGTGGGAATGAAAGATGGGCTAACACTGCTGCCCCAGGCAAAGTGAAGACGTACACTAAAGCCAGCTGCCATCTATTATGGATAGCCAGTGCCGACCCCCACTGTTGGTGTTACGGGGGTGACAGTGCTGTCCTTGCCGAGGCGCTGACCTTCCTTGGCGGGGAGAGGGCGCTGGGCAGATTAAAAGTGGACTGGCTCACCGTGCAGTCCAGGCGTGCCCCTGATGTTCTGCCCAGATGGTAACCACACTCAAGTAAATACATACACACACACAAATTCTGCTGCATCCTGGGATGACAGATGTCTACGAACACAAGCTCAGGACGCTCAGCCTTCAGAGTTTATACACTTTACGTCTACAGTTAGTTTCCACCCACCAACACACTCACAGAGCAACACGTGTGCGCACACACACACACACACACACACACACACACACACACACACACACACACACACACACACACACACACACACACACACACACACACACACACAACATGCAGTCTTCAGAGGTCTAACCAACCCTCACCTCCTGCACCCTCCTTCTGAGTGTTTCTCCATCACTTAATTCTGGCTGTATGTATGTGAATCATCCATCACTCACTCAATCAGTCCATTGAATTTCATTTAGTGCGGTGTTACACAGGGCATGTGATTGATTCACTGGTACCTTTTCACTGAAGCTTGAATGACACACAATGCTGGTTTGCACACACACACACACACACACACACACACACACACACACACACACACACACACACACACACACACACACACACACACACACACACACAACTTGCTTATAAGCTGCTGCACTGGGTCTCCATTGCCAGGGGGGAGAGTTGGGTGCCCATGCTGCCAAAGAAGACCCCTTTGAGATTTAGTCAAGGTCACCATGTCCAGCTGGCTGTGCCAACATCTGTTCAGAACGGCCTCAAGACTGGCAGGAGAGGGGCCGGTCTACGCTGCTTGACCTTGGACCAATGGCCACATTTGGACAAATAACTGTTACAGCAGTTAATGCTATCTGACATTGTATAAAGTCCATATATGGCAAACATAATAATTTCCTTTAAAAAATATATTAAATATATTTTTTATTATTAAAGGAGAATTCCGGCCAATTTTTACGTTAATCTTGATTGCTATAAATATGCATGTACTTTCGTTTGAAAAAAAAACAACCCGAATCGGTGCAGGCAACACAGAGTAGCTGCAGCTATGTATACAAGCTTCCACTGAGCTAAAACGGCAGTTGTCGGGGCAGGTTTTAGAGTGCCTTTGTGCCTCTAAACAGACACAAAATGCAATTAAAATGTCTGTGAAACATGAACAGGGCCCTTACGTGACAACAAGATGCGTTTTCAACTCAGACATTGTTTTAATTCACCTACCCTGTCTCGATTCTGTTGGTAGCTAGCTAGCCCTGTTAGCTGCTACTGCTAGCTGCCGTCCGTGATAAGTGTGTTCAGCCAAAGTATCACGCAGCAGTTCCGTGTGTATTTGTAGCTCATCCATTTTGTATGTGATCGATCTGGTGTTGGTGAGTAGGAGGCTTGGCAGTGTCGATCGGTGTAGTAGTTCCCTTAGCCGCGCTAGCAGGCACGACCTTGCTTCTCAGAGCAATCTGCACATAGTTTACCTTTTCCTGCTACACCAGGGATCACGCCCGGGGATCGCGTCCCCATGTGGCAGTCCGTCCCGTTGTTGTCGCCGGCGTGTGCCGTTTAATTTCCCTGTTGTGGCCGCGTGTGGCGGTCCATCCTGTTGTTGTCGCCGGCGTGTCGTTGAATTTCCCCATTATGGCATTTCATTTCCCCGTTGTTGCGTCCCCCAGAGCAGCCCAGTGTCATGGTAGTGCGTGAAATGGTAACGTTCGAAACCTGTGACCTGTACACGAAATAAATGAGAAAATCGTGACCTGTACATGAATTAATTAATCAAAATAATGTGACTATTTACGAACTGGTGTGAGACCGGGTTGGAATTAAAACAATGTCTGAGTTGAAAACGCATCTTATTGTCACGTAAGGGCCCTGTTCATGTTTCACAGACATTTTAATTGCATTTTGTGTCTGTTAAGAGGCACAAAGGCACTCTAAAACCTGCCCCGACAACTGCCGTTTTAGCTCAGTGGAAGCTTGTACACGTACACTAACAATAGCTCCATTCATAGTAGAGCCAGATCGATAAATCAACCAGGCTGTTATAACTTGAGTACTCTATATCATTTTATGTGAGTACCTGAATGTTGAAATGACTGAAAATGCCCATCCCTTCTTGTAATGTTAGCGGTGATAAATTAGCCTAAAGCTCAATGCTTACCTGTTCAGGAGGAAATGAGCCAACTCTGCGTCCTTTTGGGCTCTAAGCTGTCCTCATCTTTTAAATGCATCTCCAATATTTACCCGTGTTTTACAACGTCTCTGGCCAATGGCAGTTGACAACAACACACAGACCAAAACAAAAACAGACCTTCTGTCCCGGAATGGAAATACTGGCTTTAGCATTGTGGTCAGAGACAATGGTATTTCAACTAAGCATGTTTCCTTAATATCTGTGACATATTGTGGTCATGTTTTGATTTAAAACAGTAAATATATTACATATTGGACCTTTAACAATAGCTTCATTCATAGTAGACCGATAAAATCAACCAGGCTGATATAAATCGGCTGATGTATTGGTTATACAGCATATACACTGTATTGGTGTATATGCTGGCTGATAAGTAACACAAAACTCCAGAACAGAAAGGTTAGGTAAATTAAGGTAATTTAAAAACGATATCCCTTACATAGTTTGTCCACCAGAGAGCCCTGACAAGTGAATTTTTACACAGTAGTATAAAGTGTATCAGCTGATATTCGATATTTGTGAATTTATATTTATAGCATCTGTCGGGCTATAATTCATGGAGCACATTTTTAAAACATGTTACAAATGTAATGTAGATTAAACTACAAAACAAAATCAGTAGGGCTGGTTATCGTTTAAAATATTACGATACCAGTACTGTATTTTATCCTTTTTTTCTACCTCATTCGATACCCATCGTGTGAAAGGAAACATCTCGGCAAGCTGAACTGCCAATGCGTTTCTAAAAGGCAATTGGCATGTATCCATCGCTGCATCTGTAAGTGTAGTGTTAGTGGACAGAAAAATGATTGACCGCTATCAACACTTTCCTTGTTTTAATTCTTCATGGAGGTTGTTGTCTGCCAGCAAGGCTATCGATTTTTCTATCAAATACGAAAACGTGCATTGTGGAGAGGCCGCAGAGGTCAGTGTGAATTAGAGCAGAGGTGTGTGTGTGTGTGTGTGTGTTTGTGTGTGTATGAGGGCGTCCCCTCCTCCTCCCCTACATCCTCATTGTCACTCCCCAAAGGCCTCTCTGTTAAATTGGCTGACAGATAATAAGATCATACAGGAGAGCACAGACACAGAGACCTTTGTCCCACAATCCAACAGTCTTACTTCTGGTAAGCTGCTTCATAGTTTGAAAGAAAACGTCCCTGAGATTAAGTGTTTTCCTTTTGAACTAGCAATAGAACTACTCTGGTAAAAACTACTGTATCGTCTGTATAGCCTGACAGTTACAATATATTTCACAATTCTTTTTTAAGTAATAGTAATTATCTCTTTATTTTTATATGGCCTTTTTAAAGTAATTCATGGGATCAAGACTTTGATTTCATAAATCATTTTAAAAGCAATTGATTGAAGTGAATATGGCTAACACACACAGATACAATTTTAGTGCAGACAAATCTAAACTTTTTCAGTTAATCTTTTGATTTTCCGTGACCTATAAAGCTTTGTTATAGGAAGGGTTGGCTTTTATTAATATGTTGCAAACTGCTCACCACAATAATTATGGCCCTGTTTTCAGTGTAGAGAGCAAGTGTGAGGATAAACACTTAAAATAAAAGCCATTGACATGTAAACAGCATTTGTCTGCATTAGTCAAACTCTAAAGCCCCTGACACACCAACCCGACGGCTGACCGTCGGCAGAAAAGGCAGTCGGACTGATCAGTCGGCTCCCCGAGGTCCAAAAAGTGCCTTGGAACACACCGAAGCGACGCCGTCTTGAGCGTACGTTCTGCGCATGCGCAAGATGTAACAAAAAAAATGAAAACCGGAAATGACAACGCGTCACGTGGGTCTGGCTTCTCCAGCCGATAGTAATGGCGGCTTGTTCGAAATACCATCTCGTATTTTACGAAAATAGTTCACTGAAACCTGTTTCTGAAAACATTTTAAGCGAGAAATAGGCCATACAGTTGCTGAATCTGTTTTCATTTCAGATCGACAAAGGTCAGTTTTAAAGATTTTCGTCAAATTTTGAGAGGCGTTCGTCACTCGTCCCGCTTGTTATTTCCGGGTTAGTACTCCACCAATCAGATTGGTGGAGTGAGTCCGACTGCCCGCCCTCCGACCCAGCAAGTCAGGTCGGCCAAAATGAAGGCCGACAGCTCCTTCGACGGACAACGGCACGGAACACACCGAACAGACTCGAGTCACTGACCTCGCCAGACTGTCCGACGGCCGATTATCGGGTTGGTGTGTCAGGGCCATAACAGCAGCTCATCTGTTTGTGGTCCCAGTATTTATACTAGCTGCATTTTCTCATTATCTCTAAATCTTTTGCTAAAATCCCAAATGGGCCGATTCTATTCAACTGCTATCTGCTTTACATGTATCTATAGTAGTCATATTGAGATGTGCAGCTCTCCTCTCCCCCACAACACCCCTCAATACATCCCCATGGCTTGTCCTCGGGCCTTCTGCCCCAAGGGCTCGGGGGATACGAATACTCCCTGGTGCTGCTGTTTTCACAGCCTGTGAGAGAAGCACTCGAGAGAAAAGGAGAGAGAACATGAGAGAGGCAGCAGCAGCATTTCTCTGTTTGCTTGATGTCACTATAATGGAAATATGCATAAGTGAGAAAAGGCATAGTGGGCCTTTGGGGCCCAAGAAGTACAAATATTTTAATAACAAACACTTTCAGTGTTTGCCTCCTGTAACGACACCTGGGTATTATTTCACATTGAATGCAGTCAGTCAGTGCCGAATTCTGTATGCATAAAGATATAGATGTTTTCTACTTTTACTGGAAGTGATTTTTATGCTGTGGAAAGTTTTCCTGGTGATATGTCCTTTGGAGAACTGTCATTAATCAAAAGTCAAAGTCACCTCAGATCTCACATTAGAATAGACCAGTTTAGCTACGGCTGAAATTGCAGCTGACCCCTCGTGCCCTGAGCACTTATTCAAAATCAGCAACACGGCCATAGGGGGCTAAAACAACTAAATTGAGTGAGGTTGCAAGAAGCTAGTACGACTACTGAGGGAAAATACCCAATAAAGCAATGCCAAGTGGCAATCTCAAGGGTTTCCTTGAGCTTTCTAATGTCCTGATGGGTGACTTACAGCTTTGTGTATGCTATAAATGTAAATGACAAAGGTTATACTGTAGAGAATAACAAAAATAAATGTACAAAAATGATGGTGTTCATGCCAAAATAGTAACGTATGTCCAGTGCAAAGGTGCCTGTGATCAAACCTATAACTTAATTAAAGCATCTGACAAAGGTGGCAACGTCCAGCTTCACAAGGTAAAGTTGCTATTGGCATTTAAACATACCCAAAACCAAAGTACATCTATTACAGATGACATTACAAATCTGTGCCACATACAATAGTTGTTTAAATTCAATCTACTCTTCTACAACTAAAATATAGAGTACATTGTGGGAACAGTTTGATATCCATCAACAAATTTAAAATATATTACCTAAATATTTGTATTAGAGAACAAACTTTTTTCAACAGGTACAGTGTCTCCATGATGGAACAAATGTGCTGTTGCTTTTATAAATAGCAGATGAAAACCAGACACATTCTGTACATAAATGGGGAAAAGCTTAATCAGACCCATTGAATCCAGTATCAGTGAGTATATGCAGCCTGTTTGAAATGATTTGCATTTATTATTGTGTTATTGTCTTGAATCAACTTCTATGTGTTAATTATTGCATTAAAAATGATCTCACTCTCAACACAGTCACAGACAATTACAATCCTCAATAATAGTGGAGATCTGTGTCTATATTGAGTGTATTTGAGATTGGTAAAAAGGAAAATACAGAAAATGGTTTGGCTGAACAAGTTAGACTCCCTTCTCGGATTTTTCATAATGAGCTGTCAGTCATATCTCAGTGCCACACAACTTTCATCTGCCCTGATTCCTCCCAACCTCCCCCATTTATCACTCCTTTCTCTCTTCTGCGACGCACTCCTCTGACGCCCCGTGTCGTTTATCACGTCCAGTGGAATAGAGTTTCTCCAGCTGTCAATTTAGGAAATGGAGTGACGAGCGAGACCCCTGGGACCCCGCACTAATCTTAGAATGCAATGTTACGAAAAATGATGTACATCTCCAGTAGCCAGTCACACTCGCATCCGCGGGAGCAGCACATGTGTACATCAATTATCTGTCCTCGCCCAAAATTCCTCCTGTCAGTAAACAAACAACTAATGAAATGCTGCAGCCCGGCAAAAGTAAACTCAACTTATTCATCTCCTTTACTGTTGTGGCAATGAGGTCACGCATACCTGTATATAGCTCTAAAATTTATCCTAAAATTATAACCCAAAGGCTGGAAAAATCTACTCAACTCTGCTCTACTTTACTCAGCTGCTCTTTCACCTCAATGGTGTTCGATAAACTACTACCTGCCCTGGGGTTTTAACGGTCAGTGCTGCTGTTGCTGTCAGAGCCTACTGTGAAAAACGCCAGTGTCACACAGTTGTGCGTCCCATGGGAAACAGATATCATAGTCGGTTACATGACAGGTGTGGCAGATGAGCAGTGAGTGAGACCTCTGCTCATCACTCTGCTGACCGCTTAGGACGGCAGCACACAGTACGCGATGCATGCTACTCTACTGCTGAACACATAAACACCTCAGGCCCACTGATATTAGAAATCAGGTCCGGTTATGTTGAAACATTTGAAGAGGAGTTATGCAGATAATGACCAAGTTGTCTTTTTATTATCTGCAAACTTTTCATGTATGTCATGGATTATTTTATGCATTTCAATATGATGCACTAGTTTGTCTTGTGCTATTTTTTATTTTCCTTTCAGGTCAATGGACTGAAACAAATACTATAATTCTGCGTGAATGAAGTAGAACTGTCTCCACCACAGTGAGAGGTTGTGTGAAACAGTAGTATAGCAGTTATTCCATTGGCTGGCTACTTGTAATCACCCTTGTGGTTTAAAAAGGTCGAGGGGTCAGGGGTTATGGGAGATAAGGACCCTAGGGACCGTCATAAAACACTTGCGACACTTCAGCCCTCGTTTGTCATGCCAGAGCTCGATATCACTCATTCATCTTGGTTAGGAAAGTCTTTTCCTTTAATAGGCATCTTACGTCATAATCCTGTATTGTGACCACAGTCTACGCCCTCTAAGACCAGTTATTTTTACAGTTATGTTTAGAGCATGATGGTGCATTTATCAAGAAGAATCCTTGACTTGCCATAGTTTCAGACAAATGTGTTTGTTTATGTCTGTGTGTCAAGAAAGATTCCTGTATAAATCTACAGAAGCTTTATTTAAAATCTTTTTTCCTCTGCCGTGTCTGACAGCAACATAAGTTTGAGGTTTTCAAAGTCAAAACACTCTTCCTCAGATTGGGTGGTAACAGCGACTGCTCACCCTCATCCACATCTGCATCGCATTTTCCTGAATTTGCCAGCGCAGAAAGGAACAATCAAACGGCCGACAAAACAAATGAGATTCCCTTACATTAGGCAACCGTGTAATCACATTTCCCATGTTGTCTCTTTCCCTATATGCTACGTCCTGTCGAAATTGGAGCCAGAAAGTAGGAGCTGCATCATTCGGGTCACAGTGCAGCATGGTGCAGGCCTCCCTCCGTTAGCTCTGCATACAGAGACGCTCGCTCCCGCTGAGACATCTCATTTAGTGCATCTGCAAACAACATTACAGGTGGAAACGCTTTAGGAGATGTCTTGCAAGCATTAATCCCATTTGTGTCCTAACCCATTTCAAATGTGCATGCCGCTGCACTCATGAAATGAGAAAGATGCTGTGGCGATCAAATGGATGCAACACAAACATTTCCAAGGACTTCAGTGGACACACAAAGGAAATGTCATCACTAAGAGGATCTGCATTCAACAATAGAAAAGAAAGGTGCTTTTAAATGTTGAGCAATGAGCGGCCGATTTAATAAACCATATATGTGGAAATTAAATGTTGAATAAAATTATAAGGCTCTTTTGTAATTAAGGTTTAAGAAGACAGAAATAAAGTATCAATGCATGTACTATTTTGTACAAAATACTAATACTAAAAAAACAGGGAGCATATTTGTAATGGCACCTTTTCAAAAAAGGTAACCACATCATCATGTCCAAAAAACAGCAGCAGGTGGTGACATAAATTGTTGTATCATGCTTCTTAAAATATTGAAATAAATTGCTCCTCCTAATGAAATAAATCTTTCCAAAACCATTCATTTGAAATGGCAGCAATCTACTGGAATTCAGTACCACATTTTCAATTTGGCAAGTTGTAAGTAGGAGAGTAAACAAAAAACGTGACTTTATGTTATGTAGTGTATCAAAATGATTAAAAGAAAAACAAGAATCCAAAATTATGACAAGAAAATATCCACATCCCTCAGCAGGTGGTGGTGGGCGGAATACAATAAATAATTTCCTTGTGTATTGGACATCATTTTTGCACTAAGCTCAAAACATTAGCGATGAGTGAAAAGAAAAAAAAGTTGAGGTTCTTCTGTTTATCAAATCATTTAGACTCAACAAATCATGTGTTTTCAAATCCAGGTGGAAATGCTTTAAGTGACCTCGTGAAGTCAAAAAAGTAAAACAAACAAAATCAGAAAGTTAGACACGCAAGCAATGAATACAGCATGCATAGGAGTCAGAAAGCATGAATAAATATGAAATGCTGCCTGTAGTTAAATACTACCCTCTAGTGGGAGTTGCAACGTTGCTGGATGTCTACCTGGTACAATCTATGATGTCAACTCAGGACCCAACAGAGGACTCAGAGGTCTTACCTTAATTACTTGAAAGTGAGGAGAGTTCTTTACAGATTTGCTTGACTTCCGTTTTATCTTAATCCCAGATAAAATAATTCAGAACAATCCGAAATAAGAAATATGATTATTTCTAAGGTTTCAGTCCCTCATCTGAATATCCAAATGCACTAAATTCTCCAGGAGAGCACACAAGCAATTGCTGCGTATCAGCTGTTTATTCAATAAGTCATGCAATACACACTATACAAAGAACATTGTGCAGGAGGGCTAAACTCATGGTCATGTCTGACCTGCTCAAACGGGGGTTGTCTGGAAATTGTGTCAACACACCTGTCTGGCTGCAACGATACTGTAAGTCGAGGAATTGATTCATCGATCAACACAAAATCAGTAGGCAACATTCCAAGGTTCCAGCTTCTCAGATGTGATGATTTTCTTTTTTTGTTTTATATAACTGTTTATAATTTAATCATCTTCAAGTTAATCAGACAAAACAAGCAAATTAAAGACATTACTGTGGCCTCTGGTCATTATTTCAGCTATTTAATATTTCACTGAAATATAACACTGAATTCATCGAATAATTGAGAAAGAAATCCACAGATCAACTGATAATGGAAATAAGCCTACCCCCCTGCACTCTTCTCTCCCACTGCTCACTTTGCTGTTTCACTTCCACACTCTGAGTTAAACTACTGTCAGGTGAATGACATACGCCACCCAATCCCCATGGCCTGCTCTTAGCATTCTCCTCCTTGGTCACGTCCAATTAGCTATCCCCTAAACACTCTTCTCATTAGGCTAGCCATAATCCACTCATCGTGCCTTGATTTGGCAAATAAATCACACTGAGTTTTTTCAGACTATTTTCCTTCCCATGCTCCACCACTGCTGCCGTCTTTATAAGCTCGGTCTCTCCCTCAGCCTCGTTAACCCTGTCCAGAGTTTCTACGGTGACAATCTCCGCCAGGCCTCCTCATTGGACATGGCAGCCGGCAATTTGCATGCCAGACTATTTCTCTTCATCATTGGGCCTCTTTCTCTCTCACTCTCTATGCTAGAAGAATAGAGAATAACTCAGCAACTGACGGCAGACGGCATGCACGTCCTTGTCCTACAAGGTTACGAATCCATTTCATCTGTGCAAGAGGGGAGTGAATTAAAATAAATGATAGCTGGACATTTATTGCATTCTGGGGGTGAAGGAGGGATAGGGGAGGAGAGGCACAAGTTGCGGAGTGAGACTTGTGTCTCATACTGAGTCAGACTGGCAGACAGTTTGATATTGACTGGCATACAGCCTTGGCACAAAGGATGAAGACAATACGAAGACAATAGAATTATCCACCACAGAGCTGAGTTTAAATCTGTTTGTCTCTGAGCCCAGCGTGCTTCAGTCTAGCTGTTGCTCTGGGATCATACAACTCTTCACATGTCAATATATCCAGCGTTGCACATCATATGTCACTAGTCAGTGCCGGGACAAGTCCAAGCTGAGAACATCAAATCAAATCTGAAGGAGCTAAATTCATATTTTATAGTTATTCCTATGTTGATATTTTCACCATAAATGTTTCTATTCATATATCAACTTCAAAACAGGTTTATTCTCAGAAAGTACAATTATATTTTAATTGTGTGTTTTACTGTTAATAAAATACATGCATGCCTCTTTGAGGTAAGTTTAAAACATTTAATAAAC
Source organism: Sander vitreus (assembly GCF_031162955.1). NCBI lineage: Eukaryota > Metazoa > Chordata > Actinopteri > Perciformes > Percidae > Sander > Sander vitreus. The sequence goes on from NC_135872.1 coordinate 14,848,623, forward strand.
CCTTTTAGTTGCTTGCAGATACAGTATAGAGTGGGCTGTATAGTTTAATGACCCTGTTGTGGAACGTGTTGTAGACTTTTGGAATATATAGTAAAAAGGTGGCATTTTCTATTGGAATATTTTTGTTTTTTATCAAGTTTACTTTTGTAAAGAGGACAGTGGATTACTTTCTCTAGAAGAGGAGTCAATGAGAGCTGAAACCAATGTCAACTTAAAGCTTTAGTGCGTAACTTTTTGATATTAATGAACGTCCGTTACATTCAAGCCATTGCCAAATAAGTTGCTTTAAAGCTAATTAAGACTATCAGCATCTCCAGTCCATCATGGTTTTTGAATCCTCCTTGGCTACTAGCAACTGTGTGGAGGAGGTTGGGGGGGAGGTGGGGGAGAAGTGTGTGTGTGTGTGTGGGGGGGGTGTCATGGTAGGCTTTTAACAGGTGGAGGGGCCAACAGTGTTGCTGTCATTACTTAGAATTCCTCATGATGGCGGCAGAAACTACGCACTATAGCTTTAAGGTTTACACTCGCTACTAAGTTGTGGATCCTAAAAAAAACTTCTTTTAAGCCACTACTGTTGAACTGCCAGTATTATTAATATGAGGATGTCTTGAGTCTATTTTGTCCACATTTGGACTAGTACACAGCTTATAATATTTTTAAACTTGGAATCACTGCTGTGAGTTGAATTGCAGCACTGTGATGTTGTAAAAGTATGGGGATAGTGTTTATAGATGTCACTGGAGAGCCACTGTGCATCACTCCAAACTGCTCCTCGTTTCCGTCTGCATGTTCCAAAAATACATCCTTGGACCCAAAGGATCCCTCGCTAAGTGACTTTTTTTTCCTGTTGACCACAAAGCTATCAATATGTCTGCCTCTTGACACTGCCCTATCTCTCTCTGGACAAGGAGGCCGGACTCTGAATGCTGACTACTGCTCGCTGCACAGCTCTCCTGGACCTCTTCCAGGACACTCTATTGTAATACAGTTATTTTTAGACAAGTTGACGCAAATAAATATTTATAGTTGTTTGCAGGTCAGGGGTCTCAATGAACTGCAGGGTGGATGGCAGTGAATAAACTACAATATGTAACTATGTAAGCAGGAATAAGGGTTCAATACAGCAGATATTTAAGGCTTGGCACTTGCTCATACTTAAAAATCAGAAAGAAATACATTATAATTATAATCTATTGAGCAAAATGAAGACTGAGACCATTTCTATCAATACTAATAATGGTTAGGCCTCAAAATAACTTAAGTGGAGAGCTTCCTGGTGCGTTATGGGGTTATTCATTGCAATGTGGTGTTAGATTTTTACTCACACTTTCCCTGAATGCAGCTTTCTCATTTTCCCTGACATCTGGATGCCTGTGATAATAGCCCTGGCGCTGATCACTTTTACATTAAACTTGGGTCTGAATGGAGATGTGTGTCACTGGAAATTATTACACTTGTCACTTCACTCCACTTCCTATCAAATTTATACTTTAGGAGAGGATATTTCTATGCAAAGAGACTGAAATGACCTAGACAAAGCCTTGGCTTTGGTGATGAAGGAGTAGCACAAGGAGGGAAAATTTAAGGTTCAAGGAAATGCTGAAGAAGCCAAAATGTTGATTGAATGGTAACATTTTCCTGTGGTCTCCCCCCTAACCAGAATTTGGACAGAATATGGAGGGAATGTTGTGTTTCTGTCATTGTTCATCTAGCATAACTTTGAGTCTAAATATAGGTCATGCAAGAAAGGCTCGGGCCACACATGCAAGCATACACACACTGAAATACACACAAAACACAGTGAGTCACTGTGTGCTTTTACTCTGTAATGCTGTTTCTATGTCTAATCCTTCTACCTTTCAAAATAATTCAGATATTTCAGACTTTCTTCTTGACATTCTTGACTTCAAATGCTCTTAAAATGGAATCAGTGCAGTGACATACCATAACTACTGTAATAGTATTTAGCTGTAATTTGATGTGTACATTGACTGACAAATTTGATCAGAAATACCAATTTAGTACACTGCATTACTTCTGTATTAACCTGCACTTCAATAATGTTGAACAGTTCAGTGTCTGTATAAAGTACAGATGAATCTATTGACACAAATCAATCTTCTGCACAAATGTCCAAAAGTCGAGTCGTTACGTTTCTTTCTCAGTTATTCATCATAGGAGAGACTGTTGTCAGAGTGCAGGCGGTCAGACAATACAGAGAATACAAAGAAGTCGATTTTAATTTCTGAAAGTGATGGTGTACACCTCCGTCTCTGGAACCACATGTACCCATAATGGATCAGATTCCACTAGAACATTTTGTCCTGTGCCTTTCTCGATTTTCTGACCGTCTCAAAGAAAATATAAATACACAATGATACGATGGACTGCCCAATCTGCTTTTCAAAATCATATCAACATTTGCCATTGCAGTAAAATGGCTCACAACAATTAGCAATCTCTAATTTCAACAGCCCAAACAGAGGCACATTTTGACCTTCGTACCGACCAGCCGACCAGGCGTCTGTCCGTCAAGGCCGCACAAACAACCCAGCTACTCAAACACTTGTCATCATCCCTCATCAGCATCTTGATTGTTGAGGAGGACAGATTAGAGGGAATGTCCACATACATCCAGCGGCCTCTGATGTGACAGCAAGGGTTTATGGGATAGAAACCCAAGAGCCCCGCCTCGCTTCACCTTGACCCCACCGCGCCGCTTCCGCCACTACCACTCCTCTCGTCCCAGGCTCTCCCGTCTGACCTCGTCATCCCAGCCTCTGGCCTCGCCTCTGACGGCTGAGTTATTACCATAATTACCCAGGACGCATTGCAGGGAGCGGCCACATGGCCATGTTTAACAGAATATTTGGGTGTTTTATCGACTTTAACTCAGCCCCTGGGGCAGGCGAGAGGGGACTGGGATGATAAGAAAACCACTCATGTGGGAAATGAAGAGGACCATTTCACAGACGGAACCAAGAAGGGGATGAAATATACTGTTAATGCAGCAGTGGCCAGTGCACATATGTCATATATTCCCTAAGACAAGGTGTAAATATGCTCATATATTCAGGTGTCGAACAGAAGGACTTGGCTGGAGATGACTACCTTCTAAAAATAGCACTTTAAACCTTATAATGGAAAAAAATGAATTTGGATTGCTTTGTGTCAACATCAAATATTTCAAGTCCTGAGGTGGAATGAAGGTGGACTCGAAAAAATATATTACTCATTTTTCACAGCAGGGATCTTCCAAATTGACAGACTGAAGGGCTTTAGGGCCTTAGTGTTGCCGTTTGTTTCTTGTCAGACCAATTTTTCTAGACTTTTTCCATGTTTGTGTATATTTGCTCATTTGAATTAATAGAATTCTGTGGGACAAACAAACAGCTACTTCTCTTAAAACAGTAGTTTAACATACATTCAAACCATGCAACAAGGTCATAAAAAAGGTATTGAGGAAAAACAGTCAAATTCACCCAAACTAAACTATTACTTAAAGAACAATGATTGTTTTCTTGCTGTGACAATCACAAATTAAACACATTTTGGAGACCAGGTGGATTTTTGTCAAAACAACAGTTTCAGCTATATGTTACATTTTTAAGAAAGCTCTTTATAATCCATGCCTATACTGCCATGTGTACACAAGCCAGGAGGCCATGCATATTCATACAGTTACAGAGTGAAAAGTACAGCCCAGCCTGCCATACACGGGGCACAGGGGCCATTGGCCTTAGGCCAACAACGTACAGAGAGACAAAGATTGTGTATAGTAAGCACACACTTCTATTAGTATCTGTATTTATTTACACTTAGGGGTTCAGTCAAACCCACACAGAGAAATATAGAAACACACACACGTTCACACAAGCCCTCACCTGCTCATAAAAGGTCAACACATTAGCATTCCAATACATACTGTATTCAGACTTTCCTGGTCCTATACAGCTACCCATCAAACATGTCCAAGATGGCACTTAGCCGTGTGTGCCCGTGTCTTATTATGCAGACCCATCTGTGTGGGTTCAAAGGTCATGGCCGGGCCTGGCAGGGGCTACAGGTGAGCAGATGAGAACAGTAGGGGCTCGGTTTAATTTAGCTAAGCACTACAGGATGCAGTGCGCCCCTGTACCTGGGAAGGACAAGTTGAACTTTTCACACTGCGCCTCAGACTCATCATTTCAACGGGTGGAAAGTCGAAGAAAAATGAGTAATAGAGTCACAAAAAAAGCTTTTGACAAGGAATCTGTTTCTTTGTGGCTGAGTTGTTTTTATTTTATTTTGTGAGACTTGTTCAACAAAGACAGACAAGCACATAAACACACAAATCTACGTACACACAGGACTCTGTCACCAAGTCTCTGTTTTTACCTCCCTTTCTTTCTCTTTTTCCCTCTGACACACATCCAAGCACACAATACACAGACATATTGAAAGAAGATGACTGTCAGCAGTGTAACCGTGTGTGGGTGTGTGTGAGGGAGAAAATCCCTAATCTGGCATGGGCCAGCTTCCTGTCTAGACTCTGCATGAGGAGGCCAGTGCTAACCTGGCCAGTGCTGTGAGTGTGTATATGTGTGAGTGCATACATGCACACAACCATTGTTGTTTGTGTGCAAGCTACTAATGTATGTGTGAGCACAAACCTGCATTGTGTCTGTGTCTTATAGAGAGAGAGTAGGTGGCCGCTATCATTGTACTTGTCCAAACCAAAAAACAGACATTAACCACTGGCCTTCTATATCTACTGTCCAATGCTTATTTTTTTATTGGACAGTTTACAGTAAAGCTCCTTTTTGTTTTCTGTTATTTTGACACTTTCTTTGCCACGCGTGCCAATGCTGCCGCAATTCCAAAAGCCAATTTCCTCATTATCCAACTTGCAGCACTTACGGGAATAGAGAGGTGGGGTTGTGGAGGGTTAAAGTTGGAGGGAAATGGAAAAAGGCCTGATGTGGTTTTCTCTAAAATTCCATACAAAGAACGAGGATGAGCTAGAGAAGGACTGAAAGGCTTTTGTTTTCTTTCCTTCTTCTCTGTCCTTCCTAAATACAGCTGATCAGCCTAACAACAGTAAATATGGTACTGAAAGCTGTATACTTTTGCCCAACACTATAAAAACACAACTGAAAATGAAAAACGTTAAGTCACTGAAAAAGAATGCCTCACGTTTTGGTAACACGATTAGACTGAACTGAATCATAACTGGAATCGCTGACAGCCTCTTGCCATCAATCATTTGCACAAACCCTGCCATTAGTAATCACAACAAACACCACTGAGCACAGCAACTTTCTGCTGTCTTACTCACACTGAGAGCTAATCAAAAAAATGCTAAGTGTTTAGCCTTAGCTTTGGCAGTATTTGTCTGGAGTGTGAATCAACATCATGAGCGTCGCTATTTCATATTCATGCAGAGGCCCAATGACACCTTGTCCTTTGCCTTCCAAAAGGCCTTTACTCAGCAGATCACCACCCCTGTAGAACCAGATGTAAAGTGAACAGTCTTCACCTCTGTGACATCAGCCCGTCACAATATGCCATCTTATGGGAACAAGCCATCACAGAAGCCTGCCAAAGACCAGGGCTATGACCATGGGAGCCAAAAAGCCAAGAAGAAGAAATGACAATGGTGAATTTTTTTTTTAGGTGGAAAAGAAACTAAATTTAAATGTTTGGGCAAAAAGTCTTTTTTCAGCACGTCTTTAAAACCCCATTAATCCATTTTTTTTATATTGAAATATAATAAATGACTGTAATTTGAAGGTGTGATAATAATTATGTTGTAGCTCTACAGAACGTTTTAGCTTATTTTAGATAATTTTTGTTTTACAGATAACACATTTACTGTTACAAAGTTAGCATCTAGCTGGTGAAGAAAGTCAAACCACTATCATGCTAAGACCCTAATTCTTACCTTAGGAGAAGGTGAAAACCAAAACAGATGTAAATCGAAAGTGAATATTGGACTTACATGCGTAAGTACTCCATTGGGATGTCGATCTCCTGCCATGTCTCTTACAAGCGAGACCCTGTTTGCCAACACGTTAGCCATGTCAGGGATGTGCCTCTCTCAGCTGGTTTTGAAGGTCTTCTGTCCCCTAGTGGCCAAAAAACTCATTTTAAATTGAATTTTCAAAAATGGTAATATATGTAATTTAAAAGCAAGTACATTACTTTACATTCTTTTAGTAGATGCTAGTGACATACAATAAGTACATTAAACCTCCACAGGAGCAAGAGCTAGATGTGGTCATGTCTAAGTGTAGTTTGAAAAAGGTTGATTTTCATCATGTAGCAAAAGATGGGCAGTAATGCTATTCAGACTTCAAGGGGAGTTTAGAAAAGTCAGAAGAGAGTCTTGCTGCAACAAGGACCCCAAGTAGTGTATGAAGAACCAAGTTTTGGCCAGTCAACACCATTTGTAGCCTGAAACACAACCTGAGCACACCTGTGAGTAGACCAACATTCCGAAAGTTCCCCAATGCCTCAAACTTAACCATAACTCAGAGATAAGCCTGAGACTCTGCAGGTAATTGTCATGTAATCAATCTAAGCATCATGCTCATGGAAGACTGTAACTGGAAAACTGCAACAAGATAAAGACATAAACCTCAGGCACGACAACGACAGAGCGACAGACAAGCTTTTGCTGACTCCACGTGATCTCACCTTAAGTCATCGTCTAGCCGGCGTGTTATTCCTTTCCTATGTGCATGTATTAAGAAAGCCGATGACTAACACAGATGGTGGACAAATCAAATGAGTCATTTCAGTTGTATGGCCATGACATATACACATCATTGTCTCCGCTGGTGTGGGTTTAGGGGTCTCCTGTTGGCATTCCTATCCAACTGACTCCCCAAGTATGACTCATAGGTTTGTTACCCCCAGACGAAGCAGACTTTACTGTGCTGGCTTGTCAGTGTGCTATAGTAGGGAAATTTGGCGGGATGCTGCTTAGTATTTGGGGTTTGTCTGACTCAGTCTAGCCAGTCTTAAGCAGTCTGGCTGTGTGTATGTGGTCAGATTTCTGAACTCTGTCTACTCTACAGAATGACGATAAAAATTTTAAAACAAGTGTTGTTTTGCAAACTCAACAGTCGCTCGATCACTGCACTGCTAGCAGAGGTTAAGCACTACGGTTGGTAATCTGACAAGTACAGTCATCAGGAACATAACCTACTTTAAAGGAAAAAGAGGACATATTCCTCTGTACTGCTACCAGCATGTGTTTTTGTTTTCATCCTCCGGTCTGTAGCTGCATTCCTCTCCTGTGTGTTGTGCGAGACGGAGAGATTGCCGGAGAATGACTCACTAAAACCTGACCCAGCAGTGAGGTAATCACTGGAGGACGCTTGGAGTAAAAGTGAACTTTGATGGTGATGGCTGGGATCATGTCTAGGAATCCCCAGACAGTTTGGAATAGTGTGTGTGTGTGTGTGTGTGTGTGTGTGTGTGTGTGTGTGTGTGTGTGTGTGTGTGTGTGTGTGTGTGTGTGTGTGTGTGTGTGTGTGTGTGTGTGTGTGTAGGATGACATAATTTCTGTTAACCAGTCCAGTCCATGTGATGGCTTGTGTATGGCCTCCTGATGAAGACCCACAACCCATTACAGAATCTCTCCACACAAACTTGTTAAGTCAAATGGAAATAGATGCTCAACCCAGAAGTACAGCTGGTAGTTGATAATGTAAAACTGAAGGCAGAACTATACATTTCTGATCAAACCAGAGAGGAAGAATGAAAGGATGAGTACTGTACAACACTGATGATGATGATGAATTCAGATATAGATTTTCTAATTAATTTTGCATAAATAATATTCCAACTAAATGTGACATTTCACACAAAACAAATCTCCTTAGGTATGATGCATTGACAAATGTAGTCCACTAACAAAGTTAGTACAATTTTTGGACTCTTGAATGTAGGACACTTTCCTTAAGCATTAAATATACACTCCCTGGTCACTTTATTAGGTACATCTCTCAGTCCAGTTCAACGCTACTGCAAGCTACAACAGCAATTGCAGTTATTAATAATACCTCTCTGACAGTCATGTAAAACTGAACACAATTATCTTTGTAAAGGTAGAATTTATGGCTGAGCTGTTGTATTGGGTTGCATCGGATTTTACAGGTGTCCCTTATAAAGTGGTCACTGAGTGTACATTTTCATATAACATGATTCTCTGAAATGTGTAAAAAGTTGAGTTTCTCTGCTCTTGTGTCAATATACAGACACAGACAGCAGACATTGTTTGTTATGCAGCATCACCTGCTGGCTTAATGGAGAACTGCCAACATTACAGTAATTGACAAAAGATGAGACAAACGGCAGCAACACCAATACAGAACAGTGGACCTGTTTATTGACATCAGAGCAAACCAATGTTCACTTTACAGTGAAATGTAAACTTAAATTCTTTTTAAACTTTTTAAAAACTTAAATAAGCCACATTAAATAAATGGTATATTCACTGAGGTGTGTCATACAAACTGGGAAATTTACTAGAAGAAGAACAAAGAGACAACACAAAAGACAAAAGTGTTACACTTGGTAACGGAAAATAATAATGACTGTGTGTGTCACACTTTATCTTTGGTATAAGCTATAATGCAATGCAAAAAAGTGGGCATAGAGGACTGTGGGAAAGTGGCAGAGGAATACCAGGCACCAGGGTGCTTGTCTTAAAATAGTTTCACAATGGCTATGAAGACCTCTCATTCCCTGCTCATTCTTGGATCATTCAAAATGCCCAAACACCCATTTAGGGTTTGGATCGCACAAACATCACTGAGCTAAAGTTATGAATGAAGACATATCAGCCAGAGCTTGGAGTACATTACAGGAAACCAATTTCCAAACACAGAAAAGCAACACTGTCCCAATGACAAAAGTATTAAAGACAACAGATACGGAAGAGCTTGATCATTAAACATAGAGCTACAGTTCACCTGCTTGAACAGCACAATTATTGCACCAGATATATACAGTATGTGAGGCAACAAATTGCTGATTTTAGTCCTTTTTCACGCAACCGTCAATGAAACGGTGAAAAAAACTTGACATTCCTCAAATGCTCAATAAAGAATAAAAATAAATCAAAACTACTCTTTACATAATGCACTGTTCAGATAAAAATAAACATAAAATGTAAATTAAAATGGTATAATATTAATATATTAAAATAAAACACTTAACGCTTTTCCAAGATGACATCTGACTATAAAAGAGGAAAATGACATGAGGCATGAGCATGTATGAAAGATTCATTTTCATTCAAGTATCATAGTGAGTTGAGGAAGAAATGACCTTGTTCTAACAAAATGTGTAAATATAAACCTCATATTAATCTTAAAATCCAGCAAACAAACAAAATCCTTTTTTGAAAGTTTGTATATAGTGCACACAGGCACCTGCATATGATTCAATATTTACCAAGTTTGGACATTCTACGAAATTGTTCTTGCTATGCAAACTGGTGAACAAAAGAAACATAGTGAAATACCAAAGCCCATGTTTGGGTACGGGGCCTCCAGTGGTTGAGTGAGCTTTGACCTAAAATAGGTCTGAGAATGTGAATATGCTCTATGAATAGAGATAAAACAGACTGTGGCGGGCAAACAACATAAAAAAAGATGAAATAACTTAAAAGGGCCTGCAAATAAACCTTCAGACATCAGTGCATGAAAATGAATTTTGTTTGGATGTTGGTTTGCAGAGGGCATGGGAAAATCTACACAAACAGAGAAGAAACGTTGGTTCTTTTGAACAGTAATGAAATCATGTTGCCTGTAATTTGAAAGCATGTCCTGTATTGTGTGGGTCTTTGTAGGACTCCAGCAAAAGAGCAGACAAAGGACACAACTGGGAATCATCACAAATTATCTTTATGGATTTTTTTTATTTGCAAACTCTATAAACCCAGATATTGTCATTTTTAGGGTTGCTACCACAGAAACAAATATCTGTTTTAAAATCTTTAGTTCAAGGCAAGTTTAAGACACAATTTTGAGATTAAAATTAAACAGAGCAATAACGTATAAAATGTAAGTCTAGACTAGGACTTAGATTTGACTGTTGTGTGTGTGTTGGTCTACATTTGCCTTTAAACAACTATCCTTGAGTGGGAGGGCAATCACAAGCAAACATTAAACCTTTGTGTTTCAGAAGAGAATACACATCTTAACATCACAATGTAGTTTAAAAGTGTATAAATATGCAATATTATAAGAGTGAGGGGAATTTAATAGAGGAAAAGGAGAATGTCTTCAACTCAGATACTGTCAGAGATAGTAGATAACTGCTAGTACCACACGTTGACCACTAGAGGGTGAACGACCCAGGCAACAACATGGTAGACAACTAGAAGAGCCATCAACTACTGAGATCTCTGTGACATCGCTATTGATATTAAAAATATATATTTTAACACCAAAGAAGCCACAAGACCAGATATTTACTCCACTTCAGATGCCTTAATAAAGAAAAAACTGGCGAGAATATTAAGGCTAAAACTTTCCAACTTTATGTAGCCTAACTGCTCTTATGATTGACGTGCTCAGAAAATAAAACAATTTAGACTATCTTACATGTTTATCGTATCACAGTAGAGCACTGGTGCATCGCAGTGATCGCTGTTATGATTTGGGCTCTCCCGGCAGGGTGCCTGCGGTCCCTCCTCCATCAAACGTCAGAAACCACTGCTATAAAACACATGAGGCCATACCGACCGCTCAAAGTCGCATATACCTCGTTAACCTGACAGCCTGCGGTCTGCCTCCGCACAGACAATAAAGCAGCACCAGATTTTGATGACAGAAAAGAGGAGAAATATGCCGAGTTGTGGGACGACTTAAATCTACCGGATTGAGCACAAGAATGCAAGAAAAGTCTGTGTTTTTTTCTACAGATATTTGTGCCGGATACATTTTACTTGTGCGGATTAGTTTCTGTTGTTCCGGACTTTGAATTGACTAATGTCTAATGGGCGAACACACATTTGGATTTCTGCTGATAACACAAGGGACAGCCACAAGAAAACGAATTAAGTAAGGAGTTTTTCATCATTAGTTCCCAAGGAAGTTAAAGGAGACATCAGCAGGGCTTATCAGTTTGATTTGACACTGACCTTGGCAGTCCTCGCCTGTGAATCTGCACATTTCAACTACCGAGCGAACCAAATGCAGAGAGAAAGATGCATTTGGGCAAGGCTTTACTGTTTGTCCTCCTCCTCAACTGCGCAACTTTGAGCTCATCTCTGTCAACTTGTGCCACCGTGGATATCGACCATGTGAAAAGGAAGAGGGTCGAGGCGATACGAGGTCAGATTTTGAGCAAACTCCGATTGACAAGTCCTCCACAATCTCTCGGACCGAGTAAAATCCCTTATCAAATCCAAGCGTTGTATAACAGCACCAAGGAGCTACTGGAGGAACTTAGGAGGGATCGGCAGCAAAGTTGCGGTCAGGACAACACAGAGACAGAGTACTACGCCAAAGAGATATACAAATTCAACATGGTCTACGGACCGCCAGAGAGCAGTAAGTATTACGATTATTTAGGTAGCTAAGTATATACAGTATCACTTTGTTGTTTTAATGCCAGCAATCAACAGGTCCGTGCGTAATTACGCACCAAATAAAGAGTGTACGCCTAAAGCCCGAGCCAGCCAGACGCATCAATATTAAAACTTATTTAACTCCTAAAGATCGGTAGTATTTATAGCTTGTAGTTAAGCAACTCTTTATCACTGAGTTTTTGGTCTGCTGCACATTAAAGAGCCCCTATTTGATACATACATATCAAAACACTCTGCTTTGAATATAAAATAATAAAAAAGATGTTTGTCTGATAAATGATGTTTAACTGCTGGACACAGTATGTCTCTTACTTCAAAGTAAAGTGTGTGTCTGTCTGTCTGTCTGTCTGTCTGTCTGTCTGTCTGTCTGTCTCGGAGGCTTCAAGTTTCCACATCACAAACTATTGACTTCCAAACTAGTTGTGTGATGTAACATAATGATCTTGTAGGTACAAATGTTAAACTCAGATGAATGTTCGAACAGACTGCTATATTTGTGAACCAACATTCTTTTTAAGAAAACACAAATGGGTTTTGTGAAACTGAAAGGTGAACTTGCTGTACACTTGAAGGATGTGCTTTGTTACTGTCATGCTCACCAACCTGTTTTAACTCTGCACCAGTGTTCCAGGAAAGTCGCTCTCCTCCTACTCCTGACTCCACTCTTCCTCCTTGTTTTTTTCCCTCCATGGATTCTGTCCTTCCTCCAGATGATCCCACTTCCTTTTCAGTCAGGCCCAAATGAGACGACATCTGCCCAGGAGGATGGGGATGCCTTTAGGAAAAGGAGTAGGAAAAGTTAACTGAGGTGGACAGGAAAAGTTAGATGATGGAAGGACCTCCCCGTTAGTCTGGATAGAGGCATCCCTCTCTCCCCTGGAGTCAGTCTGTTCAGGAGGATTGGGGTCCCATGAAGCCCTTGCACACATTAGTACCACCCACCTCCCCATTGAGATGGAGCTTAAAGTGACCCCACTTCCTGTCTTGGCCAGTGAATTAACCACACGGGTGGCCCCTGAGAATGAGATCACTTTCTGCACTGCTCAGGTTTAACTTTGCTTAATTGAGTGTGAAACTGAACCGGCATCCATCCCCTTAAATGTGAATGATTCCACTGTGCCGTCATTTTATTGCCTCTAGGTAACATTTCACTGCTCGGTTAGTAATTAACTTTATTTTGTTTGTGAAATATTTGCTAAGAATATCAGTAAAAGGCCGGTTAGGCTTACTTTTTTTTCTCCGATTTGTGCTAAATCTCTATATGGCACGACTATTTCCTCCTATAGAAATAAAAATTATGAACTGGAAATGGAAAACCTGTGCTGAGAGGGACATGTGTCAGCACTTGAGAGAGATTCATACAGCATGTGGTCTGACTGAGTTTGGATTACTGAGAAAGTAGAATAGGATAAATGCTGTGCGTGTGTAAGAGCCAAAGAGGGCCTCATGGTCCAAAGCAAAGCCAAGACCATTGCATCACAGTCCCTTTTGAAATCAACAGGTGTTACTCAAAAGACCTATTTTCCCTCAGCAATGTTCTGTTTTGAATCTCACAAAATAGTTTTGACAAAAACAGCAGGCAGTAGGTGCCTCGAGTTGGTGTGGTGGTTTCATTGCTGGATTCAGAGCCAAGAATGGATATACATACAAGTACTTTTTGTTGGGTGTGCATGTACAGTTGGGTTAAGATCATAGTTTATTTTACCGTAATGTGGTCTTTATGCCAATTAGTTTGATGCGATAAGCTGAAAAACAAAAGGAAGAAAGTCAATAGCATAAGTGCTGAATTGACATACAGTAAGCATCTGTACGTGTGTGTGCACTAGTTAACAACACTACTTCTCAGATACTTAATGTGCACAATATTCTCCAATATTTACTTTTTACTCAAGCCTAAAACTGTGGAATTGGCATGGCGGAGTGTTATTTTAATGTGTCGAACGTGATCTCATACTTGGAAATATGCATTTTGTCAATACCCTGTATATCCACATGCATACACTGAGCCTGCTCTCTGAGACTGGTTAATGTGATTTTCATATGCTGGAGCTGCTTTTCTTCAGTTAAATGACAAAGAGACCAGCAGATTAACACAATATATTGTGGATACAATACAGACATTATGACTTTCTAACTAATCTTTATCATTTTTGCACTTTCATAGGAAATAAATAAGGTTTTAAAAGTTTAACTTTTCCAAATCAAAACTCAAAGCATATACAAGTTTACTTAAATGAGTTTGAATGGGAAGCTCATCTCTAGTGTAGCCTGACTTTACAGTATTTAGTAACAGGTGTATATTATACAGGTGTACATACATGTGTTGTTTTGTGCTGCTTTCAGTCTTCTTATCAACAGCTCTCCCACAAATGATGCACACTTCATATATAACTTGAGATGACAGATGTTTCCACTATAGGAATGAACTTTCTTTCTTTACAGATGTATGTGCATTTAGCATTGTTTTGGCCAAATGAAACAAAATGTTTCGACAAACATTTAAATGTGCCCATCAGGTGCTGGTAGACCAATTTCTATACCTTTGGACATAGCCAGGCTAGCTGTTTGCTGCTCCCAGTCTTTGCACTAAGCTAAGCTAACTGGCTCATGGCTGGAACTTCATATTTACCGTGCAGACATGAGAGTGATATCAATGTTGTCATCTATTTCTCTGCAAAAAAGCAAATAAGTGCATTTCCCAAAACGTCGAACTATTCCTTTAAAATCAGTTAGACTGTAGGTAGACTGAGTGAAGCAAGTTTTATGAAGACACAGCCACCTTCGTGTGTTGCCCCTTGTGGTATAACAGGAGCTGGCTTTGTGGAATAAAGTTTTGACTCTTAGCCAGTGACATCACTTTATTTCCCTCAGTTATTGTGGGCAAACACACACTCACTTTTCGATGATTTTTGAAGGTAAACTGTTGACCTTTGGTGGATCTGAGGCAGCTCTGTGAACCAACACAAATCCGTGACAGGTGCAAATGAAGCAGAAAGCTGCTGGAAGACTGGCAAATTACTACATTGAGAGGCTGGACTGCGATCATCGGAAAGATTTCCTTTTATAGCATGGTACGCATACAGAATCTGGCATATGTCAATGACTGAGGTTAGGTTGTGGAGAAGTCATCATGGTCAGAAAGGGGTTTGGGTCCAAAAAGTTGTCAGTGGGACCGAGGATAGCAGGGTTTTGATACGCAGATACCAGCAAGGTGAAGTCATAATAAGCTCAATAATATTTCTATTTCAATTACAACATTTTCATTTCCTCCAAATATAGACAAAATGTGTTGGAGAAACACTGAGGAATTTTGATAAAGCAGGCAACCACACTAATCATTCACTGTGGGCTGATAAACATACTGCCAGCCATTAAAGAGTGAGCAAACCCAAGATCATATTTTAGGAGTGAATGGGTTTATAAGTCTTCTAGCATATAAAAAGAAAGTAAATCCATGCCATTATTTTCATATTAAAGTATCACTTTATTTCTGAAGCAATATGATATCTAAAAAATGAAAAAATACCCATTACATTGCCATCCAGAGTATGAAATTATTACATTTTCTTACCAACTCAGTTAACAAAGTACTGTACCTTTTTTTTGTGCACAACTAAAATTACTCTGGCATTAAGTGGATAAAAGTTTGATCCAAAGAAACCCCTCTTTTAACCCAGTCCTCTAACAGAAGATTATTTTTCAAAATTGTGTTGTGGAAGGAGACAGGCTAAAACAGTGAGTGTTATTATATAGAGCTGAAACGAGTTTTCAATTAATTATTCGATCACGAGAAAAACTTTTTTTTTTTATATTCAATTAGTTATTGAAGTAATATTTCAAGGAAAAATGCCTAAAAATCACATGTTTCAGTTTCTCAATTGTAAGAATTTGCTGCTTTCATTTGTCTTCTTTAGTATGATTAATTTTTTGGTTTTGGAGTGTTGGTCGTACAAAATGAGCAATTGATGAAATTATTTTGGGCTTTGTCACTACTTTCTGACAGATTATTGGATTAATAGAGAAAATAATTGGCAGATTAATCGATAATGTAAACAATCATTAGTTTCAGCCATATTCTAATGACTGCAAACATGCGTTTAGACCTAACATTTTGTTTGATTTATGGTCGCAACACCTTGTTCCCAAAAAATAAATTATTTTTGTATAGCTTCTTACCAAAGCAGCTAAATGGCTGAATTTAATTTACATGTGATTTAGCTGATGCTTTTATCCAGAGCGACTTACAATTGCTACATATGTCAGAGGTTGCACGCCTCTGGAGCAACTAGGGGTTAAGTGTCTTGCTCAGGAACACATTGGTTGATGTATTGCAGTGGGAATTGAACCCAGGTCTCCCACACCAAAGGCATGTGTCATATCCACTGCGCCGTCACCACCCATTTACCTGCTTTGGTTTCAGGGTAGTGGTATTGTTCATGCTGGCTCACTGCCACTGCTTACTGGGACACTTAAATATGACAGAACCATCGTTGTTGGTCTTAGTAACACCTGGAAATGTTCCTACTATGACAATTTTCATTCAAACTGTTCACTCAACACTCATATGAAGGAAATCATAATGCAATTATCTGTAATAATGTTGTCCAGAGGTCGTGTAGCATTTGAGGTCTGTGTTCGGGCATTAACTGCTTGTATTGCATCAGACCTTGATAAGAACTTCCAAGCCTGTTCTCTTACAAAACTTTTATTTTATTCTCTCTGTTAAAGACGATCTGCTCTACTGCCCAAAAGGCATTACCTCTAAGGTTTTCCGCTTCAACGTCTCCGCCATGGAAAGGAACTCAACTAACCTCTTCAGAGCAGAGTTTCGAGCCCTGAGGGTGCCAAACTCAAGTTCCAAGAGGAATGAACAGCGGATTGAGCTCTACCAGGTGTGTAAAGGTACCGTCTCCTTGTCCTTCTACCAAGATCAAAGGCAAAGCTCACAGCCAAGGCAACAAGGAGTTTCAATGTCTTCTTTTCTGGAGTGTAATCTTTGTTTTGTAGATAGTTATATAGTCTGTCAAGAACATATCTTACATAAGCTGGTTAGTCATTCTCCACCACATGATTCCGGGCCCTAATTGACAAAGAGACCCAACGACCAGATTGTGGTTGCAGGCATGGGTAACAGCCAGACCAAAAGCCAAAAAAGCTCAACAGGCCTGCAGAATGTTAGTAGAACTGGGACAGGGGTACTGTTAGTGCAGTGCCGGCAGCCCAGATTTAAAACAGTCCTCATTTTGGTTATGTACAGGTCTTTAACATTTAGTCCTCAAAACAGTATGCACGTTTATTAAGCTGTTAAAAAGGACTCTGGTCTGCTGAGTGATGAAATGATGCAACACACTTCTACAGTCAGTTGTAGTCAATGTCATCAGGTCCCTGTTTGTAATGTCCTTGGCATTAGGATCCAATACAAAGATAATTATTGAAATAAAAAAGAAACAAATCCCACCACATACCAGATACTCTGGTCAGGAGCAATGTCATGACTAACCCAAAAGGACAATATTACCAATCACAGAATAATACTATAGGCAACTGCCAACATTAACTCCAACTCAACACCAAGTGACAAAAAGAAGAAACACTAGATGGCAGAGGGGTATTTTACAACAACATTGAACACAACACAGGCTTATGGAGCCGGACCCAAACGCAACACTCCCGTTGCTGTTTATCCGACAGCGGCAGCATGGTGTTTCAAGTGCAGTTAGTCTGCTCTGTGTCTTTAGCTGCAGACTGTACGTCCTGGTGCTGGAATCCTTTCCATTGAAATACAGACACTTTAATCCGTTTAGCTGTCAGCATTTTAACCATGTTTTTGACAGCTAACATTACTAGCTAACGGTAGGTACTGTTTAAAAACTGCATCGCGATTCATTTTTTATCTCAACCGGTTGTAATCTTTACACATTTAAATTGATTTTAAATCATTTTAATCATCCCTACTAATTACTCCTCAGCTCAGGTTAAAGGTGGGTGGAGTATGTGACGTCACCTGACTCCATGAACCATTCAGAAGGCTAAAAGGTGTGACCTGCACCGCCCTAAGGCTGCGATCACGCTGCCTGTGTCAGCCGTCTGGCAAAAACGCAGGTCTTTCCATTCATTTTGAATGGAGGTAGGGCATTTAGGCTACGACGGGGGTTGCCGCAGGGGGGACACTCAAAAAAATGCAGCGGGCCTGCAGCGAAAAGTTGAGACTGACTCAACTTTTGGAGAAACGCAACCCCACGTCACGCTGCGGTGGCCAATCATGTAACCGGCGATCAGACTTGTCAGTGTGTTTTGTTTGAGCTATGGTTTGAGGCGGTGTGAGAATCCCATAAAACCCCAGTAAACGGGAAACGTCACTGCCATATCGCTGCCACAAGAAAACAGTAATTGTGAAATATAAAGTCTACTTGTGCTTTGTTGGGGACATAAGAACAGAACAGGATGTCACACAAATTTTCATTGACACTCCCAACGCCGCACCACCCAGCAGAAAATCGCCGGATCACTTTTATTGGTGTGAATGCCCACTAACAGTTGCAACAAAGCTGACAAGTAAGCGAGATGTCAATCAAGGTCTGTCTGAATACATGTATAGTCCTGTGGAGAGATCTAATGAGCCAAAATAAGAAAAATCATCATGGTCCTTTTCAACATTTTAGAATTTAAAAATACTAATCTAAGAAAAATTGCCTCTTCATCCACTTGGAGCACATTTTTAGCTTAAGGGATGACAATGTCAGTGCTAACATGCTAAACTAAGATGGTGAACATGCAAACATATACATCAGCATGTTAGCATTAGCATTATGAGCATGTTAGCATTTACCTCAAAGCATCGGCTCACAAGTACAGCCTCACAAAGTGACTAGCATGTATTTGCTGCAATTTTATTAATGTTTTCTTTATATGCATGCTCCAGTAATCATATTATCTTACCTCATAGCATTCATTTCAACTGATCAAAACTGTCTTCCTCTGGTACCAACGTCCTCTGTACCTCCTGTCCTATGTCCGCTCTATTCTACGTGTTGAAGCTGTTTCAGTATTGAAAGAAAACCTTTCAGAGTGACCATTATTATTATTGCTTCACAGATTGTGAGGCCAAACGAACACATTAGGAAACAACGCTACATTGCAGCCAAGAACGTGCTGACCAAAGGTAATCCAGAATGGGTCTCCTTCGATGTGACTGAAACAGTGCGGGAATGGCTGATGAACAGAGGTAAGACTGAGGTTACTGTCATTTCTTTTGTTTAAATGCTATCATTAATCATATATATATATATATATATAACTAAGAAATGTGACTCGTATCAATTTTTAAAGAGGGAGACTTGTGACCTGGGCTTCTTTTTAGAAATCCTATTTTCCATTGCCATCAGGAACTAATCTCGGTTTGGAAATCAGTGTGCACTGTCCCTGCCACACCTTCAATCCAAATGGTGACATCATTGACAATGAGAAAGAGGTGCTGGAGGTAAAGTTTAAAGGTGGGCTTCAACAACATTTAGTGATTAAGTTATATATGCCAGATGTTAGTTGCTCTTTTGATCTAATGTCTGTAAATGTTAATGTCTTCTTACCATTTTACCATCCCTCCTTTCAGCTTAGATGCAATGGATTGGTTGCATATTTATGTGGTCCTTAGTACTACAATTTACAAGATTTATTCTTTAATATATATTTTTTTAAATATGCCTTTTTTCTGGTAAATAATTTGGGGTATTTGGTACAATATGGTTTAAGGGTGCTGATGATTGTCATTATATTGTTGCCTTATTCAACATTTGCCTCAGAGGACTAAAAATAAACTTCGAAACAATTTAGCTTTTACAAACAAAGTTTATTTTTATTTTTCTTTTTTTCTTACTGTTTTCATGTCTGCATTGTGTAAAATTATGGCAGGGATGACAGCTTGATAGTCAATCATTTAGCAAATTGTATGCTCGGATTGAGGGAAACTACGAAAGAAAAAAGCCACTAAATACTTGGTTTGTGTGCATCATGTCTATAATTAGGCGTAGATGGAGATGAGGAGCACAGTCGCTTGGATCTGGATCACCTAAAGAGGAAAAAGGACCAGTACCTGCCTCACCTTATCCTCATGATGATCCCACCCCACCGCCTGGAAGCTCAGTCCACACGCCGACGCAAGAGAGCGCTGGACACAAACTACTGCTTCTCGTAAGGATATATAAATCATCTTTAGCACTAGTGTGCAATGCTGTAGTACATTTAGTCTTTTGGTTAGTTCATCAAATCTAAATTTCCTAATTGCAAAATTGTGAAAAATCTTTTTTTCAGCTTATTATTATCATACATGGTATATCACATGCATCAGATTATACACGTATCGTAATATCCCAAATATATGCTGTAACAAACTGTATCTGGTATCCCCCACATATGGCAAAGAATATGTGGTAACACTTTACTTGAAGGTATCTACATAAGAGTGACATGACACTGTCATGAACACATGACACTGTCATGACACATGAACCCTAACCCTAACTTGTCATGACAAAAACCGAATTATACTTAATGACAGAAGCGTTATGTCATAGATGTTTATGACTTGTTTATAATGTTTATGATACGTTCATGACAGTGTCATGTCACTCTTATGTAGATACATTCAAGTGTAACCGAATATGTCAAATATTAGAAGCACTAGTACAAAAATGTATTTGGGGACTAATTACACTATTGTTGTGCTTCCTCGTCACAGAAACACAGAGGAGAGCTGCTGTGTTCGCCGGCTCCACATTGATTTCCGCCGTGATTTGGACTGGAAGTGGATCCATGAGCCCAGTGGTTACGATGCCAACTACTGCTCTGGGCCCTGCCCTTACCTGAGGAGCTCAGATACAACACACAGCTCAGTAAGAAGCAACCATCAGGGATAAAAAACAGGAGAGTTAAAAATTACACAAAATATAGTTTCTCATTTACTTCAGCCTTGCACATAGTTCTAATTTTGAGATACAGTATCCACCTCTGAGACCTCTGCCTCCACCTAGAGGTCTTCACGGGACCAAAACGTTCAAAAATTTTAGAACTATTCTCTACTGAAAAAATAGCCCCTGTATGTCCAGCAAACACATCTAGACAAGCAGACAGCATTATGTAAACCTTAATCTTCCAGAAAATGTGAAAAAAGCTTATTAGAATTTGTCAAATTGTTTATTTGGTCCTTGATAAGTCTCCATGATAAATTCTCAATAATATGTCTCAATATTAAACAATCTCTCCTGTGTGCTTTCCAACAGCTGCTGAGCCTGTACAACACTCTGAATCCGGAGGCATCGGCCTCCCCCTG